>NC_064614.1:765305583-765622666 GCF_023898315.1 Schistocerca nitens | reverse complement strand
CGAAAGTTTTTCAAGCGACTGCAGCTGATTTCCTCACACTTACTGGCTAGCGTCACAGAGACTCGTCCTGTGATGCTCATGAGAAATGCAAAAATTTCATTCTCCATACACCTCTGCAAGGTAGCACTGTCTCCTCCACCCGCAATGAGGACAGACGTCGGCTTTGCCCATGAAAGCACAATGTGTGTTAACAGCTCCGCTTCTGCAATAACTGCCCATCACCTTAGGGTTAAAATGGTTCAAATGGCTCTGAGTACTATGGGACTCAACTGCTGTGGTCATCAGTCCCCTAGAGCTTAGAACTACTTAAACCTAACTAACCTAAGGACATCACACACATCCATGCCCGAGGCGGGATTCGAACCTGCGACCGTAGCAGTCGCACGGTTCCGGACTGCGCGCCTAGAACCGCGAGACCACCGCGGCCGGCTCACCTTAGGGAGTCTGTTCTCTCCTACTGTGATATGCTCACTGATTTCTGGCCTCAAACAGGAGCCTATGATCATGGCGGGAGTTCAAATACCCAGTGAGAAAAATACAAGCTTTCCTCTGTAGAAAATATGCCCAGTACTCACAGGAAAAGAACCGCAAGATAATTGCAACAATATGAAACATTATCCGTTATTGATACGTGACAATAACGTCATGTAGTATTAAAAAGAACATTAGTTTAATTCTGCTGGAGAAGGAAAACATATTTCTCCGCGGTGTGCTGGCTTCCATTAGAAAACGAATCCAACTATTTCATAGGAATGGTGATTTAGAATCTGTACTGAATGAAATTTTTAATTATGGTGTAAGGAAGGATGTAATAAAAGAAGTATCCATGTTTAAAGCTAAAATTAACAACTCAAGTTCATAGACAACCTTACACAAAAATTTGTACAGGATGGGTGGATGGGAAGGCGGTGGGCGTGATTAATTCATCAGGATAATATTTAGACAAAGGCCATTTATTGGCGAAAGCATGATAAAAAGGGGTCACATAGCCAGGCCTATGGAGGTGAGGGTGAGCCAGAAGAATGGTGAAGGTTGGTGTCCACGAAAACTAAGTCCACAATGCCGCAGCACCGGGAGAAGCGGGAAGATCCACAGTGCTACAGGGCGCGCTTCCGACTCACAGGAGTGCAAGAAAACAAGAGCGCGGGCCTGGCGACGGGTGGCTGGGTACATTCAGTGCACCATGTGGCACCCTCTGCCTTGACTGGTCAGCACCGAGAAACCCGTAGGGGCGGCAATGGAACTTTCGAGAGCATCGCCTCCGCATTGTGTACCCTCGTCAGCACACGAGGGAGCCGCGTGGTCAAGATGCCATTCCTCAGTGGTGACATCCTGTATCTAGACAATGTGATGAAAGAATTTACAACTGCCAGCTGTGGCTTTGCCATGATGGAAAAATGAAGTTATCTCTGGGAGCTAACAAAATAAATTAAAATTTTCCTACCAACTGGCTCATCCTTTGCTCTCCTCCCCCTTCCATGGGAGTGGAGAACGTAAGTGAATTCGCTTAAAAAGTAAGTTATTTAGATGTAGATCATTTTAGGTTGCAAAACAACGTAAACATTACTTCCATATTAAGAACTCCCACAGAAGACGGCAGGGGCTTAAACTATGGGTGGGTGTAGAGACTCTAAAGACCACCTAGGGGTCACAAAACGACTTATGCATGTAAACAATATTATTTGTTTACAAAAACAAATATTATAAAAAATCAAAACAGTTTACATTTGTGACAAGTGAGAAGAAAATACATTTAGAGATAATCATTTGAAATAGGTGATTAAGATGATTGTATTTTCTCGTAGAGTAAGTTTAAATAAAAAAACAAATACGTTCATGTCACCACTGGAGTTACACGCAGGGCAAGTGTCATGAGGCGGCGTGGTGCGTTGTCCTTAGCGGGCAGTGTGCAAGCTGCCAGAGGGAAAGAGGCGTGGCCATGGCCAAGCCCCTGCACTGGAACTCAGCGCAGTGGGATATGAGGGGAGGGCCTCACGTTTAAAACACATTTAAAAAGGGAGTTAACGCTAAGGGAACACTTCATTGTACTGCACAAGTTTTCTCATTGGTAGATAACATAGTAACTCTTTTAATACTAAGGGAGGGCACATGCCTGATAGGTTCTTGATTTCTCTATTTTTTAGGTTCACATCAGTACAAAAATAAGAAGAGCAGCGACTGGGGTTACCGTGGCACTGGGTACTATAATGGTTGTGTATAGTTTAGTGGCTGTTTGCCATTCAGTTAAGTGTGCTAACAGGCTATCATAAGAAATTTGTCCTTGCTCATGTTTTAAAAGGTCATCAATCGACGTTAGGAGGTGATCATTTGATTTATTAGATAAAGCAGGCAAATGAATTGACAAGGGAATCACGAATGAGCTTTCAGGTATAAAAAACGTAGGTAAAGCGGCGCGAATACTGAGTAAGCCATAGTGGTGTGATAGGTTATAAGTGGTGTTTCAACAGGAACCATTTGCTAACGATCTGGTCGGAGGCTACGTCAGAGTGGCAGCTGGCTGCAAGGCTGAATCTCGCACTACTTTAGAAAGGCGGGTGGCAGATAACTTCCAAGGCCAGCGTGGATTCAGAGCTGTATGCGGAAGCTGAGACGTGAAGCCGAAGCGGTTGCAACTATCAAAGAAGGCTCAAATTTTGAATGGAGATTTCGGCTTACTGGCGGTTTAGCTACGGGCTAGACGCAGTTCGCGACTGATGGTGCCTGATTAGCTATCGTCAGAGAGCACAGAACACTGTTCTCGCGAATTCTTCTTTGACATCAAAATTAAAGTCTAACTGTGTTAGTCCACATGAACTGAATAGTTTTGTTTTGGAATACGCCAAGATAATAGACTCCAAAAAGCGTTTTTCTGTTGAAAGTTGACAGATGAAAGTAGGTAGGATGGTCTAGTCTGCGAAACCGAAATGTGAAGGATCGTCTTTAGACAGCTGAGGTGGTGCACGGGTGCCAGCCACGTCACGTAAGGTAGGTGCCCTCGCGGGTGTTGCATGGCTCTTCATGTGTTGTTCTGTTGACGGTTGAAAGATGAAAGTGGTTAGAACGGACTATGTCACCAAACGGAAAACGGAAGGGGGAGTTGCAGGTGCTGCCCGCGCCAGAGACGAAGGCGGCGGGCTGGGGAAGGGGGAACTGCAATGGCCGCTTACTCGGTTGGCTGGCTGGGGGGGGGGGGGGGGGGGACGGAAAGGTGGGCGGGGGGGAACTGAAGGTGGTCGCGTCGGCAGCTGAACTCGTCACATGTCAACAGCTGTAGACAACAGTGGCGGTATTTACGCAGCTCCTTCCATGGAATTTAGCATGCAGTGTCACGTATTATTATAAAAACTTACCTTCCTAACTCCCCATTGTCATCTTATAAAATGTTAAAATAGCTCATAAGGAAGATTTCTTTCACTTTTAGTGTAACATATTTGTTGTTTACTTGGACGTACTTATTCTTGTTATTATCGTTACGTGATCATATTCTTGTTATTATCGTTGTGTGATCATTTACCAGAAATGTAATGGGGCGTATTTCAAATGGCAGGTACATGATAGCATGTTGTCAGAGTTCTACTGGCAGCTGCGAAAGTGTATTCCTATCATGTTTTTATGGTAAAGTTTCATCAGCTGTGTCAGTTCACTGTTCCCTAAATCAACAAGGAAGCGTGAAACCATTTAACATATACAAGAGTAACTAATTCTTATCTCTGTGTTTTCTATAGGCAAGGAAAATTTTCCCCGTAATTCCATTACCAGTAAGTATTTGTGTTTTCAGTTTTCGACTGCTACAACATTACTGGAGACGTTAATTGGCACAAGACAAAATGATTACAAAGACTTCAATCACTTCCATTAATATGTGAGAACATAAATTCTATTACCAACGGTTGCCAATTCTTTTGTCTACTTATAACTAACATGCACAACTTAAATAAATGTATAGTGACGAAGGTGTTTTCTGTCAAATAATTCTCTTGCTGCATGCAGGACTTTTCCACCTGTTTCCATGCCATCCTGGACCTAGCGGCGGTGGCCGCACATTTGGTGAGAAAATAGTGACTTTGTGGGGCAAACATTATTGGTATTGCAAATAGTTCGATACGGCGCGCGACAGCACATTGGCATGTGGTTGGGTCTCCCACATCGCTGACAAAATACATGTTTTGCTCGAAACGGTACTGGGTCCTGCGGACACGGTGCAGCAGCACAGAAGTGCAATATATCTTTGCATACTATTGCCAAACGAACAGCTTCAAACAGTGAGGTGGAGGAGGCCGCTTTAACTTCTCCTCTGATGCGGAGGTCAGTACTGCGAACAAACACATCAACTGCATGCGCTTCCGCTTCAGAGCGCAAAATCCTATTTTGACTGGCATTTTCGCCTAGCTTGTAGGTACGACAAGATACAGCTTGTAGGCGATCTGCTAAGGTATCAAAATCCTCATTAGGCTTCTGCTTAAGGTTTGATAATTGATCACTGTAATATCCGGTATCTCTGGTATCAGAATAAAGCATAGTTACTCTGCGAGCCAAAACTTCAAAGTCATGCGTATCACGGAATTCGTCCACTGTTTCTATAAGCATTCAGGCTTCCCCCATCAGCTTCAATCTGGCTACATTGACCATTAGCTCAGTTGGCCAGGTGCAAGTGAGACCCACATCGTGGATATTCTGTAGGAACACAACCACATTTTCGTGAGACTTCCCAGAAAATGTGGGAATGAAATCAGCCGCAGGAAAATTGCTTACAGTTCAAGTAGCTCTTGATTCTGTGTGAACAATTGTTGCATCTGAGCATTAATGGTTTTGCGTGGGTCTTGCAAGGTTGGTGCTTCTGCGGGAATATCACGTTCCATCGCTCGTGTTCCCATCGACATGTTTACAAACTTTAAGGGATGCTAGTTACCAAAAAAATAATTGTTACAAAAAAGGACAGCCACAAAGTTTCATAATCCAGTGGTGGACGATGGATGAAGCTGATCTTGGAAGCATTGCGGCGACTTACATAGTACTGGAGTTGGAGCAATGCCCTGGTGGAGAGGCGGTGGTGGGCGGTGGCTAGTGGGCGCCAGCGGGCGCCAATGGCATCCGGACCCTCGGGCGGCGCTGGCTCAGACAGTTCGCGATGTCGGTAGGCCCCTGGCGCATCAGCGACAGCAGCTGGCGATGGTGGGCGTTTGCGGTGGCGTGCCAGCGGCGGCTGGCGCAGCAACAGATGATGGCAGCCCGGCCGGTCGCACAGCCCAGGCCCCTCGAACTCGGGCAATGATGGGCAGCACGGTGGCGTCCGGCTCATGTGGCTGACTAGTGTGGGCTGCCTCGCTGAAGCACGCGCCCTGTGCGTGTTTACTGGCGCAGCCACAGCCTCCACAGCCTGTGTAGAGCAAACGTGGCGGCTGGTTGGCGCATTCCATGCGCGAAGTGCACGGCATCTTGCCAGAAAGAATTTGATGTAGTGGCAAAGTCGCTACGGGAACGGATCCCACTTCTGACAACAGTTGTACCGGAAGGGTAGAAGTGAAGGCGGTGGGTGTGGTTAATTCATCAGGATAATATTTAGAGAAAGTCCATTTATTGTTGAAAGCGTGATAAAAAGGGGTCACATAGCCAGTCCTAGGAGAGGTGAGGGTTAGCCAGATGGTAAAGTATGGCGAAGGTTGGTGTCCATGAAAACTAAGTCCACAGTGCCGGAGCACAGGAAGAAAACTGTGTGCTAGACCACATGGGCAAAAATGGTTAGTATTTGAACTATGTCAGTCCGTGGGTTGAAGGTCAAGGTTGGTATCGCTGAGCAATACCACCTACCGAAAAAATGTGCCTGCCGCTATGTTTTTCGCTATAATCCGAAGACACTGGATCATTGTTCCTTGATCAGACGTGCAGAATACCTGCAGACTTATGTGCGAACCGTACCGTTAGATCAGTCACTTTGGAAGAGGGCTCATTAATTGTATAAGAGAATGTAATACATATATCCTGGACATTGCTGCTCGTGTGGGACAAAGTTTTTCGGCAGCACACTGGGTGTGTCAGAATGGTTCACGGAGGCCTGTAGAACACGAGAAGACTGGAAGGTTGCAACCCGCTGCAGGCCGGTGTCACTGCCCTCCTTCAGGCAGACTGTGCAATCTCCAAGTACCCGACTGCCGTTCCGTCCCACCCCGGTGTTGTGTCCCCGAAGGCGGAATACAGCCCAGAAAATAGAAATAAAATACGGGTTTACATAGAATATTTACAAAATCGCTGCCAGACTGGCCCCTATAAGCGTAGACCAGCACAGGTCCGACCTGATTCTCGACTGACCTGGCACAATCCTCCTTGTCGAGATCATCTTCATCAAAAACCCTCAATGTGGCCAATAACAACCCTTTCGACAAGCTAAAATCTTGTATCAGGCCCTTAAAACGTCAATAACCAGTTACTGACTAAAGCTTGTGCTATCGTACTTGCCTGTTGGTCTGGTATTGCGACCATCGCTAGAAACCGCGAAAAGTGATCCATTATAGTTAAAACGTAACGATTCCCTGCTGGTGTTTTGTTATATGTCCCGCAGATATCTAGCCCGATGAACTCGAAAGGTTTAGAAGCTTCTGGTAACCATTACAATGGAATTCTTGCGCGCGTCACATCCGCTCGCTGCGCACGCGGTACACCCTTTGCCACGTATTGTTCCACATCCCTTCTCCGAGTGCGCCACCAAATTCCTTCTGCTACTCGTCTTCCCGTTGCTTTTCGACCCCCATCGCCTGAAAGCACATGATCATGGGCCTGCTTTAAGACTTCCTCTCTCAAACTGTTTGGTACCAGTACCCGTGGTCCACACCTGGTAACCCTACACAACAAATTTCCCTCCACAATGAAATGTGGTTGAGTTCTAAAACCTTGGCACTCCCCATACTCTGCTTGTGCCCTCTGCCATTCCGCGACACTCTTACCCATTATTTCTAATGCGTCTAGCTTGCGACTTAATGCATCTGCATTCCCGTGTTTCTTCCCTGGCTTATGCATTACTTCGAAGTGAAGCTCACTTAATTTTAGAGCCCACCGTGTTAACCAAGTAGAAGGATACTTGAGTCGCACTAACCATCTCAAAGCTGCATGATCTGTCAAGACCTGAAACCTCCTACCACAAAAGTAACAACGAACAGTCCATTTCATCCGCAGGCGAATGGGAGAGCGGAGCGAGCACATAAGACAATTTCAAAAATGCTAAGTTATTATGTGAATGGAAACCATGTTAACTGGGACGTTTATCTTCCGTACGTGTAATCGAGTTATAACACCAAAATACATTCGGGGGTCGAAATGTCACCGTTCGAGGTGGTGTATGGAAGAAAGATTTGACGTTATGTGTCCGAAATTGGGAGCTAAACGGGACGCAGTGAGGAAATTTGCACAGACAATATGGAAGTCTGGAAGAGGGTTTAGAAGGCCAATACGAAGACGTTGGAAAGGCGGGAAGAACAGAATAAGCGGTTGGACCTTTACCACATTACAGGGTAGGTCAATGGGTACTGATCACGAATCCATATACACCTAAGGGAAAGACGAAAAATTTCTTGACGAAGTATCACGCACCATACCAGGCCGTGGAGATGACTTCGCCTGTAAATGTTATAGTGCAGCTGCCAACAAAAACATCAGTTATCCACGTAAATAGAGTAAAGAATTTTAAAGGAATGGTGGACGGATTACCTCAATTACAAGGAAGTGACCCAATTGCGGAAGCTAGGCAAAGCAAACGGAAGAACAAGGTTGCGATGGAGGGACAACAGCGGACACACAAGGTTCCGTATGCGTTACCGTCACGGAGAGAGTAAATTATTATATGTGTAATATTGTATTGCATGTTTACATTTTGTGTTTTTGTATCAAGGGATAATTTGGGTTTTTTTTGTGTTTTGTTGGGTTAGATAATAGTTGCGGTTTTCTTGTTTGTTGTGTTCGTTTTGTCATTGTATGGGGGAGACTATTTTCAGAGAGTTCGATATGGGCAGAGTGTACTGTCGGGAATTTTTAAAGGATGCAGTACAATGTTGTAGTGACTTGTAGTGGTAAGGGGTTCTGGAGATATTACCAATGCAGAATATGACATATTTAAACTCCACGTTAAACCCAGAGTTTTTGGAAACATTGCATTCCTTTATTGATGCACAGGAAGGATCTATCACGGTCAATAAAGTATTGGAACATGTTCGAATATTACAACAGCATCGTACTCACAGAATAATGAGAGTGAGCATTTCAGCCACAGTGTGTGCCGTTTTTCTGTTTTTCTTGAGTATAGCTTTGTGGAGAGTGTGGAAACGTGCACCAATAGAGGAGGTGCCAACACATTAGTTGCCTACGGCATTGGTACCCAGAGCAAACAGTGTGTATATGTAGAGTTAACGTTTTGATATTCTCGTTAGTTTTAGTCTGTAGAATGTAAGTTTTGTGAACAAGGTATGTTTACGCAGCTATAGGCCACGTCGGTTATATTTCGATTTGGGACGAATCTTGTTGAAAGGAGGGAAATGTGCTGCCCTAGTATTGGTCTTAGTCGTAGGAAAGGGGAATTTCGTTAAAAGTTCAGTAAAGGCGGGGTTGGCGATGAAGTCTTGGGCCGCTGGCAGTGTGTGGTAATAATCGGCAGCCAGTGGGACGGAAACGGTAAACATGGCGCGGAGCTGTAGCGGCGTGTTGCACGTACGATTTGTTTGGAATGAAGCAACAGCTAGGCAGGGAACTGCAGCTTTGGTTTAAGTTATTGTGATGTATGGTGCGAGGCAGTTCCGTTCTCGTTTAACTGCTGCTATCGCCGAGGTTCCCCCCTACTTTTACTCCTGCAGCTCACTGCCCGGGGACCCATTTCCCCACATGAGTAACACCGCAGCTGACACTGACACTGGCTCCTAACTTGCCCTGCCAGGCCACAACCAAAGCACTTAATTTCCGGTGCCAGAACGCATGCTCCACCCTTGGCTTCGTCGCATAATTTACCTCCTCTAAGTATGTCGCAATCCTTACAGCCGCCGCTAGATCACTGAGATTCTCCATTCCTACCCGACGTGACATCTCCGGCGGTACTCTCCGCAAATACACATCTAACGCCCTCTTCTCCGCTTCCTGTAACAGCAATCTATTCGTCTCCCCATTTGGTGGCAGTTAGAACGTTTGTGCATTCAGCTTTCGAATCCTATCTGAGAAAGCCTCCACAGTCTCATTTCTCCTCATAACAGAGGCACTTAATTTTTCCCGAAAAATCCTGGTATTATTCTGTTTTTGGTACCTCTCGTGCAACCCAGCCTCAAGCTCTGCAAAAGTCCCCACCTTGTTCAACGTTTCATGGTACAGTACGTACGGCTTGGCATCTCCTATCAGGGGTAACGTCGCCACTCTCAACATTACATCTGATCACCCATTGGACTCAGCCATTGTGATAATGTCATTAAGTAATACTGACATATCCTCCATTGTTTTACCCGAAAAGGGATTCATCAATGCCGCGATTGTCAGGTAAAACTGTCTATGACACTCCCCGACCTGTAATTTACTTTTACCCAACGTCCCTTCCCCTACTTTCCATTCCTGAAATCTCCCTGCTAATTCGTAGTATTTTTCTTTGTCTCTTATCCTTGTCTCCTACAGTACCCTAATTTGCTCATTTAGAGCGGCTACAGCTACCGCTGTAGTCACTGCCGCAGCCTCCTCTGCTTGCCGTGATTCCACCATTCTTGCTTATGGGTCTACTGCTAGTATTAATTCCACTCTGCAACTCCTAAAACTTAGTTTTTGCAGCGAAGCATCGCCCATCTACATTCTGTACAATTGCGCGCCGAATGTCCAAATCTGTTACATATAAAACAACTCTTTGGCACCCACTTTGTATATGGTAATCCATGACCTGACAGGTTATAAAAATTACGTAGCTCAGGCGCTATGTCGTCATGTCTCCCATTTCCCCTGAACTCAGATAAATTTACAAGCTCTTCAGGCTTTACAAAAGGCACCTTCAAAAAGTCTATCCTAATTGTCACTTGGTCCCTTAAAACACAATAGAATGACATACAAGCAATATATCAAACGTCACTCACCCATCCCCATTGTGCTCGAGTGCAGGTGACATTACTGCATTTTCCTCCCTGTACTGATATGGACGAACACTTCCCAAACGACGAGACATGACAAGAAGAGTACAACCACCCATCACAAACGCAACTAAACACCTCAATTACTCCTCTACACAGGTACACCTCAATGCTTCTTGCTCGACAAAAGATGTGGGAGTGGATATCCGGTACCAGCCTTGTAACCGTGACAACTTCTGACACCACAGTTGCTGGGTGTCGATGGTCGAACCTGGGACTCAGGATGGCTGAGCTGAAGATGGGACCCACCATGCCGTATCTCGTCAGGAGGCGGAGCAAGTTCAATAGCGTCAAGGGGCAGTGCAAAGTGATACAGCGGTATTCGGTAGTATTCCTTTTTTTTTTCTCTCTTTGTCATCAGTCTTCTGACTGGTTTGATGCGGCCCACCACGAATTCCTCTCCTGTGACAACCTCTTCATCTCAGACTCAGATTATCACTTGCAACCTACGTCCTCAATTATTTGCTTGACGTATTCCAATCTCTGTCTTCCTCTACAGTTGTTGCCCTCTACAGCTCCCTCTACTACCATGGAAGTCATTCCCTCATGTTTTAGCAGATGTCCTATCATCCTGTCCCTTCTCCTTATCAGTGTTTTCCACATATTCCTTTCCTCTCCGATTCTTCGTAGAACCTCCTCATTCCTTACCTTATCAGTCGACCTAATTTTCAACATTCGTCTATAGCACTACATCTCAAATGCTTCGATTATCTTCTGTCCCGGTTTTCCCACAGTCCATGTTTCACTACCATACAATGCTGTACTCCAGACGTACATCCTCAGAAATTTCTTCCTCAAATTAAGTCCGGTATTTGATATTAGTAGACTTCTCTTGGCCAGAAATGCCTTTTTTGCCATAGCGAGTCTGCTTTTGATGTCCTCCTTGCTCCGTCCGTCATAGGTTATTTTACTGCCTAGGTAGCAGAATTCCTTAACTTCATTGACTTCGTGACCATCAATCCTGATATTAAGTTTCTCCCTGTTCTCATTTCTACTACTTCTCATTACCTTCGTCTTTCTCCGATTTACTCTCAAACCGTACTGTGTACTCATTAGACTGTTCATTCCGTTCAGCAGATCATTTAATTCTTCTTCACTTTCACTCAGGGTAGCAATGTCATCAGCGAATCGTATCATTGATATCCTTTCACCTTGTATTTTAATTCCACTCCTGAGCCTTTCTTTTATTTCCATCATTGCTTCCTCGATGTACAGATTGAAGAGTAGGGGCGAAAGGCTACAGCCTTGTCTTACACCCTTCTTAATAAGAGCACTTCGTTATTGATCGTCCACTCTTATTATTCCCTCTTTGATTGTTGTACATATTGTATATGACCCGTCTCTCCCTATAGCTTACCCCTACTTTTTTCAGAATCTCGAACAGCTTGCACCATTTTATATTGTCGGACGCTTTTTCCAGGTCGACAAATCCTATGAAAGTGTCTTGATTTTTTCTTTAGCCTTGCTTCCATTATTAGCCGTAACGTCAGAATTGCCTCTCTCGTCTCTTTACTTTTCCTAAAGCCAAACTGATCGCCACCTAGGGCATTCTCAACTTTCTTTTCCATTCTTCTGTATAGTATTCTTCTAAGCAGCTTCGATGCATGAGCTGTTATGCTGATTGTGCGATAATTCTCGCACTAGTCAGCTCTTGCCGTCTTCGGAATTGTGTGGATGATGCTTTTCCGAAAGTCAGATGGTATGTCGCCAGACTCATATATTCTACACAGCAACGTGAATAGTCGTTTTGTTGCCACTTCCCCCTATGATTTTAGAAATTCTGATGGAATGTTATCTATCCCTCCTGCCTTATTTGACCGTAAGTCCTCCAAAGCTCTTTTAAATTCCGATTCTAATACTGGATCCCCTATCTCTTCTAAATCGACTCCTGTTTCTTCTTCTATCAGATCAGACAAATCTTCTCCCTCAAAGAGGCTTTCAATGTATTCTTTCCACCTATCCGCTCTCTCCTCCGCAATTAACAGTGGAATTCCCGTTGCACTCTTAATGTTAAGCCGTTGCTTTTAATGTCACCAAAGGTTGTTTTGAGTTTCCTGTATGCTGAGTCTGTCCTTCCGACAATCATATCTTTTTCGATGTCTTCACATTTTTCCTGCAGCCATTTCTTCTTAGCTTCCCTGCACTTCCTATTTATTTCATTCCTCAGCGACTTGTACTTCTGTACTCCTGATTTTCCCGGAACATGTTTGTACTTCCTCCTTTCATCAATCAACTGAAGTATTTCTTCTGTTACCCATGGTTTCTTCGCAGCTATCTTCTTTGTACCTATGTTTTCCTTCCCAACTTCTGTGATGGCCCTTTTTAGAGATGTCCATTCCTCTTCAACTGTACTGCCTACTGCGCTATTCCTTATTGCTGTATCTATAGCGTTAGAGAACTTCAAACGTATCTCGTCATTCCTTAGTACTTCCGTATCCCACTTCTTTGCGTATTGATTCTTCCTTACTAATGTCTTGAACTTCAGCCTACTCTTCATCACTACTATATTGTGATATGAGTCTATATCTGCTCCTGGGTACGCCTTACAATCCAGTATCTGATTTCGGAATCTCTGTCTGACCATGATGTAATCTAATTGAAATCTTCCCGTATCTCCCGGCCTTTTCCAAGTATACCTCCTCCTCGTGTGATTCTTGAACAGGGTATTAGCTGTTACTAGCTGAAACTTGTTACAGAACTCAATTAGTCTTTCTCCTCTTTCATTCCTTGTCCCAAGCCCATATTCTCCTGTAACCTTTTCTTCTACTCCTTCCCCTACAACTGCATTCCAGTCGCCCATGACTATTAGATTTTCGTCCCCCTTTACATACTGCATTACCCTTTCAATATCCTCATACACTTTTTCTATCTGTTCATCTTCAGCTTGCGACGTCGGCATGTATACCTGAACTATCGTTGTCGGTGTTGGTCTGCTGTCGATTCTGATTAGAAAAACCCGGTCACTGAACTGTTCACAGTAACACACCCTCTGCCCTACCTTCCGATTCATAACGAATTCTACACCTGTTATACCATTTTCTGCTGCTGTTGATATTACCCGATACTCATCTGACCAGAAATCCTTGTCTTCCTTCCACTTCACTTCACTGATCCCTACTATATCTAGATTGAGCCTTTACATTTCCCTTTTCAGATTTTCTAGTTTCCCTACCACGTTCAAGCTTCTGACATTCCACGCCCCGACTCGTAGAACGCTATCCTTTCGTTGATTATTCAATCTTTTTCTCATGGTAACCTCCCCCTTGGCAGTCCCCTCCCGGAGATCCGAATGGGGGACTATTCCGGAATCTTTTGCCAATGGAGAGATCATCATGACACTTCTTCAATTACAGGCCACATGTCCTGTGGATACACGTTACGTGTCTTTAATGCAGTGGTTTCCATTGCCTTCTGCATCCTCATGTCGTTGATCATTGCTGAGTCTTCCGCCTTTAGGGGCAATTTCCCACCCCTAGGTCAAGAGAGTGCCCTGAACTCTATCCGCTCCTCCGCCCTCTTTGACAAGGCCGTTGGCAGAATGAGGCTGACTTCTTATGCCGGAAGTCTTCGGCCGCCAATGCTGATTATTTATCAAAATTTAGGCAGTGGCGGGGATCGAACCCGGGACCGAAGTCGTTTTGATTATGAAGCAAAGACGCTACCCTAGACCACGGGTGCACCCCTTTATTCACATAATTTACAGTACTGCGATGGGCGCCGTGTAGTGTCGGCATGCGGCCTACAGTGCTGTTCCACGAGTCCAGTCGGCTCAGCAACTCATGGTGTGCTGACGCTGCTGCTCTGCCATCAAGGCCGGTCAGCTGAAAGTCAGCCACTCTCGCCCAGTCGCCTCTCGCCGAGGCGTCGTGTCTTGTGCCATGATTCAGGAGACTGTTACAGTCCCTGGTCCCCCCCACCCTCCGACCCGTTTGGCCTGCTCTGTCCAACCATGGGACAAAGGTGGTTGTACTGGTCACCCGTGAGCCTCGGCCGCTGCTGCTCCCAGGATAGGACCGGACTCGAACCTGCGCCCCACTGGACGCTGTGCCGCAACTTGCAGCTAGTGGTGTTTGCCGGATGGCAACACCCACCGCTGCCTGCAGTGCTGCTCTAGTGTTGATGCGCCTCCCTCAGCGTATGCCTCGCCCGGATGTCGGTACAGCACGTGATAAGCGAACTCGCCCATCCTGGACCCGCTGCAGGCCGCTGTCACCTCCCTCCTTTAGGCAGACCATGCAGTCTCCAAGTACCCAGATGCTGTTCTGTCCCGCCCTGGTGTTGTCTCCCCGAAGGCGGAATACAACCCGAACAAGTAAATAGAAATAAAGTGCAGGTTTACACAGAATATTTACAAAATCGCTGCCAGATTGGCGCCTACAAGCGTAGACCAGCACAGGTCCGACCTGATTCTCGAATGACCTGGCACACTCTTTAAGCTAAAAGTGCCTATTTATATTGCTTTTCCCCTCGCTTCTGACATAGTGTCAGAGAGAGACAGAAACTGTGGCAGGGGTAAATTCCCATACGTCAGCCATTTACACATCACCGCTCCCAGCTCTGGCCTACTGTCTCGCCTCATACATCGCACTAACTTAAAGCAAAGCTGCAGTTTCCTGCCTAGCTGTTACTTCATTCCAAACAAATCATACGTGCAATACGCCGCTACATCTCCGCGCCGTGTTTACCCTTTCTGGCCTACTGGCTGCCGATTATTACCACACACTGCCAGCGTCCCGAGACTTCATCGCCAACCGCGCCTTTACTGAATTTTTAACAGAATTCTCCTTTTCTACGACTAAGACTAATACTAGGGCAGCAGATATTTTGTTAATGGTGTCATTAACAAAATATGAAACGCCTACTGTTTGCTACACAGTTCGTTAGAGAATCTTCTGTTTCTTAGACTTGACAAGCGTTTCGGAATCTATTGAAGCAAAGTATAATATTTGTTGCACACATGTCCGTGACTAGCAATCCAAGCGTACAATGTGATATAAACGGACTTAGTAGTAAAAGCAAAATGAAATGGATATTATCCATTGTTGATTATACAAATGTACTACGTCAGACACAAAGGAGTAACGAGCAATTTCACAGTAAAAGCGCTATGACGTGGATCAACGTGCGCAGTCATCATCAGTCTACAAACTACTCGTGGCTCGTTACAGTCACAAAAAACTGAAATTAATATACCTATTACTTCAAATGTACATTCTACACAACTTCTAACTATTTATGACACAACCCATAACCCTGCTACTCTAACTAGTTGGTCACTTTTCTCCCTCACGAAATGTTTTTATCTGTTGAACGGATTCGAACCCCAAGCAATTAATACATCTTCACGAAATAAATAAAATACTATCAGAGTCATACAGATTCTCTTTTAACTTCTTGACAATAATCTCGTGTCATGAACAGCCCACATGCAACGGAATGTTTGGTTAGCAAACATGTTACATGCTATTATCTTTGCTGTCCTGCAACATCCCTGTGTCTGTAAATCAGAAGCAAACCCTTCCTTCTGCAATGCTCTTCGAAAGAAAATCCATAACAGACTACTCATTGGTAGAAAAGCTATGATCTATCACATACGATCTAGTGAAGGTAGTACATATATAAACATTAGTGAGTATAGCGAAGAATTACACGGATTAGAAAAAATAAAAGCTTACCAGTAACGAACATTACTCCACTTTCTACATCATTTAGTTACACTATTTCCAGTATCAAATGGCTCTGAGCACTATGGGACTTAACATCTGTGGTCATCAGTCCCCTAGAACTTAGAACTACTTAAACCTAACTAACCTAAGGACATCACACACATCCATGCCCGAGGCAGGATTCGAACCTGCGACCGTAGCAGTCGCGTGGTTCCGGACTGAGCGCCTAGAACCGCGAGACCACCACGACCGGCATTTCCAGTATCACCCTGTAGCTTATTACTTGGTGTTTCTTTCTTATTGCTCTTCATGCCACATCATTTTACAGGAGCTACACGATTTCTCCATCCATTTTCACATATTTACAACTTATTTTTTACGTCTCGCCTCTCCATGTGGTTTTCCCCAAGTCTTGGCTGACTTGGTGTGGTACTCACATTATTCATATAATTTTATTCACCTGCAAATATAAAATGACTGGACCTGCAAATATAAAATGACTGGAAACAATCCAGAACACAATGAATTCAACTTAATCCAAGTTTATGATCTCCACGTTTCTACTCCCTGTAACACCTCCAGCTAGCATACTTGGTGCATCCGGAAAAACTACAAATACCCTTGCCAACTTGTTCAAAAACGCGTTTTCAGTGCCATTGTGTTCGCGGTGCTCTGTTTCATGTCCCTAGACTTGATCCAGGTGCCAAACTTTGGAGGAAGTTTTTGTAACATCCGTTAGTATATGCCGCATGGCCTTCAGATTTAGTTTCTGTAATTCCAAAATTTAAAACATGCGGTGGATGGTCTTTGTTAACTACAGGCCTGTCTGTAGTTCATGCTGTGTCCCGTGTCAAGACAGTTTCCAGCCACAGAAGACTTTTCTGGCTGACCCAGTCTGGTGCGACGTCTATGTTCGGCGCATCAACAATGCGACACGTCTGGCCAATGTATGATTTCCCACACTGGTATGTAATTTTACATATCCCTGGTCATCGTAGACCTAGCTCGTCGTCAAAGCGTTACCGTCCCCATCGTGGGCGTGCTCATTAAATTTTGTCATGAAAATCGTTCTGGTTTGTTCCATGTAAAACTTACAACAATCTTTGCAATATACTTTTGTATATTCTTAAGTCTTTGTATATATCGTGTTGTTTTCCGATTTTGTAGAGAAACGATATTTTTCAAGTGACCTCTAGTTTCAAAGCGTATAGTGAGTTTTGCTTTCTTCAAGCTGTGTGCAGTGCTGTAGCTAAAATTTAGAAGCAACTCAGCATCTGCAAGATACCTGAAAAATATCATGCAGATGGATATAGTAATAGTAATATTGTCAAGATGTACGAGAAAATTAAATACATACAAAGTGTTCAACCATGGATACACTGGAATACTAAAAATCACCCAGCATTAACATTTAATGGGTCGCATTTGGCAGTCTGACTTGAACCTTGAAAATTTCTGAGCCAAAACGCTAGTTGACGTCCGGAGTGGTCATAGGTATCTAATACTGACATTGAATCTTGTTTTGCAAGTTCTAAGTTTGTGGTGAGTGCGATTTGTAAATATTTTTTTGAATTTAGTTCCCAATATTTTGTAGCTTGCTGTAATATTACAAACGCCTGTGAGACTTTATGTTCCTTCAATCTTAGCTGCAGATGCCGTGATGGCAGTAGCTGAAACTGATGAATACGGAAATTTATTAAGTGATGTAGCGGTTTTAATGTCACATTTATTCACAATGATTGTGAACTCATATAACGAATTTATTTCCTTCGTCAAGACGTCGATGACATGTCAGGCAGAAAAAGTTTTTACATCTACATATACATGGATACTCTGCAAATTACACTTCAGTGCCGCGCAGAGGGTTCATCGAACCACCTTCACAATAATTCTCTGTTATTCAACTCGCGAATAGCGCTGTTTCAGTTACCTGCTTTCTCCTCTGCCAGGCACTTAGAGACCAAGAGAGCCGCTGCAGGCGACTTCGTGCTATTAGCAAAGGCATTCGCGTTGGTCTTCTGCTTCCATAGGCCATTAATGTCAAATTTCGCAGAACTATCCTAACGGGTGCGTTCCTCGTACGTCCCACATTGTTCTTAATAAAATAACCTTACAACTGTAGCGATATTTTAACCTCCGGTCTGGAATAACTATTGTTCCGCACAGCACAAAATGATGGCAATCGTTTTCGGGAGGAGTTTCTGTTTATATCCTGATTCACGGTAACTTGCAGCGTACTTCTTTGGATAATGATAGTCATGATTATTTGCTATGTGGAGCTATATTAACTGTGATTGTATGGATGATATGAGAATAGGTTATGCACAAAAACTCAAAATGAGTTATGGTAAGGTACTAAAAAGAGCTATTTGGCAACTTGCGTTGTTTGGCATATTGAAATAATAATACAAATTGGTAACACTTCAATATACCAGCACGCTGGAAATCCCTTCAGTGCTTTGTTGTACAAAACTGGAGTTCAAGGCTAGCAAAGAAATGATCAGGAAAACCGTTCTGTTAGTTCTGTCTTGGCTTTGCAGGGTACCAGAATAAACGAGTTATAGTTCGAATAAACGTAAACTACGTTAGATAGTTACTGAGAAACGGAGCATCGTAATTAAAGCACCCCTTGGTTTGTTTCGACGAAACGTGGATTCATGCGTATTAAAATGTGAATAAATTCTGGAAAAACCGTAATATGCAACAATTATGGTCAAATTAAAATGCTAATCCATGACTATTTGTTGTACTACGCAGGGTGTTGTTGTATAGATGTGTAGCATGTGACGTTGTTCTACTTTTATGAATATTGAAGTTTACGTTAGTAACACCTCTTCTGCATGTTCCTCAAGAGTCAAATCGACAGCCATGTCACTGTGAATTGGTATTCACCTCACTTTACCAGCTAATATAAGTCGCATTTCACTGCATGCATTTATCCTGCAAAATATAATACCTCAGTCACGTGCAAGCAGAGTGTCATGTTGGCAGGACAGACTTTCACCTTCTGTGGTGTGCGCTACAAGGGTGCTTCAAATCCCTTGCATGAAACGTCTAGGTGTGATAGATCACATCATGGGGAACAACCTTTGTTACAGCAAAAATGTTCGCTCATATTTCCCAGCGGCTCTAGATGTCTCTTTATCTAATTCGCCCGCCCTGGGACGACGAAATTTCACCAAACTAGCAATATTTAGTAACCAGGTGCACTGAAACTGCATGCTACGTATGTCAGCAAACTGACTGAGTGATTTCCAACAAGAATGAATGTCTCTAAATGGTGAAATATTTATAAGAGTCTACATATACCCTTTATCTATCATGGACCAGATGACTGGTGTTTAGGCAACAAGCGTGGGCTGCGCACACCACAGAGTGCCTACACCCTGCCTCTCAGAGAAACAACCGATAATAGAAGACACATGAAATGTACTGGCAGCTGCGAATATGGACAACCATCGTCCACATAATGGAATGACGACAGTGAAAATCTGTGCCGAACTGGGCCTCGAACTCAGGCTTCCCGCTTATTGCGGGCTATCGTCTTAACTACCCGCGCAAGACTCACAGCCAGATCCAGACTTCCATACGTCGGCAAGCAAGTTTCCACAGCCTGTACTCGTACGTCCATTACGTGTATTCCCGCACAGGGGACACACTACTATTGCAAGTCTCTCGGTCGGTATCGGCGTGTTAATAAGATACAGCAGCTGATCGTTGCCCATATTCGAAACTGCATCGTAATTCAAGCAACACAGTCACTGCAGTATCGTATAGTAGAAGACTCTATCGCCACCGGGAAGCGTCAGCGAACTCTAGCAGAAGTTGCTCCCCATGATGTGAGGTATGATCCCTGGACATTTCATACAAAGACTTCGGAACACTGTATAGAGAGTACTCTACTCAAAAAAGTGGAATCTGATAATGACGGTGTACGAAGTCTGTCAGTAGATTTTACTATTAACTGCGTCTTTTACTATTAACTGCACCATTATTATGTTACCGACGGAAATGGAGCTGAAAGGCTTGCATGCATGTTACATGACACCACAGTAAGAAGGTTGCCGGAGGGGGGGGGGGTTGTAAATAATTTTATAATACCTATTTAAGATCAGAAGTTTAAAACCTGTAATAAATAAAGAATTACCTTATCAGCAATATTCGCCGGTTATGATACATAATTCTTTCTCCTTCCAACATTACACTGAAACTCGCTGATGAATTTATCTGTATCTGACCTGCGCTAAAACAGTCCGCAATTCAACTTGTAAATCACGTCTTCGTGAAATTACATTCTGAATTTCAACAAGATACTACACAGAAAAAGTGTGAACACGACTGAGACGTACTGTATCTAAAGACTTCTCTTAGCAGTATTTGAATCACATACTTAATAGAATCAGTAAGTACTTCTTTTTCAAATACAGCTTGCGCAACTCTAGAACATGGCGAATCTTGAAGGCCATTTGTAGTGATTTATGATCATCCATTCCTCCATTTTCCTTTTTTCCTATTAGTTCTTGGATAATAGTCTATTCGCTTCATGAGTTGCAGTTACTTGTTCATAAAGTTTTCCGTATTTGCAGCAAAAGGTACTAACGGATATGAAAACGAAATTTACAATAGAAATATACAGGAGACTTATCAATGTGTAATTAGCTAATTCTGAATCATTTCGTATACGTTTATTTTCTGTTGCTGAATGTGGCATTCCATCCTTTACACCAACCGATTCGACAACGCTTGTTTGCAACAATGAAATCGATTCAACAGTATCTCGGTACCCGTACGTAGTAAATGTAGTCTCTAACGGCTCCTTCCTTCTGAAGCCTGGATAACAATATTGGACACTTACCTCGCTAAACCAGCCCTGTCGTGGATCGTAGGAATCTGCCAAACTAAAAATCGCTAAAACTAAACTACAGCCCTGTGGTGATCTAAAAATTCGTAAATTTCCCTTTCAGGCATTCTTTCTTGCTGAAATGTTTAGGCGCAATTTTTACTTAATATGAAGCTCCATACGATGAAAGCGTTTGTAATAAGCTTATTTCACAAAAAGAAATACATTGGTACATTTAGAGTTAGCTTGTTTCGCATTGATGACAATTTCCATTAAGTGACTGTTCAAAAAGTATCTTCCACATTCAGTGCCGCACAGGTGGTACATGTACCGAGCAAGCATTACGCAAGCTTTTTAACTCATTGCGGACGGTATTACTGTCGATCAAGAAGTCGGAATCATATATTCACCTATTTGTTTCATCTTAAGTGCCAATCGAGTAACAATAACAGCTTATCTTGAGAAACAAATATATGTTGCATCAGCATCATTTTCAGGGCCCGTTAAGTGTGCTCCATCGTTTGACATTACATAATGTAGCACACATTCATAACGAGGTGAAAACTCTCATTTTCTCTTCTAACGAGTTAGAATGATTCATACATCTGTCTCGAAAGTCATATCAGAGCGTTACGAAGGCCCCTTCGTAAAACACAGGGTATGCTTAAGAGACAAGAATCATGAGCCAATAAAATAGAAGTACCGTTCTTGTGCCTTGACATTCCCATGAAACACGCGATCCAAGACTAATGGCTTAAACAAGCAGCTGGGGTTACAGTCTCCACTTTCGGATTATCCCTGCAGAGAGCGACTGGTGAACTGGTGGAACAACATCGCGGAGTAGCCCAAGGTTTGAACACCGCGGATGCTCAGCATCTCTTAACAATTTCACTTATTTTTTATGTTTTTGAAAACTATTTTCACTTGCACTGGATGTGTCTTCATACTTCCCTTCTGACTGAGGTCAATATACTTCTAAAAAAAGGTGGTACATTATTTTCTCTACAGTAAAGTTTGTATTTAAAGCTTGTTTGTCGTCGTATTATCAAGTTCACACTAAAAGTTACTGTATTTCTGGATAATACATAAAGAATTGTGCACAAATCATTTAAATATGTTCACTTAACTGTAGTTGTTCCCTGGTAATGAAGAATCCTACAATGTCAAGTGTACACACTGTCCACAATGAGCCTCCTTACGTTTTATACTTTCCATTTCCTGAGATACAGTCCTGTAGCATTCAGATAATCGGCAATGAATAAGAACGCCATATTAATACTTAAGCAGAGTTTATAGACCTACGAGTGTCCTGCGATTTTCCTGTTTACATTTCTGCGTATACTCTCCACCGTATTACAAAAAATGGTTCAAATGGCTCTGAGCACTATGGAACTTAACTTCTGAGGTCATCAGTCCCCTAGAACTTAGAACTACTTAAACCTAACTAACCTAAGGACATCACACACATCCATGCCCGAGGCAGGACTCGAACCTGCGACCGTAGCGGTCGCGTGGTTCCAGACTGAAGCGCCTAGAACCGCTCGGCCGCCACGGCCGGCCACCGTATTACAGATCCCCCTTTTTTTTATACAGAGTGTTCTTGGAGGAATGGTCAGATACGGAGAAACGACAGTAACGATAATTCGAAACATAGGTTCTAAAACGCGTATCTTCAGAGCTACGAGCGTTTGTTCAGTAGAAGACACGTTTTTCACAGTAGAGAAGACTTAAGGTATGCAGTTTACAACCAATGTTTACTGGTCTTTCTTTTTGTTTCGGTCCGTCGTACTACCTCAAAAAAAAATACTGAAAGCAAAGAGTCACAGTACCGAAGATCTATAAGTGCTCAAAGATCTCAAGGCGTGCATTTTAGATCCCATGTTTACCGGACTTCTTTGCTTCGAATGATAGTTCCTGACGTATCCCTGCTGGGAGACCGTGTATAGTATTACAGTTTTATAATTCGTAACTGTAAGCTGAAACTGGATTATTATCTGCAAAGCTGCCATATATCAGACAAATGTATAGTCAGGGAAAGCGAGAATTGTTCACCGAGCCAACAGTAATTCTATACACTAGGCAGATTTATTATTCTGAGCCCTCTACCTCACATACAGTGGCTGAAACAACTATCTACTTGGATTATCGATTCATAAAGTCATACATTTCCAATTCATTTTTAATTTTATTACTGCACGGGATTTGGGAAAAGTGAGTAAGGGTCTGTATTCGCCATGATTCTTACCTAACAAAGAAGCAGTAATGAAAATGTGAATGTTCTTCAGCACATCCTATGCCCCTTCAGGAAACTGAATGATCAAATGAAATTACCGATATTTTTTCAACAGTGAGATTATTACATAATTCGAAGTCTGATTCCGTATGCAACAATATATAGAGGTACATTTAACCACACCGGAGCTCTGTAGATTAATCAAAGATGTATTCCGTGTGACGTCCGAATTCATCTTGAAAATTTGAAAAAACAGGGTAATCTCTGGCACAGCGAGCTTCAATTCAAGCTTAGACGAATTTGGAAGATTGATGCTAAACGCTTTGTGATTATGTTCCGCCGTCTATTCACAAGGGCGCTTTAATATACATTACATAACACAATGAATGGATCACTTTTTCGAAAACCATAATTATTCCAGATTGCGAATGAGGAGTCTGAAATTTAGCAAAAAGGTGCCTACGACACTTGTCTGTAATGATGGGAAAGCATGGCACCCTGCGACGCCGCCCTCGGGCTCGGTCACGCTTAAAACAGTTAGTTGTCGACATGAGCGAAAAAAATGCCACAGCTCAGAAGTTCACGAGAGCTACAAGGTGCGTTGATGATGCCACGTTGGCACCACATTATACCGCAATGCTGCCAAACGCCGCCAGGTACGTGTTAGACAATGGGAATATCGTTACACCCCCTCTTACATATCACCGCCTCTTTTGATGCTTCCACGGCGGGGATTTGAGCTGCGACGCCCAGTGTTAAAATCATGGAGTTTTTTATGTGTGACTGAAGAAACAGCCTGCTCAGAATCGACATAAAAGGTTTCAGGATGCGGCATGAAACCAACCCTTCCCTTGAGGCGCTGATTCACACTCATTTTGCTATCGAAAACGGCTGTTCACGGTTCGATGAGCAACAAGACGACGACCTCGACAGTCTTTCACACTCCCGATATAGCACGGAAGCTTCAGTCCTTATCTGAAGATGTCGTCGACCAGCAAACCATTAAACATACACCCACATCTTTGCATGCAGTGAAAGTGCAAGGTTTGCTCTGATGTACAGTGTTGAACCACAATGGTCCGTTGAAAACCAGTAGACGAAATTTGAAAGCGATTCGAGGCCTGCTCATGGGTGGCTGCAAGACTGATACTTGTAGGAATAAAACGGCAAAGCGTATCTCTAAGATCCTACAGTTCGGCAACACCCATAGTGCAGCCCGACCACCATTGTTGAGAAACGTAAAAATGTATCTTCACTTTACTTCGGTAAAGACAACTGCATCATCTGCTAATAGTCTTAAAGAGCATCCAACGCTTTCTAATAGATCATTTATATACATTGTAAACAGCAACAGTCCTATCACACTTCCCTGTGGTACTCCGAATATTACCCTTACATCTGTCGATTTTGTTCCGTCAAGAGCGACGTGTTGAGTTCTATCTGCAAAAAAATCTTGAATCCAGTCGCAAGCCTGCTCCGATGCTCCGTAAGCTGGTATTTTTTCATTAAACGGCAGTGCGGGACGGTGTCAAATGCCTTACTGAAATCACGGAACACGGCATCAGCGTGAGCGCCGTTGTCCACTGCGTTGTGGGTCTAATAGAGGAACAGACACAGCTGAGTTTCGCAGGATCTCTGTTTGCGGAATCCATGTTGATTTTTGACTTTTTAGAGGACCTGTTCATTTACCAAGAACGTCATAATTCTTCAGCATGAAACAGGTTCCATAATTCTACAACAGACTGATCTCAACGATATAGGCCTATAATTGTGTGGATCTGTCTTACGGCCTTTCTTTTTTTCCAGCCGTTAGGTACCTTTCTTTGCTCAAGCGATGCACGATATATTCCTGCTACAAATGGAGCAATTTCTTTCACCTACTCTTTCTAGATTCTTATATGTATCTCATCTTGTCCTGGAGCCTTTCCAATGCTAAGCGATTGTAGCTGCTTTTGAATTCCCCGATCGGCTGTCTCAATGTGTGCCATTTCGACGTTCGTACGACGTTTGAGAGGAGGGACAGTGTTACGATCTGGTGCGGTGAAACAACTTCGGCAGACCTAATTCAGTATTTCGGACTTCTCTCTGCTATGTTCCGTTTCTGTACCGATATGGTAGCTGACAGAATGAATAGATGATTTTGACCCATTTACTGATTTTATATATAACCAAACTCTCTTAAGGTTTTACTCAGGTCGATTGACAACGCCTTACTTTCGAAACCATTGAACGCTTCTCTCATTGCTCTCCTTACGCTCGTTTTCGCTTGGTTCAGCTTATGTTTGGCAGCTAGATTTTACTTCTCTTGAATCTGAGACGAAGTGCTCTTTGTTTAAGTAGCGCTTTTCTAATACAGCTATTGAACCATGGTGGATCTTTCCCATCCCTTAAAACCTTACTTGCAACATACTTGTCAATGGTATATTGAACAGTGCCTTTGAATTTTTTGCATTTGTTCTCCACATCTTCGTCCTCATCACCGAACATTTGGTGTTGACAGAAGTTTCATTTGGTGTTGACTTATGAGGTATTGTGAAATTCGTATCCTGTCACCCTTGATGAGCAAATATATCTTCCTACCTTTCTTAACATTCCTTGTAGGACCCGTCGTCATATATGCTGTCACAGCCCTATGATCACTGACACCTTTCTCTACATTAACTGATTCGATAAGTTCAGGTCTGTTTGTTTTCAGGAGATCAAAGGCGTTACCGTCACGAGCTGGTTTTCCATCTTCTCAAGGTAATTTTCGGCCAAGACATTCAGAGCAATGCCACACGAATCCCTGTCCCTGGCACTAGTTTTGATGACATAACACTCCCAATCTATACCTGGCAAGTTGAAGTCACCCCCTATTACAACAGCATGATCAGGAAAATTACTAATGCTATTCTGCAATTTCTGTCTGAAGCGCTATACAACTACAGATCCTGACCCAGCTGGTCTATAAAAGCATCCGATCACCATTTTAGAACGTTCTTTGATACTCAGTTTCACTCAGATTAATTCATATTCCGAATCCGTGATAACCACGCTAGATTTTATCAAAATTTTATCTACAATTAACACGCCACCACCATTGCCGACTAACCTATCCTTACGATAAACATTCCTATCTGAAGTTAGGATTTCGTTGTCATTGACGTGTGGTTTCAACCAGCTTTCTGTTATCAATACCATCTATCCATATTAACCTTCAGTAAGCGATACTAATTCTGGGACCTTTCCATGAATGCTCCTGCAGTTTACTAAAATCATATTAATCTTTTCTATCTCTGATCTGGGAGGACCACGATTATCTGGGGTCATTGTGGCTGATTTAACAGGCAAACCGTCTTTGATCCCAAGGGAGGGGTTCTCTAACCTAAAAAAAGCCCCATGTGCACGCCACACGTACTCCGATACCCTAGTATCCACTTTATGTGTGTAGTGCACGCTTCACATATCAAAGAAAACCCCACAATTCTGCACCCGATAGCGGAGGTCGAGAAATTCGCATCCGATACTGTAAAAGAGTCGTCTTAGCCTCTGGTTTAGACCTTCCACTCTGTTCCAAATCAGAGGACAGCGATCAACCCTGGGTACTATGATACAAATAGACAGCTTAGCCTGCACCCCACGTGCGTTGCTAGTAGCCTTCACCAATTCAGCTAGACGCCGAAATAAGCCGAGTATGGCCACAGAACCCAAGCTGCAGGCGTCACTTGTGCCGACATGCGCCACTATATGCAGCAGGTAGCACCCAGTGCGCTCGATAGCAGCCAGCAGGGATTCCTCCACATCGCGGATGAGACCTCCCGGCAAACATACCGAATGCACAATGGAATTCTTTCCCGCCTTGCCTTCTATCTCCCTGAGGGCCTCCATCACCCGCCTAAAATTGGAGCTCCCAGTGACAAGTATACGCAACCTCTGTACTTGTCCGGACTGGACAGGAAAGTCGACCGCTGGCCCAACAAAAGAGGGATCCTGTGCTGGCTCAGAGCTATAATCAACACTGGGTAGCACCTAGTACCTGTTGCAAAGACGTAGGGAGCCAGCCGCACGGCCTGCTCCCTCTTTCGCCTTCCGCCCACTGACTCGCGAACCCACCACTCTCTGCCACCCACTCTGGAGTGAGGACGGACGGGTCAGATGTTGTGTATCAGAAGCCGCAAAAACGTTCGGGTCACCAGGGAATTCCAGTTGCACAAAAGGCGTCGCAGGTCTCGTCACTTCAGTTGTTAGCAGATTTAAACAGGATAAGTACTGAAAGTAGACGACAATGCTTATATTCAGTTTATTATATAACAGCAACATCATTTTTCGTAGCTATTACTGGATGTATCGTTTTGAAAGAAGAGGGTAGATTCTGAAGAAATTATTTAACTTGAAAAAACGTTTTAATATATGAAGCTATTCGAAAGAAATACGTGTGTACAGCCGGTAGACTATTTCTGAACAGATCGTACTGGGACTCGCAGGAGATATAGTAGGTACGTCTGACAGCACACACAGTGAGCCGAATATAGGAGAATAGCAGCGCAGAAGCAAGAAACGATGCCTCCCTGACCTATCGTTGTCAGTGGGAAGACCAATACGCTGAGGTAGCCGAAATTTAGATTTTTCATTTAATCAGAGGTGAAATTTTTCATAAAGACAGTTTCCACAAAAAAACAATGAAATTTAACCCTTTGTTGCCTGACGGTACTTAAAAGTACCAGTAAGTTTTGACTCTCATTATTTTCTCGTGGTGCAGTTTCGTGATCTGAGAGCCTGTCCGTACGTAACAGTAACTCTGCTCTACTGTTTCATAGATGTTATTGTGCAATACATAGACCTCTCTGGCGGTCAGAGCTTGAAATTGTTTTTCGCGCGCTGCTGTGAAAACAGAAGATTGTATGTGCTCGTTTCCATGGTGTTGCCTGAATTTGTGCGCAATTTATTGAAACTTCCGTTGAGTTTTCCATTGTACGTACTTATCTTCTTTGTTTTTTATAGTAGTTTGAAGCATTACGATACATGTGAATGAGATTAAGTGGAAAATATAAGGAGGCCTTATTAGTACCGTCAGGTTGTACGAACACTTTATTGTAGCAACAGTGCGTTACCTCTCACTAGTTGTTCTGTCCACTTTTTCTCACACAGAAATCCGTAAATACATTTGCCTGTGGAACAATTAGAACAAACAGGAAAGGTTTGCCAGGGAATTTACCTAAAGAAAAATGTCTAAATCAAATCACAGAGAGTCATCTTTATACCTAACAGTTTTTCAATGGAAAGAAAATAAAGTAGTGTATTTTGCGTCAAATTTCCATGGCACCGAACAGAGCGTAGTGACAAGAAAACAGAAAGATGGAGCTAGTATGACTATAACATGTCCAGTTATTGTATGTAATTACAATAAAAACATAGGTGGTGTGGATCATGAAGACAGATTACGTTCAACTTATGGTCTTGACAAGCGATCAAAGAAATAGTGGCACCGTCTCTTCTGGGGAGCAATAGAAATTGCTTTTGTCAATGCTTACGTCATTTTCAGTGATCTACATGGGGCACTGCCACTTCTGGAATTCAGGCGTGCTGTGGCACTAGGGCTAATGAATGAACAGCAAGTGCCAAATCTCAAAAAGAGAAACTGTGGTAAAGATGAAACAACTCTCCCAAAGAGAAGGAAGGATAACTTTTCTGTTGGCAACAGAGGAAACCATTCTGTAGTGTTCAGTTGTAAAAGAGGACGATGCGAAACGTGTGCGAAAAATAAAATTCAGTCGAGACCACATTCACAATGTAGTACATGTAAAGTGTATTTGTGCTGCAATGAGAAAAAGAACTGTTTCCTACAATTTCATGAGGTATCACTAAATATGTGATATGTATATACTGTCAAAAATGTATAGCTAAGTTACTATCTATTAGAATAAATTTATGTGAAATTTTTAAAAAAATTCAGAAATATCATATTTCTGTTAATTAATTTTCTAATGTAAAAATATTTAATATTTATGTGGCATAAAGTACAACTTATAAAAATTGGAGCATTTTTCTGCGCATGTTGTGATTCTGTCCGTGGAGTCTGACGGTACTTCTGAGTACCAGGAGAGAAAAAAGTTGTGAAGAATAAAATAAAATTTTACAAAAAATCCTACCGTCATTTGAGGCCACAATAGCATAAGTTCTGCAAAGAAAATGTTAAAAAGTAAATTTTTTCTTATGTCAGGAAACGAAGGGTTAAAATAGAAAGTTTTGGCAATTACTTTGCGGCTGTCCTTGAGATGAAATCATATTATTGGCAATAGTTGTATACTTCTGATGCATATAGCTTGGTGTCCCTAAATGCCCAGATTTTTCGTACTGAGTAGTAGGAAGCCGAAATCTAAAGAAAAAGGCATGTGTAATGTCTTTAGACCCGTTTCCATGTTTTCTGACAAAAAATATTAATTGTAATACTGCTTTGTTATTAAAATAGAGTTTTGCCGTGTAGATGATGCGACAGCACCTTTAAATTGCCTGATTAGGTTAGTCTATAAATCATGAGGCTCATATATGAACTGTCGCAGATGTTATTACTGGCGTCATCAAATGCTTTCCATACGTCGCTATGGATATTGAATCATTTAAAAGTTTTATTCAGCACTTCGCGGTCTACAGATAATTTTCTTAGGATGGATACCTTTTTATGTGACGCAAACTTTGATGGGCTGAGTACCTCAGTAATCAGCAGACGAGAACCTTGTACATTTTCGAGGAAAATTTTAAAACAATGAAAGGAGGCAGGAACAAGAGTCGAAATCACGTTGTCGGGCACAGAAAGAAATATTTCAGAAGCGTTGATTAACCAGTGACTGAGACTGGTTGGCTCATCTACAGCGATGATTCTTTCCTGCAGAGCATTATGTCTTATGTCTGAGCTGAATCATTTCCTTAAACAGTGGGAGAAAATTGATGCCTAAGCTTCCATGAGTCTCATTTTCATTTGGCTGTCCCTTATTGAACTACATTTACCACCAAATTGTGAATTATTCTTTTCTTACTGTCGAGCCGAACATTATTCCATATTATCGTATGCAAGCCTTTCATAGTTCCCTTCCCCTATGCCGTTCTGGAGCAACGAGGGGTGTTCAGTAGTTAACGCAACACATTTCTTCTCGGCCCATTTCGGTGCAAAATAATGGAGACTTTGTTGTGTGACAGCATGGAATATTTCTGCTCCACGCCGTATAGTTCCATCCTGTCTTAATAGATCCAGACTTCAAAATGGCGTCTGTAACGGAGGTGCGTTCCAAGCAGAGAATTTTATTTCGGGGGAAAGTCGGAGCATCGCATATATTCATAGGCGCTTGGTGAATGTCTTAGAAGATCTGGTAGTGAACAAAAACACGGTGAGTCATTGGATGAGACGTCTGTCATCATCGCAACAAGGTCGCACAAAGTTGTCCGATAATCCGCGTGTCGGTCGGCAGCTGACAGCTGTGACTCTTGCAATGTTGGAACGTGCGGACACTCTCATTCGTGGTGATCAACGAATCACACTCAAACACCTCGCTGCACAACTAGACGTCTCTGTTGGTAGTGGTGACACACTCGTCCATTTGTTGGGACAGTCAAAGATGTGAGCCCTCTGGGTTCCTCCCCGGCTAACAGAAGCATCTTCCAATTTCCATCTGCTTGGCCCAACGAAGGATGCACTCCGCGGGAAGCAGCACTTCTATTATCGGGAAGCTACGATGCAGCAAGACTCTGGCCCCATCGTCGACCGGTACAGTGGTACCTTGGGGGCATACAGACCGTCCCAGTAAGGTGGCGTAAGGCTGTCGCACTGAACGAAAGTTATGTCAAAAAAAGAGTGTTTTGTAGCAAAAGGAGTGGGAGTAATATTGTGTATTAGAATCATAAATGAAACCAATCTGCTTTCAGAAAAACAATTGTTGCCTACTTATTGAATGCCCCTCGTAATATCCTTATCACAAGTACTGGAGTTCTCTATTATTCTTGCCACATATTTTTAACTTCTAGAGGATTTTACCTCTCCTTCCTATGTGTGCGTTTTCACCAGATTCTATCCCAGACTCATACATTCCGTCTTGTTCAGATTTATTCTTCAGTCACGTTTTGTATACTCTTCCTTAAGTTTTCTCAGGGGGCATTCCATACCCTCTTCATCTTGAGAGAATAATACCTGGTGATCCGGACGTAAAAAAGTGTGGAGAATGTAATCACCAAACTTCACTGTCGTGCCTGACCATTCAGCGAACCAGCCATTCAATGCCTGATCCAAATAAACGTTAAACAACATAGTGACATTCCACTCCTAATCTTAGACCTTTGTTAACTAATATATTTCGGGTAACCTTTTTATCCATCTGATCACTGGTTTTGTGTTCTTGCATCACATTCTAATCACGCCAAATCAAAGGCTTGGAAAGTTTCATTCAAAGGACACGGCTAATTTCCCACGCCATACTTCACCAATCTGAATTTGTGCCTCATTTCTGTCTCGACGTCGACGGGACGCTAATCTATAATACTTCTTCCCTCACATAACTGAATATCATCCAAGTTGTTCTACAACGCCTAACCTGAAAGAACTCAACAGCCACCGAAATTGGAGAAAACGTTGATAATGTTGCAGGTTCGTCTCGCTGGACATTAGCTGGCTGTGGAGCTGCGGCTTCTGTGATGAAGCAAACGGAGCACCAGTGTCTGCTGGGCTTTGGAGCCTCCATACGGCGTCTGCTGGGCCTGTGGTGGTACGAGGGGCATTGGGGGCGCATCTGGTCAGCAACGGCTGCATCCGTGACGCTACTCTGCCTCGCGCTGCTGCCGACTTTCTCGGCTCTCAAACTTATCATGGATATTCCGCCAGAGCTCGAAGAGATCGCATTATGCTGTTTAGTTATTTTTATCTGCTCCGGATTTCTGATCAAGGTTGGTGCTAAAAAATCTCATATTTTCTGTTTGTAACTATCCTGTTTCCAGTCGTTTTCGAAGCCAGCATTTAATTTTGTTCACGTTACTATATGTTTTCGCTTTCTGATCTCCAGAATTATATTTTGGTTGTTAATTGGAACAAATGACGTCCGAAGCACTGAAAGTTAAAAAAATGATTCAAATGGCTCTGAGCACTATGGGACTTAACATCTATGGTCATCAGTCCCCTACAACTTAAAACTACTTAAACCTAACTAACCTAAGGACAGCACACAACACCCAGTCATCACGAGGCAGAGAAAACCATGACCCCTGGGAATCGAACCCGGGAACCCGGGCGCGGGAAGCACTGAAAATTAAATTTCAAATCTTGCAGCGAACTAAGAAAACATCTTATGCTGAGTGATTAAAGGAACCACAAACAAACAATGAAGTACTGATAGTCTAGTAGCCATATAGAGGTTTTATACACTCCTGGAAATGGAAAAAAGAACACATTGACACCGGTGTGTCAGACCCACCATACTTGCTCCGGACACTGCGAGAGGGCTGTACAAGCAATGATCACACGCACGGCACAGCGGACACACCAGGAACCGCGGTGTTGGCCGTCGAATGGCGCTAGCTGCGCAGCATTTGTGCACCGCCGCCGTCAGTGTCAGCCAGTTTGCCGAGGCATACGGAGCTCCATCGCAGTCTTTAACACTGGTAGCATGCCGCGACAGCGTGGACGTGAACCGTATGTGCAGTTGACGGACTTTGAGCGAGGGCGTATAGTGGGCATGCGGGAGGCCGGGTGGACGTACCGCCGAATTGCTCAACACGTGGGGCGTGAGATCTCCACAGTACATCGATGTTGTCGCCAGTGGCCGGCGGAAGGTGCACGTGCCCGTCGACCTGGGACCGGACCGCAGCGACGCACGGATGCACGCCAAGACCGTAGGATCGTATGCAGTGCCGTAGGGGACCGCACCGCCACTTCCCAGCAAATTAGGGAAACTGTTGCTCCTGGGGTATCGGCGAGGACCGTTCGCAACCGTCTCCATGAAGCTGGGCTACGGTCCCGCACACCGTTAGGCCGTCTTCCACTCACGCCCCAACATCGTGCAGCCCGCCTCCAGTGGTGTCGCGACAGGCGTGAATGGAGGGACGAATGGAGACGTGTCGTCTTCAGCGATGAGAGTCGCTTCTGCCCTGGTGCCAATGATGGTCGTATGCGTGTTTGGCGCCGTGCAGGTGAGCGCCACAATCAGGACTGCATACGACCGAGGCACACAGGGCCAACACCCGGCATCATGGTGTGGGGAGCGATCTCCTACACTGGCCGTACACCACTGGTGATCGTCGAGGGGCACTGAATAGTGCACGGTACATCCAAACCGTCATCGAACCCATCGTTCTACCATTCCTAGACCGGCAAGGGAACTTGCTGTTCCAACAGGACAGTGCACGTCCGCATGTATCCCGTGCCACCCAACGTGCTCTAGAAGGTGTAAGTCAACTACCCTGGCCAGCAAGGTCTCCGGATCTGTCCCCCATTGAGCATGTTTGGGACTGGATGAAGCGTCGTCTCACGCGGTCTGCACGTCCAGCACGAACGCTGGTCCAACTGAGGCGCCAGGTGGAAATGGCATGCAAGCCGTTCCACAGGACTACATCCAGCATCTCTACGATCGTCACCACGGGAGAATAGCAGCCTGCATTGCTGCGAAAGGTGGATATACACTGTACTAGTGCCGACATTGTGCATGCTCTGTTGCCTGTGTCTATGTGCCTGTGGTTCTGTCAGTGTGATCATGTGATGTATTTGACCCCAGGAATGTGCCAATAAAGTTTCCCCTTCCTGGGACAATGAATTCACGGTGTTCTTATTTCAATTTCCAGGAGTGTATGTGCTGTGGTTTCGATGGTTACCACAATTAGCACAAAGTGTCCACTATATCCACACTAGGCATTGCCTGGAGAATGCTTGCTCTACAGGCAAACAATGGATGTATTTGATGCACCGTAGGTGTAGACCCAACCTTCTAAAACAATAACAAGTGAATAATCAGAAATTAAAAGTCAAATGATGACGGGGGAAACGGTGGTGAGGGGGGGGGGGAGACCTGTGAGGCAAGTTTATTAAGAAAAAGGCCATCATCTAGCACGCAGTGGTGCCTTTTTGATATGTCACATGATACCCTTTCAACACGAAAATTGCTACTTTCTTTATTGTGGGTCCTGCACCATACATTATATCACAATAGGACATTATGCAGAGATCTGCAAGACAATATGATGCTTGATATTTAATTTTAGTGTATTAGCTTACTTCGGCTTTGTTCTCTTAATCACTACATGTCCTAAAATTGTAGATGGACACATGTCAGCTTTTAGTAAACCATTATTGGTACCTGTAGTCGTTGGATGAAATACTTTTTTTCAGCGACGTTCCAAAGTTGTTCGATAATTTGCTCTTGCACGCATATTACACTGAAGAGACAAAGAACTGGTACACGTGCCTAACATCGGGTAGGGCCCCCGCGAGAGCGCAGAAGTGCAGCAATGCGACGTGGCACGGATTCAACGATTGTCTGAAGTAGTGGTGGAGGGTACTGTCATCGTGAATCCTACAGGGCTGTCCATAAATCCGTAAGCACGTTGCATGGCATCCCTGATAAACTAAATAATGTTCATGTCTGTGCAGTCTGGTGGCCAGCGGATGTGTTTAAACTGAGAAGAGTATTCATAGAGCCACTCTGTAGCGATTATGGGCTTTTGGGGTGTCGCGTCGCCCAAGTCCGTGTGAATGCACAATGGACATGAATGGACGCAGGTGATCAGAGAGGATACTTAGGTATTTGTCACCTGTCAGAATGGTATCTAATGGTATCAGTGGTACCATATCTCTACAATTGCACACGCCCCACACCTATACAGAGCCTCCACTAGCTTGAACAGCCCCTTCCTGACACGCAGGGCCGGCCGCGGTGGTCTAGCGGTTCTGGCGCTGCAGTCCGGAACCGCGGGACTGCTACGGTCGCAGGTTCGAATCCTGCCTCGGGCATGGGTGTGTGTGATGTCCTTAGGTTAGTTAGGTTTAAGTAGTTCTAAGTTCTAGGGGACTTATGACCTAAGATGTTGAGTCCCATAGTGCTCAGAGCCATTTGACACGCAGGGTCCACGGATTCATGAGGTTGTCTGGCACTTTTTGATGGCCCAACTTTGAAATCTGCTGCATTTTGCTTAATGGTTGCACTTCCATCACTTTGAACGATTCTCTTCAGTTTTCGTTGGTCCCGTTTTTGCAGGATCTTTTTCCGCCCTCAGCGATTTCGGAGATTTGATGTTTTACCGGAGTCCTGATATTCACGGTACACTCGTGAAATGGTCTTACGGGAAAACCCCCACCTTATCACTAACTCGGGGACGCTGTGTCCCATCGCTCATGCGCCGACTGTAACACCACGTTCAAACTCACTTAAATCTTGATAACCTGCCATTGTAGTCCACAGCTCGTGGTCGTACGGTAGCGTTCTCGCTTCCCGTGCCCGGGTTCGATTCCCGGCGGGGTCAGAGATTTTCTCTGCCTCATGATGACTGGGTGTTGTGTGATGTCCTTAGGTTAGTTAGGTTTAAGTAATTCTAAGTTCTAGGAGACTGATGACCATAGATGTTAAGTCCCATAGTGCTCAGAGCCATTTGAACCATTTTTTGAAACTACCATTGTAGCAGCAGTAACCGATCTAACAGCTGCGCCAGATACTTGTTGTCATATATAGGCGTTGCCGACCGCAGCGCCGTATTCTGCCTGTTTACACATCTCTCAGGTCTATCTGAATACGCATACGTATATCAGTTTCTTTGGCGCTTTGGTGTATTATACGCTTATTTTTTTAGCTGACAGTTGCAGAAATTCAAGTTTGAGGAGTAGTTGTTTTGCGTTAGCCAAATCAAGCGTACCACGCTAGTAACGAGACAAAGATAAAGTCTGAGCAGATGACGGGTGTCCCGTGTATATCTAGAGGCATCTTCCCCTCCCGATAGCGACACCTGTTCTGGAAGTTACGAGTGGCTGTCAAACTTCGAATTTCTTCAACTGTCAGACAATAAAAAAAAAAAACATATTATAATATACATGCAACAGCAAATCATTGACCAACTTTAGAACGTCGCTGGAAAAAATACATCCAAGAGCCACATATAGCAATAATAGTTTATTTATAGTTGACATATGTCCATATACAACGTCAGGACATGTGGTAATGAAGGCAATAAAGCCGAAATAAGTGAATATACTAAAATTACATGTCAAGCAGCATATTGTCCTCCGATTCTCTGCATACCAAAAATTATGACTTGCATTCAAAACAGTGATTTCCAAAATGGCCGTCATGTTAATAAAACATTCTCACACGATTCTCTCGTACCATCGCTTTCCCTTTCACCTTTCCACCCTTGTCACCCACCTCACAGTAAGTGATTTTAAAGTTTTGAATATCCATCAGTTTTGTTTTGAATTATGCTCTCACATTTACGGATGACGACCCTTTAGTGTGGTAAATACAGTGCTTTGTATCTTTAACAGCAAATCTGTTAACTTGTTGGATGAAAACTACAGTTATTCGTGTCTATTGTTCTGCCATGGACAGGGGACGTCGGCTGGTCGAGTAATTGTCAATATCAATGAAGTCCACCAACAGCCGTGCAACGCAAGATGTTGTTTTATTTTATTTTGTTTTGAAGGCTACCAGTTTCAGAATTTCGTTATGCCATCTTCAGGTATACAGCCCGATATACACTAAATAGTAGACTCTTATTATGCAGGGGCCTGAAGATAGCATAGGGAAATATTAGAACTGGTAGCCTTCGAAACAAAGTAAAACAACGTCTTATGTTACACTGCTATTGGTGAATTTCATTGAGACTGACAGTTACAATCATTTGTAGTCAATTTCTTAATGCTGTATTCCAGTTGTATCTTCCAGGAAAGGTGTCGCTATAGAGAGGTGAAGGAAAGTGCCCGGAACAAAACCAACAAGAAGTTACCTCTGGATGTATATACACTCCTGGAAATTGAAATAAGAACACCGTGAATTCATTGTCCCAGGAAGGGGAAACTTTATTGACACATTCCTGGGGTCAGATACATCACACGATCACACTGACAGAACCACAGGCACATAGACACAGGCAACAGAGCATGCACAATGTCGGCACTAGTACAGTGTATATCCACCTTTCGCAGCAATGCAGGCTGCTATTCTCCCATGGAGACGATCGTAGAGATGCTGGATGTAGTCCTGTGGAACGGCTTGCCATGCCATTTCCACCTGGCGCCTCAGTTGGACCAGCGTTCGTGCTGGACGTGCAGACCGCGTGAGACGACGCTTCATCCAGTCCCAAACATGCTCAATTGGGGACAGATCCGGAGATCTTGCTGGCCAGGGTAGTTGACTTACACCTTCTAGAGCACGTTGGGTGGCACGGGATACATGCGGACGTGCATTGTCCTGTTGGAACAGCAAGTTCCCTTGCCGGTCTAGGAATGGTAGAACTATGGGTTCGATGACGGTTTGGATGTACCGTGCACTATTCAGTGTCCCCTCGACGATCACCAGTGGTGTACGGCCAGTGTAGGAGATCGCTCCCCACACCATGATGCCGGGTGTTGGCCCTGTGTGCCTCGGTCGTATGCAGTCCTGATTGTGGCGCTCACCTGCACGGCGCCAAACACGCATACGACCATCATTGGCACCAAGGCAGAAGCGACTCTCATCGCTGAAGACGACACGTCTCCATTCGTCCCTCCATTCACGCCTGTCGCGACACCACTGGAGGCGGGCTGCACGATGTTGGGGCGTGAGCGGAAGACGGCCTAACGGTGTGCGGGACCGTAGCCCAGCTTCGTGGAGACGGTTGCGAATGGTCCTCGCCGATACCCCAGGAGCAACAGTGTCCCTAATTTGCTGGGAAGTGGCGGTGCGGTCCCCTACGGCACTGCGTAGGATCCTACGGTCTTGGCGTGCATCCGTGCGTCGCTGCGGTCCGGTGCCAGGTCGACGGGCACGTGCACCTTCCGCCGACCACTGGCGACAACATCGATGTACTGTGGAGACCTCACGCCCCACGTGTTGAGCAATTCGGCGGTACGTCCACCCGGCCTCCCTCATGCCCACTATACGCCCTCGCTCAAAGTCCGTCAACTGCACATACGGTTCACGTCCACGCTGTCGCGGCATGCTACCAGTGTTAAAGACTGCGATGGAGCTCCGTATGCCACGGCAAACTGGCTGACACTGACGGCGGCGGTGCACAAATGCTGCGCAGCTAGCGCCATTCGACGGCCAACACCGCGGGTCCTGGTGTGTCCGCTGTGCCGTGCGTGTGATCATTGCTTGTACAGCCCTCTCGCAGTGTCCGGAGCAAGTATGGTGGGTCTGACACACCGGTGTCAATGTGTTCTTTTTTCCATTTCCAGGAGTGTAGGAGACCCGCCGTCTGCTCTGTCACATAGCCTGGTTACTAGCACGGCACGTTTGATTTGGCTGGCACAAAAGTGATGCATTATAGGAATTCTATGGACTATTTATATTACAAAAACACTGTTCCTGCATCGGTAATGGATCATCAGTTCCACGGCTATTTCACTGTTTGACCTAATTATGAAGACAAGTTCAGCTTTGAAACATCTTGCCCAGTTAGAGGACGCAATAAATTCAGTGAACGGATGTACACAAGACAGAACATGTCACGCAAATACAAATGACACTAGGACAGTACGTATTTAATGTTGTGTCTGCCTCCGTTATGGAAGTAACCGAGGTAATTACAACCGTGATGCTACTACATCGGTTTGTTTGCTAGAGTACGATGACATCAAGTCACAAATACAGGAACCATGCAAAGTATTGTGACCCGCAAAGAACACAATTTGCGAATAAGACTGGCTGCAGCCCTTCATTGCGATAATGAGGATCGAATGCGGGGTGGGTCTCTTTTCACCTTTGGATGAGCCCTGGAAGGCCCATCGTCTGCTCTGACTTACGTTTCGGTCCAATCCACGCACTTCTCCCTAAATTCTTTCTCAGCTCTGGCACCCAGTGTTGCCCAAATTGCCTCGGTCTCACCGCTCGTACAAACTTTCATCATCAGAAGCCGTCCTTCGCGGACGTCACTGGTTCTGAATGGACTATCCCTAGACCGAGGGACTGATGGCCTTGCTGTTTAGCCCCTTACTTCTCAATCAGCCAATCAGCAACGATTAATTACGTCCTGAGACTTACAAGCAGAATAACATATTGCGGTAAACTGAGTGGTGTGTTACCTGCTGTACAGCAAAATCTGTTCCTGCTAAACACCCTTTCAATAACATTTTCATTAAATGAGAAATAAATTAGGTGTCCAAGGACGCTGAGTGCGATGCTGATGGTCTGGCCACTTGCTGTTGGTGGAATTTCATATTTTCCTGTGGATTTTGTGGCAATTTCAGTGTTCCATGGCGAGTCAACATAAACTCGTGCTCATAAATTAAGGATAATGCTGATACACGGTGAAACAACGCTCTGGTGGGAGGTTTGCGGGTTTAAATCACCTCGGGGTATGACCATGCGGTGCATTTGATCTGCGAGTCGTCGCACGATGGTTCTGGCAGCAGTCCACATACGCAGAAGTGTGTTGGTGCATGTGAGAGTACGGAGCAGTGAGTAAGTGTGCAGACGTTTTCAGACGTGCTAATGGTAACTGTGTGTTGAAAATCTCTCAAAGAACATATACTGACGACGTTATGAGGGGTGAACACTAGAGCGACTGGAAGATGGTCAAACACAGCAGATCCGTGTGCCACAAAGTGTAGTCTCAAGATTATGGCAACGATTGCAGCAGACAGGAAACGTGTCCAGGCGTTACAGTACGGGACGTCCACAATGTACAACACCACAAGAAGATCGATATCTCACCATCAGTGCCCGCAGACGGCCACGCAGTATTGCAGGTAGCCTTGCTCTGGACCTTACTGCAGCCACTGGAACAGTTGTCTCCAGACACACAGTCTACAGACGACTGAACAGACATGGTTTATTCGCCTGGAGACTTGCAAGGTGCATTCCACTGACCCCTGGTCACAGAACGCAGTACATGGTCATTGGAACAGTGGTCGCAGGTTATGTTCACGGACGAATCCAGGTATAGTCTGAACAGTAATTCTCGCCGGGTTTTCATCTGGCGTAAACCAGGAACCAGATACCAACTCCTTAATGTCCTTGAAAGGGACCCGTATGGAGGTCGTGGTTTGTTGGTGTGGGGTGGGATTATGATTGGTGCACGTACACCCCTGCATGTCTTTGACAGAGGAACTGTAACAGGTCAAGTGTGTCGGGACGTCATTTTGCACCAGTATGGTGGGTCTCATCTTCCTCCTGATAGATGATAACGCACGGCCCCACCGAGCTGCCATCGTGGATGAGTACCTTGGAACAGAAGATGTCAGGCGAATGGAGTGACCTGCCTGTTCTCCAGACCTAAGCAATATCGAGCATGTCTGCGATGCTTTCGGTTGACGTATCGCTGCACGTCTTCAAACCCCTTCGACACTCCAGGACACTGGTGCAATAATGGGAGGCTATACCCAAGCAGCTGCTCGATCACCTGATCCAGAGTATGCCAACCCGCTGTGCGACCTGTGTACGTGTGCATGGTGTTCATATCCTATATTGATGTCGGGGTACATGCGCAGGAAACAGTGGCGTTTTGTAGCACATGTGTTTCGGGACGGTTTTCTCAACTTATCACCAATACCGTATATTTACAGATCTGTGTCGTGTGTGTTCCCTACGTGCCTATGCTATTAGCGCCAGTTTTGTGTAGTGCCACGTTGTGTGGCACCACATTCTGCAATTATCCTTAATTTATGAGCATGAGTGTATATTCGTAGTCTCTCGCTTCCAGTTTTCTAACGGTGAATTAGTGCGTGTAACATGTGTTTAGCACAATCAAAATACACTTGAAACACTGACACCGACAGCGAGGAGACAGCCATGCCACAGACAGAATACATTACCAAATCCAGGTATAATCAATGTCTACTTTATGAACAATTACGTAGGTATAATCACAGTAAGAGTGGTTTCCTGTTGGCATTATTCTAGTATGTGGCTAAAGAAAGAGATCAGCGATTATTTTTATTAGTCATTTCGTCCCCCGCTACCTATACCATGGGCTGATTTACTGTAAAGAAACAGTTGTTAAGGTGATGCAGTTGAAGGGTAGCCGGTTAAAAATGTTTTTATTGCTATGGTACAGCGTTCCTTTAGGGTGTACTTAGTATGCCTGTACATGATTTTAATTACCACTGCCGTATACAAGAGGCTGAAAATTATTTTTGCGAAATCCAAAAAGTAATGAAGAAACCTGCTGCCAACAATCCCCAGTCCACAATCAAATTCGTCAAACAGGAATAAAAAACTTCTAACTGAGCATTTATAGTCGAGAAGTGTGTGGAACTGCAGTGATTAACGATGTTTTACTGTTTTAAAAAATTAGTATATGCAAGAAAATTTCACATGGTCAAATTAATATTTTTGAATCGCATTATAAATTTCCTGTTGGAATCAGCGCTTGATACAGTTCATAACAAGCTCTACGAGAGTTCCAAGCACTGCTAGTTATCACACCGTCCGTTAATCAAGTACAGTTAATTGCTCTGCTTCAAAATGGTGAAAGAGGTGCGCCACTTGGAACGCTGTTTTTCTACAACCCTAACGGAGGCAAACAAAGTAAAAACACTGAAACCAAAACAGGCTACCAGTAAATTATCAGGTCACCTCTACACATTTGCACAAAAATGCACGGTAACTAATTCGATCGATAAACAGTAAAGTCAGTCGTCTTCAGTGCCATCCGAGGCTTAGTGTACGCAGTCCCAGCACACTTAGAGTACATTCTGAAGCGTAGCGACGTACATTACTGGCGAATGATGACGATGGAATGAATTCCTATATACTGCTTCGCTTCTGTGGTGCTTCAATACTGCCGCTGCAGTTTCTCGCCGTACAGCAAATAAAATACTTGTAGTTAGAACTCCTTAAGCACCTGCAGTAGTGCTTAAATGGCACTCTTTCTGACTGTAAGATTCTACATACTGTTAGTTGTACGATGATTTTACAAATCTTAGCACAAAATTCAGTTTTTATTTATCATCATGAAACACAAAAGAAATAATCTCACGAAGAAATCTCTACGGTATGGTTTTACATAAAACAGGACCTGCATCCAGATTTAAGACTTTCTATTTTTAAATTTCGTAAAAAGTGGATTTTTGAGGAAACTAATCAGCGACTCATGCTGGAACTCAAAATATATAACTTTATTATGATTTTACATCACCTGAAAAGGTAGTGTGAGATCATTTAAATATTTAACTGCACTTTAATTCACTGCACAACTTTTTGTCTGAATGCTCGTGCACATGTTAGGTCTGACCGGATTGTCCTTAACCGAATGGCGAAGTAGTACCAATGTCATTCGCTCGCCACCGTTGCTGTGTAGCCGTAGTGCTCCTTTCCCCATACTATAGCTTGTGTTAACAGGATGATGATAACGATGATGATGACGATGTATAGTTTAATTTTTGAGGTCAGCTACCAGTAAATGGGATGAAAGGAAGGAGGGAGGAATGAAGAAAAAATGGATTAAACAACAACTCTGGTAATTGGATTGCTATGTTTGGATAAGGGGTATTGTGTTGGACTGGCAAGTGAAAAAAATATATGAAAGGAAGCTGGAACATGAGGGCTCTAATATAAGACTAGAGATTGCGAGAGGTACTGGAGTTTTCATCTAGGAAAAGGACGGCAGGATGAGTAGGTGTCGAGGCGGATTTCAAGGTCTGCAAGAGTGAGTTTCTTGCAACGCAGTGATAGGTTTGTTCTCATCCAAAGCGGCAGCAAACTAACTCAGACAACCACAATTCAGGTGTAAATACATACGTCACATGCGGAAGATGAAGGGATATGGAAAGTATATGAGGATATGGAAAAGGTAATTCTCGCTGATGATAATGTAATAACTTTGGGGTAATCTGCACTTAGTAGAGGGGGGAGGAATATAAGAAAGAGTCATTGGAGAATGTGGACTTCGTAGAAAAATGAGAGACGAGAAGTAATAACAGTCCCGCAGTCCGCAATAAATTGCAATAATATATACAGCTAACCCACTCTTCGAAAAACGCAAGAAGAGATAAAAACTTCGAGCCACGGGAAGATAGACATAGACTCGGATTACAGTTAAGCAATGATGAAGACTAGAACGAAGTTTAAAGATACCCGTCAAGCATGGTGCAAACAAGTAGGATGTTGAGGTACTGAGGGATAGTGAGATTCAAAACTACACTACATCTACATACAGACCTGCAAGCCATCATGCGGTGTTTGACGGAGAGTATCTTGTAGCGAAGCTAACCATTACCTTTCTGTTCCTCTCGCAAGTGGAACTGTAGCAAAGCTAGCCATTACCTTTCTGTTCCTCTCGCAAGTGGAACCGAAGAAAAACCCATTGTCTATACGCCCGCGCACAGGACCTAATTTCTCTGATCTTGTGTTCATTGTCCTTGCACCGGATGTACGTTGGTGGCAGCAGAATCGTACTCCAATCAGCCGCATATGCCGGTTCTCTAAATTTTCTTATTAGTGTTTCACGAAAATATTCTTCCCTTCAGATTTTCATATTTGAGTTCACGAAACATCTCCGTAATACTAGTGTGTTGATCGAACTTGCTGGTAACAAATCAAGCAGCACGCTTCTGAATTGCTTCGCTGTTTTTCTGTAATCCGACTTGGCGGAGATCCCAGAAACCCGAGTAGTACTTAAGAATGGGTTCCACCAGTGTTCTGTAGACGGTCTCCTTTTTATATGAGCTTCATTTTCCTACAAATCTCTCAATAAATTGAAGTCGGCCCTGCTACCGATTTTCACTTCGTATCACTTTGTAACGTTATGCCTAGATATGTAACCGACGAGATTGTGACAAACAGTACACCGCTCATGCTGTATTCGAACATTATAGAATAGTTTCTCCTGCTAATCGGCATTAACTTACATTTTCTTACATCTAGAATAAGCCGCCATTGTGACACCAAATTCACATTCCGTTTACGTCATCCTGTATCCTACAATAATTGAATGACGACACTCTTCTGTACACTACAGCTTCAACAGCAAACACAGTCACAGATTGCTTCGCGCCCTGTGCGCCATATCATTTGTGCATATAGGAAACAAGAGTGATCCTGCTATACTTCCTAGGGGCAGTCTGACGATACTCTCGTCTGTGACGAATACTCGCCGTCCAGGACCACGTACTAGTTTCTGTTACTTAAGAAGTCACACATATTTATCAAGAAGCGGTGACACTTTCTGCCCAACCCACCCATCATTTTGCACGACAATGCGCGAGTGCGAACAGCCCAAGCTGTGGCTGCTCTGTTCGGTAGATGGGACTGGAAGTACTGTACCAGCCACCATACTCTCCGAACTTAAGTCCTTGTTACATTGATTTGATTCCAAAGATGAAGGAACCACTTCGTGGCATTCGCTTCAGAACTGTTCCAGAGATTCGATAGGCAGTAGACCGCTCCATTCGCACCATCAACACAACAGGCTCTCCTAATGGTATACTACGCCTTCCACATTGCTGGCGACGGGTTCTACACAACGCTGGTGACTACTTTGAAGGACACTAACAGGTGCAAACATGTAACTGTTTTGTATCTGCTGTGAGAAAATAGTTGCCACTATTTAAGTTCCAATTCTCGTATATGTAAGTCAAGTAGGTATGAAATAAATTGGAAGTGCTGGGAAGCCAAGGCGAAATGGCTACAGGAAAAATGTCAAGAAATTCAGAAAGAAATGATCAACGGAAGGAATGATTGAGCATATAGGAAAGTCAAATTTACCTACGGTGAAACAAACAGCAAAGGCGTTAACATTAAGAATCCAAGGGAAATTCCTTCGCTTAGTACACAGAAGAGAGGGGATAACTGGAAAGAGTACAGTAAAGGCCTCTAGGAGGGGGAAAACTGGCCCGATCACATGACTGACGAAGAAATGGGTGTCGCTATGGAAGATGTACAGGATCCAGAGTTTAATAGAGCTGTGGAAGACTTGTGATCAAGTAATGGACAGATACTATACCTTAGTAGTTTGTGAGGTAATTGCGAATATTCAAGTTAGAGAACTTATAAGTCTGGATACATACCGCCAGACAATCGAAAAAATATTATCCCCAGGATCTTGAAGAAAGCAACAGTATTTATGAGTGAGTACAGCAGCACAAGCGGCTTAATAGATCACGTATCTGAGCTGTTGTCAAGAATAACATCCGTAAAAGTGGAAAGGAAAATTCGGAATCTGTTAGATGACGATCTGTTTGACTAACGGAAAGGTAAGGTCATCAGTGAAGATTTTCTGATGTTGCTATTATTGAATGTGATAGCAAGAGTCAAAAAAATCAAGAAAGGTTCGTCGGATATGTCGACCTGTAAGAAGTATTCGCCACTGTAAAATGATGCCAGATATTAGAAATTCCCAGCAAAAAAGGAATAAGACCTAGGGGAAGACGGATAACATATAATATGTGTAAGAACCAACAAGGGAAGGGAAGGCCACAACGAAGTGTTGGGGTTAAAAACGGTGTAAGACAGGTGACTGTTTTCTCGCCCATGCTGTTCATTCTTCACATCAAAGAAGTAATTACGGAAATAAAGAAAAGTTTCAAGTGTAGGATTACGACTGACGACATGATATTAATGATAAAATTCGCTAATAACACTGCTAACCTTAGTGAAAGTGAAGAAGAACTGTAGGTCATACTGAGTGGAATAAACGGTTCGTAAGACTTGGGATGTCGCCACGTAAACGAGACACACAGATCTGTATTATCTGTTACAAATCTGGTTAGTTCGATATTAATAAAAATAAAATTACAATATTCTAATTACCAGTTTTGGTTGATTAAGATCCAACTTCGGCTTCACGAAAATAAACAAAAAATTGATTTTCAAAATGGCTCTAAGCACTTTGGGACTTAACATCTGAGGTCATCAGTCCACTAGACTTAGAACTACTTAAACCTAACTGACCTAAGGACATCACACACATCCAGGCCCGAGGAAGGTTTCGAACCTGCGACCACAGCAGCTGCATGGTTCCGGACTGAAGCGCCTAGAACCGCACGGCCACAATGGCCGGCATTGCTTTTCAATTAACTTGGATTTAACCAACTTCAAAAAACACACTTTTGTTTCAAAAGTATTAAAACATAAACATAGTAAAAGGAGTACAGTGTTTAATAAAGAATCAGTACCAATGTACAAAGATGCCCACAACACCAGTTGTACGAAATGTAATCCATGGCTGCCCGGATTGAGACGTCATGTCACGGATTGCGTGGCCGCTCCCGCCGGAGGTTCGAGTTCTCCTTCGGGCATGGGTGTGTGTGTTGTTATTAGCATAAGTTAGTTTAAGTAGTGTGAGAGTCTAGGGACTGATGACCACAGCAGTTTCGTCCCTTAGGAATTCTCACACATTTTTTGTAATTCATGTTTATGGAAAAAAACACAATGAACCATGTAATGATTACGGAAATGAATTGAAAACACTCCGAAGAAAAGTTAGTGAGGAGTAGCAGAAATGAGGATAGCGATCAGTTTAACATCAAAATTTGAGATGACGGATTACACGAAGTGAGGTAGATCTGCTTCAGTAGACGCCAAATAATACGTGAAGAACGAAGCAAGGAGGATATAGAATAGCAAATTAGCAGAATGTTAAAAGTTATATATACTGATAAGATACAGAAAGAGGTCTTTGTCTGTAGAATCGGTGAAGAAAGAAACACTGCCAAGAAGAAGAAAGAGACTGACGTGATATGTGTAGCCTCAGTAGAGGGAGTTGTAGGGGGAGACAAAGGTTGGAATACATCCGAATAGGGTTAGGACATGACATGCAAGTGCTACTCTGAGATAAGGAGTTTCGCACAAGAGAGAAATTCGTGGCTGGCCGCACAGAAACTGTCAGGAGACTCAGTAATAATAACAGTATGGTGGAGCCTACTGAAGATGAATTTGGGTAGGATATGCAAGGCTTGTAAATAAAGACAGCGTGGTACTTGGTAGTAAAGGTACAACTGCAGCGTAGAAGGGGATAAATACGCTGGGCCAGCCGTCTCTAGAAGGCAACATAGTGCGGGGAATGCCGCTGTTTCAACAAAAGTTTCTGATTACTGCAGTGTACGGCATCGACGGCATAAAGATTATCATAAAGTTGTGCACTGTCAGCGCTCGTAGCGCTGCGACGGCGAAATCGACACCTCACAGTGGAAGACTATCACAGTAGTCGAACTTATAAGTTTCTTACCTGTCGCGATTTTGAGTTATGTATAGTAGTTCCTTATTTGTTACAACGTTATTTTGACTACAAGTTTTATTTGGTTGCAGGCAGCGTTCTTCATCTACCAAGGTGACTCTCTGAAACGGCTGCTGAAGCTTCTGTCCGACACCAGAAGAGCCTACAGGAACGACGAAAGCAAAGAGGATATACGACACTCTTACCTGAAGCTGTCACGGCGAGTTTGCCTGCAGATTCAGGTACGATGTACACATGCAAAGCAAATCCAAGAGAATGTTTTAAACACACATTTCTACGTATCCCATAGTATGTAACAAGTTTTTCGTCCAGTATGATTTTAAAATCCAACTGAGATAATACCTATAGACCTACAGTGTTTTCCTCATTACCGATATGTGTGAAAGTAAGGACCTGTATGCAGTTTCTTGCAATGGTACGTCTTGGTATAGTTCTGACAAACGCTTGGTATTTCACAGTTTGCGGCGCTGCCGTCACTCGCTGGTTGGGTGTCCACTCCACTACTTGCTCGCGTTTTCCTCAGTTCCGAGGATGATTCGATTCAATCAAATAACCAGTTCCCAGTGCCTCTCTGGTTTCCCGGAAGCATGTACCTAACGCCCACCTACGAAATACTCTATGGTATTCAATCTTTCAGCATATTAGTAGCCGCCCAGGTTACGGTTTGCATAGACTGTTTCTTCGTCCACATGATGCTCATGGTTGCAGGTGAGCTACAAGTTTTGAATGAAAACATCTCACTTATGCAGAAATTAAACGTGAAGGTCCAAGGATATAAAGATGAAGAATGGAGACTTAAAATTAAAAGAAAAAATGATGAAATGAGTATTCCAAGAAATGAAAATCCACCAAGTTCTACCCATTCTTGGTCGGAAGATGTCTCAGAAGAAAAAATGTGTTTGCAACTGGTGAAGAATATTCAGCATCATCAGGAGATTATCAAGTAAGTAACGATGGATACCATGAAACGTAAACTATTGTCTCACTATTTACTTCACCTCGATAACGCTATTAGTGAGCTTTAATTTGGTCACACAGTTGACACATGCGAAGTTACACAGCTGGTTTGACATATACATCCTGCTACAAACTTCACAACACACTTAGAATTATCGCCAATGTCGAACTTCCTATCAAAACTTTCTATCACAATTTACGGGCAACGAGAACACTTAACCGCCACTTTCCGATTTTTACTCGCCTCCCTCCTGTTTTTTTACTAAATGACAACCCGACACAGATGAACCTAATGGCTGTCCCGTGAGTTACAAATTAAGTTCTAATCTCACTCTCATAACTGCAACCATCAGTCATAATTATATGACACATGTCGATTATAAACCAGCTGATTTGTATGCTAATTTTGTCCTTCAGTACTTTCTCAACAACCGTGACCTTTAGGAAAATATTAACTTTTTTTTTCTATTTACAGATTTTTTCACAATGTTCTATAATTTATTGAACATAGACCAAAATAATTTCGAATCAGACATATCTGTTCTGAGAAGTCATTTAAATGCTGAACCATTCAGTTTAAGCTTGACTTTACATATTTTTCCCTCAATGACTGGATGCTGCCTCTGAAAAACCACCGCCAATTTCATAGGATATACTTGTCCATTCAGAGTTTATAGCTCGTCTCTGATGATCCCCTCGTTGATGCTGCCAATAACCGTCCTCCCTTTCTCCGCTTTTAACGCGGTACCCCATGTACATCATGAAATGCTAAACATGTGGACCACTGGAACTATGACGTGTACAATATATGAAAAAAATCGTATTTTAGAGCCGTCAAGAGCTTTCGTAAAAAAACATCCTTCAGTAACAGCAGGTTTCGATCGTCATATCATGTCCGCAGACCTACTGGTCGACATTAATATGCGCTGTGTAAATGTGTACATAGTTCGCCTTTATGATGGGTTCATCTCTGTTAGGGAAACTTGCAGTGACGTGTCTGAGTGTCTGTGGAGGATTGAGAGCCCGTTCTTCCTCAAGAGCAGAAATGATGAATGATGGAGTGCGTAGTGAAATTGATGATCTAGCTCATCTCAAAGGTATTCCGTTCCGTTCAGGCCGTAACTCTGCGCAAGTCACTCCATTTCAGGAATGTTGCCTTCAAACTATTGTCTTTTCGTAACAGGGAGCATTTTCATGATTGCAAAAAATGATCATTGCCTCCAAAATGTTCCTTTGCTCTACACAAAACACAATGCTGCAAAACATGTCCATGTCCTTCTGCGTTTAGCATTTTCTTCTGTGCAATAAGGAAGGCACAACCTAACTACGCAAAAACCACATTCCTCAACACAGCCTCCACCACACTTCACTGTTCCCACTACAAATGATGGCAGGTATCGTTGTCCAGGCATTAACTTTATCCAAAACCTTCCACCGGTTTGACTCAGGGTACTGCGTGATTCCCCACTCCAAATAATTAAAAAATGGTTCAAATGGCTCTGAGCACTATGGGACTTAACAGCTATGGCCATCAGTCTCCTAGAACTTAGAACTACTTAAACCTAACTAACCTAAGGACATCACACAACACCCAGTCATCACGAGGCAGAGAAAATCCCTGACCCCGCCGGGAATCGAACCCGGGTACCCGGGCACGGGAGGCAAGAACGCTACCGCACGATCACGAGCTGCGGGCCCAAACAATTAATTTCCAGACATCCACTCTCCAGTGCCGTTGCTCCTTGCTTAGCACCGACCACACGAATTTGTGGCTTATGAGGAGCAACTGGGCAATCGCTCCAACACACATAATACGAGTAATACATATAAGGAGACTCGAATAACATGCGTAATACGTTCGGAAAATACAGCAACTGCATCATATTTACTGAGAATGCAGAAGGCTCTCACACAGTTTGCACTGTGACAAACGTCATGGGACAGCGATATGCGCATATACAAAAGGCGTCATTATCAGGTACACAAGTACAGAAGGGTGGTGCGCGGTGAAGCTGTCATTCGTTCTCAGATGATTCATGTGAAAAGGTTTCCAATGCGATTATGGATGCACGGCAAGAATAACAGACTTTGAACGGGGAGTGGTAGTTGGAGCCAGATGCATGGGACGTTCCGTTTCGGAATTCGTTACGGAATCTAGTACTCCGAAAGCCACTGTGTGACGGGAATGACGGGAATACCAGATTTCAGGCATTACCTCTCATCATCGACAACGCAGTGGCCGACGGTCTTCACTTAATGACCGAGAGCTCCGGCATTTGCTTAGAGTTGTCAGTCCTAAGACTGTGTGAAATAACCGCAGAAATTCGTATGGGACGTACGACAAACATATCCGTTGGATCCTTGACGACTGGAAAACCGTGATCAGGTCAGATTAATCCCGACTCCAGTTGTTAACAGCTGATGGTAGGGTCCGAGCTTGGCGCAAACCCCACAAATTCATGGACCGAGGTTGTCAATAAGGCAATATGCCCGCTAGTGGTGGAACTGTAATAGCGTAGGCTGTATTTACATAGAACACACTGATCAGTGTCTGGAAACGGACGTGTTGGATTACTTGGAGACCATTTGCAGCCATTCATGGATTGATATACCCAAACAACGATGAAAGGTTTATGGACGCCAATGCTCCATGTCACTGGGGTAAAATTGTTCCCGATTGGTTTCTAAGAACCTTCTGGACAATTCGAGCGAATGCTTTGGCCACCCAGGTAGTCCAACATGAATGCTCTCCAACATTAATAGGATATAATCGAGAGGTTGGTCCGTGCACAAAGTCCCACACCGCAAGCACTTCCACAATTACGGACGGCTATAGAGGCATCGTGGCTCCGTATTTCTGCAGGGGCGTCACACGACTTTTTGAGTCCATGCGACGTCGAGGTGGTGCACTACGCCGGACAAAATGTGTTAAAGCAGTAAACCAACGCTACGGTCGCAGTTTCGAATCTTGCCTCGGGCATGGATGTGTGTGATGTCCTTAGTTAGGTTTAAGTAGTTCTAAGGTCTAGGCGACTGATGACCTCAGATGTTAAGTCCATAGTGCTCAGAGCCATTTGAACCATTTGAAGCAGTGAACCAAACATATACAGCCTTTTCTATTTCAGTGTATGTAAAGTGCATTGAATCTGAGAAATACAGAAATTTGTTTCTAAAATTCTTATTAAGGTTCAGTATAAGTGTTCTAAATTTTGTTACAGATCTGTTCTCCTCCTGCAGAGCGCAATGAATGTGTCAGTCTTCACCCTTCTTTTCGTCAACATGGCGGCTTTGTGTTCCTGTATGTTCGTTACAGCCGTGGTGAGTAAATTTCGTAAATATTTGATCACTAGTGAAACTTCAGTTCTCAGTGGCCACAGTTTAACTTGCATGAGAAAGTCTGTGGTTAAAAACTTGTTTTTTGACATTAGCAGTAACTCTGGATTTAGGGTAGAGTCGCATTAAGTTTTTAATAATGGAAAGGTCTCATCACTTACGAAAACGTAAAGGGCTCTTAAGTTCCGAATCACAGTCGGAAACTAACTGTAGGGAGAGATTTGCAGTGGAAATTGAAGGGCACGCTTTGCGAGTGTTGGGCCACCAATGAGCTGTGCAGTGCCTCTGCTGCACATAGTGTGCGCAGACCTGTTGAAACACTTGCTCTGCTGCGAGCAGTGTGCGGCGGGCCTAATAGGCGACACAACACACTTAGTCATCCAGGGGTGAATCTCCAGCGACATGGAGCATCAGTAGATGGTACACACTGTGTAGGAATACGCCTCCTGCCGTAATCGACTGTTTGGTCGTATTTTGTTTCTTTATTGAATGTAAACAACCTCCGACAGGGCCACCTGGAAAAAATTTGTGTATGCCTTATCCATTAATTGATAACATTTTCACTGAATTTTCAGATAATTTTACACATATAGGTGAATTTCACAGGGATAGCCAAGTGTGTCCAAAAGGACACGATAAACCGAGTGCAAACATTCATGTTCACTAAGCTCTATGGAACATTTAAGCCACTTCTCCGTGGCAACGTTGTTGTCTTTACACTGTGTTGTTGTGGGGGAGCGGTTATTATGTCTTCCTGAAGTACCGAACTACCATTGCTGTTACTCCTTGGTGTCTTCAAACTGTCCTATTATCCTGTCCGTTATTCTTGACAATGTTTACCACGGTTTCCTCTCCTTGCCGATACTGCGTAGAATCGCCTCATTTCTTATCTTCTTAATATATCAGTCCGCCTAATTTTCAACATCCTTCTATAGTACTACATCTCAAACGCTTAGATTCTCTTCCGGTGTTCCCGCAGCCCATAATAAACTTCGATTAAGCGCTATGCACTGAACGTAAACTCTCGGAAGCTTCTTCCTCAAATTAAGGCGTGTACTTGACAATACTAGATTTCTTTTGGCCTGGAACGCACTCTTTTTACCAATCTGCTTATTACGTCCTTACTGTATTGTCATCACGTGTTATCTCGCTCCCAAGGTAGCACAATTTTCCATGATCTACTTCGCTGTTCTAAGTTCTGATATTAAGTTTATCACTAAACTCATTTCTACTATTCGTCGTCACATTCGTCGTTCTTTGGTTTACTCTCAATCCATTCTGTGTTCTCATTAGACTATACATTCCATTTAACAGCTTCAGCAATTCTTCCATACCTCTCTTATAATGCGAGCACTTCGTTCTTGCTCTTCCGTTCCTACTTTTCCCTGTTGGGGATTCTTTCAATGAATCTGTACCATAAATATCCGACCCAAGTAGTGTAGATTTCCGCCCCGTCGACACTTGAATTCCATTTGTCAGTCTGAGACCATTACAAGGATGAAACAGAGGAAATCGAAAGAAAAGCAGCATGCGTCTTGCCGTTAAAATTCTGAGAAAGCTACCGTCCTAGAAGAGTCAAACAATATAGTGCTTCCACATGCATATATTTCGCAAGAAGAAAACGAAGACAAGTTTAGTGAGTTCGAACTTGATATGCTTACCAACAATCGATCTTTCTGTATTAGTTCTAAATTCTCGAATTTCCCCGTCTGGTCATTTCGCGAGCTGTTTGCGGGGGAAGTAATACATTTTCCGACTCATATCGGAAAGAACTCTTCCGAAATTTCAGTAGTAAAGCTGTCTGTGTTCCGACTCTCTTGTAACGTCTGCCATTGGATTTTATTGAGCATCTCTATAGCGTTCACGCGCTGACTAAACGATGCCGTGACTAAATGCACCATCCTTCATTGGATCCACTCTATCTCTTGTATCAGTCCTATCTGTTAAGGTCCCCAGACAGAAAAAAATATTTAAGAATCGATCGAACAAATGCCCTGTATGTTGCCTCCTTCGTGGAAGAGCCCCTTACTATTCTTCCTATGAATCTCAGTCTAGCAACTGCTTTTCGTATTATTTGCTTTATGTGGTCATTCCACTTAAGATAGCTATAGACAGTTACTTCTGGATATTGTACAGTAGATACTGCTTCCAGCAATTTGTCGTCATTAGTGTACTTGTGAAGCAGTGGAGTTGTTTTCTATACATGCTCAACCTATTACATTTATTTACGTTCAGGCTCACCTTCAAGATCAGTCCTCTGCAGGCCATTCTGCAAATCGACACTGCCTTCTGGCGTTGCTACTTTCTTTAAGAGAACCGCACCATCTGAGAACAGTCTTAAACAGCTTCCAACGCTTTGTACTATAACATTTTTATAAATTATAAAAACTAAAGATCCCATCACACTACACTGGGATACTCCGGAAATTACATTTACATCTGCCAATTTTGTTCCTTTAAAAGGGACGTATCGAGTTCTATACACTTATATGGGGTGGGACGCTACGAATGTAGTGTATGGACATACAAGGTGAGAATGTGGGTCTCGCGGGATTCGTGCGCGAGATAGTCCCTGCAGTCACGCTATCCTCTGTGCCCTCGGTGGCTCAGATGGGACATTCCCCAGAGTTGATCGAGGAAGTCTCACGGCTCAACTTCGGTGGTATCCCAGGAGATGCGGCGGTTGACTTGATGCCAGAGGTGACTGATGAAGAAGTCCGAGATGCGATCCGGGCAGGAACCATCAATCGCTCCCCAGGACCCGACGGTCTTCCCCTCGAATTTTATCGCACCTTCCGTGGTTTGTTAGAGTCCTCCTTCACCTCCATCTGTCGGGAACTGATGTCTCCGGAAGTACCTGTGACGGATGCTTTCATGGAAGAAATTATTATTCCTGTACTTAAACCGCATGGTGGCAACAATATCAGTTATTATCGGCCCATCAACCTCCTTAACGGTGATACGAAAATCTTCACTCGCCTTTTGGCGGCACGACTTAAAAATGTTGTCCGATATGTTGTGTCGCCAGACCAAGCATCTTTGGGAGGGGATAATAATATCCGCACGGCTTTATGCCGCTACAGGGATATAATCACCGTTACCCAGGCACAACGCCTCTCTGGGGCACTTGTGTCTTTGGACTTTAGTCAAGCTTTTGATAGGGTTGACCATTCGTTCCTTACGGCCGTCCTCCACCATATGGGTTTCCCAGTCACCGTTATTACGGAAGTGATCCACCTTCTGCGGGGTGCCTCATCCAGGATTATGTACAATGGCAGACTCACTCCCCCGATAACAATAGGTCGATCCGTACGTCAAGGTTGCCCTCTATCAGAGATTTTTTATGCCTTTTCCTTGGAATCCTTGCTACGTGGACTAAGACAACGTTTGGTAGGGTTGTCCATAGATCGCTACCGATTCTGTTCCGCGGCCTATGCTGACGATGTAGTCATCTGTTTACGTAATGCCGACGATGTACGAGCTGTGTTGACGTGGGTAGCGACTTATTGTGAGGCGTCGGGTAGCTCTTTAAACGTACGTAAGTCACAAGTTATGTTCATTGGCACGGGATTTCCCGTGGAGTGCGTTACACCTCTCACCACCGTTGATACCATTCGCTGTTTGGGAATAGATTTTTCATCTGATCTCCGGCGTTCAGCCACCATCAACTGCCGACGCCTTCTTTTAATGATCAGAGCAGGACTTATGGACTATCGCCTTCGATCCCTTGATATTCTCCAACGAGCTCGATATGTCAATTCATATATCGCATCCCGAGTTCCTCATGTAGCACAAGTTCTACCTTCCCGCTTCCTGTGCCACGTCGCATTTTGGCGGCGATGGAATGTTTCGTCAGCTCTGGGCTGTTGTTCAAAGTTAACTATGCAACCCTTACTCTCCCCCGTGAACGAGGTGGGATAGGTCTGTTCCACGTGCCGGATAGAGCTCGCGCCCTATTTGTCAGCTCTCGGATGACGTTATGGACACGTTGCCCAACGAGCCTCACTGGTCTCCTCCTGTCGGCATATACGCCGGTCTCACTGTCAGCCCCAGTGGTGGTCTCGGATGTTCCGCACCAGTTCTTTCTTGGACTCAGTTATCTACGCCTCACCTTACCGAGACAGCTTTTACTCAAGACAAAGACAGTATACAATGGCCTCCACTTAGGTCGTCCACCTAACCCGATTGAACAGAAGTTCCCCCAGGTTGACTGGCGTCATGTATGGCGCGCGGTGTTCGCCTGTTACCTTGACACGAATGTTCAATCTGTCTGGTACCTAACTGTCAATGGTAAGCAAATCAACCAATCTCGCCTTCATCGTATCCACCTCGCCCAATCACCTCTATGTTCTACGCGTGGAGTGCCAGACAACGACGAACACCGGTTTATTTGCGGACCGGCGGCGGAGGTTTGGCAATTGATTCGTCGTATTGTGGCTTTTCTAACGTGGGACATTCCGGATCGGATTACTCCCCTTTCATTATTATTTCCGGAACGTGACTATTTTCCTCGGACAAAGACCAATGCTGTGAATTGGATTTGCGGACATGCTACTCACTACCTATTTGGACAAACTGTAGACTGTGTACTCGATTTTTGGACATACCGCAATGACCGTCATTATGTCGTTGTCGGTCACCCAAAATACAGACAATTTTTCTCGAGCTTCCTTGGGAGTGCTTTCAACAACCCACCTCGCAGCTGGAATGTGTTAAGCCAAGAGAGAAGAAGTTTTCCTGTTTGAACCAATGAACATTTCTGAACAACGGCACGGAACACATCAATTTCGAGAAGATGTGACTCAACATATTCCCAGCGGGACGAAAGTTACATTTGTGATACTTTTATGGAGGAGAAACTCGTATACTGACAGCATGAAATATGCGTCGTCAGGTAGCATCCTGAACAGCGTGACAGGGATAGTAATCACAACAGAAGACATATTTGCACCCATTCATTGAAGTGATACAATACGATGTAGATAAGAAATAATTGCAATAGATGAACATATAATAAATGACGTATAACAAAATCATTTAGGTGAGCCCAGATTAGGGGCAACCACTTACAATAAAAAGTACCTATTATACGATAGAAGGAATTTTTATAAATTTGTGGTTAATTTTACGAAATTTGAGTGTTTGGGTTTCGTTATCAATTGAAAGAGCTTATTTTGTTACCTGTAGTTCTACATTTCCATACTGTTATACACGTCCGCATTGCGTTCCGTATAACTATATGTCCAAACGGAATCCATTAATTCCAAAGCAGTATAACCACTATTCCAGCCTTACGATTGCCTAGATATCAGTTTTTGTCAACCAATAAATTTAACTCTACATCCTCAACAACGTTATGCTTAAATATTTTCTGAGTGTCCTCACGCATCTATTTTAAGCTGAGCTGCTATACATTCTGATATTACATATTTACATTTTTTAGTATAAAATAAAGGAAAAAAAGCCTCTAATATTAACTTCTACTTTATTTCACCTTGTTGCCACTCATCTAGGCTTATCTGAATGGTTATACTGTGTGTCATCCATAATTTGTTCGACTATTTTAATGATTTCAGATGTTTATACTCATGTATCATTTTACTTTTTGATGGTTGTAAACTGATAACAGCTGGGCAGTTACATGATCTAATACTATACCATTAAGTTTAATAAATGAAAAATTTACAAAAAGCCCTTTTTGTGCAATACTTCATTTTTATTTTGTGTTTTTGCAACTGATGTGGCCTCACCTAAATGAGTCTGTCATATGTCTTTTATTATACGTTCGTCTATTGTAATATGGCTACATTCGATGTAACATTTTATTTAGTGATGGTTGTAAACTTATTCCTTCACAACTTATATTTCACTTCTCATCTATATTGGTTTTGCATTTATATAGTACCACACCAATTACTGGTTGCAAGTCTTCTGTTCTGATTATTGACTAACGACTATCTTTATAACGTTGTTCACGATGCTACCTAACGGCATACATTTCATGCCCCAATATATGAGTTTCTCTTCCACAAAAGCAGCATAAATGTGTCATTGTCAAGTTGTTCACGAGGTTCTGACATGTGTTTAATCGCAGAGCATAGTTGTCTGTGAAGTTACTATTTGCCTTGCTTTCTATTATTAATGCTACTGACCTCGGTTTCCTTCTTTGATAGTTTAATTGCCACACTCAACTAGGCACTGAATCTATTCAAACGGCACTATCAGATATGCCTAAACGAGATGAAATTTGTATTGTGTTCAGTCAATATGCTCAGTTTCATGAGTTTTGTAATAAAATTTATTTTTAATGTACATAGGATAATAATTGAAATTTTTGTACATAGAATACTAAGATGTATATTTATATTATTATGTAAACTCATACTACATTTAATTTTCTCGTACACTCTATTCCACAGCTTCAGTCCAATGACGAAATTTTGAAACGCTTAACACTTAATAAAGAAGTCTGCGATCAAGGTCTTTCTATATTTCAAAGTCGCTTGCCTCTACCATTGACGAATTTCTCCACCAAGTACTAGAATTCTCTTTGTTTATGGGGCAGTTTTCTAACTCGGTTATTAAACAACAATGGGTCTCATCCCTCAAGACCTTGCGTGGAAAGTACTTCTCTAGAGTATATTTAACGATGCTTCTCAATTTTTTTTCCATTTCTATCCCACATCTTCGTCCTCAGCACGGAATACTGGATGCTCTCTATTCAGTTACTATGCAGCTTGTATCCTGTCACGCTTGCTAAGAAAAAATATTTTCCTATCTTTCTTAACATTCCTTTAAAACATGTTGTGATAGTTGCTATCAAAGAATTTTCATCACTGATGTCTTCCTCTAAGTTATCTGATGATGAGTTCAGTTCTCTTTGTTGCTAGGAGGTCTAAGATATTACCTTAAAGAGTTTTAATTTTCTGCTCGAATTAATTTTCCGACAACGCATTCAGAATAATGTCGTAAGAATCCCTGTCTCTGCCACCACATTTGATGGCATGACTCTCCAAGTTTATATCAGGCAAGTTTAAGTCACCTCCATTACAACAGAATGGTCGGGAAAATTACTAACGATATTCTGTGAATTGTCTCTGAAGCACTCAACTGCTACAGCTCCAGATCCGGACGGTCTATGAGAGAATCCGTTTACCATTTTGACCGACTTTTGATGTTTAAATTCATCCAGATTAATTCACATTCAGAGTCCGGGACAGCTTACTTTACCGCAATGAATACGTCGCTACCATTGGCAACTAAGCTATCCTTACGATAAATATTTCAGTCTGAACTCAGGAGCTCGTTGCTAGTCACTTATGGTTCCAGTCAATTCTTTGTCCCTAATACTATCTAGGCATTATAACCTGTAATAAGCGATAGTAATTGTGGGACATTTCCTTGAATGCTCTTGCGGTTTACTAATGTCATATTAATCCCTTGTATATGCAATATGCGAGAACAAGTATTCTCGAGATCGTTGTAGCTGATGTAACAATGATTTTGGCTGGCAATTCGTCTCTGATATCGTGGAACGGTAAAGTGCATTATAAATGGGCCACGATGCTGGCGATGTCGAATTACGACACGTGGTGGTTGACATTCCTTCTCACACTAGGCGTAACACGATGTTCCCACACACAACATTCAAACGCAGTTTTTTAATGACAAATCAAAGAATACTTTTTTCTATTCTAACACATTGTAGATGTGTTACTCCCACCTACTCTTTGCGTTTGAGGTGAAATGACCAAAACAGGGTATACGAATTTCTCTGGTTTAGTTATTATCTATATACTACTAAATGTCGCAAAGCGTGAGGCTGTATTCGGCAGTAAACGCCACTTTTTGTCGCTCAGCACTCCAACAGCACCATTAGGTTCAAGGCTTTAGTGGATTTTGGACAATGAAAGCTTGTCGCTGCGTACGGCCCTTTTCTGTATGTTGGTTCTACACATGCGTTACTGTTGAATAGTTGAAATATTGTAATACGAAAAACATGTTTCCAGCTTTTTAATAGTACTATCTGACTCGAATTCACTCACATGCAGATATTGCGGACTTTGATACCAACTAGCCATACTGTTACTCTATTTTAAGTTTCCAGTTTGAGAGACTGCTCTTAACTGCCTAAGCTTAGTGTCAAATTGCTCTTCCTGGTCACACAGTAGAAGGTTTTTACTGGGCCTACTTGTACGCATTCTGTGTACTATCCTAACCCCTTAATGATGGTCGACAACAATTTGCTTAGCGTTTGGTTTCCGTCTGGTCATCTCTTTACAGGTAGCAAAACAATGATTTAAAAGGTTGGTAGCCTTACAGGCACACAGTGATTTGTTAAAACAGTCACGGCTGTGCAGCAAACAAAAACTACTCTTATGAGAGTAATAGCTAGTATTCGGAATGAGATTTTCACTCTGCAGCGGAGTGTGCGCTGATATGAAACTTCCTGGCAGATTAAAACTGTGTGCCCGACCGAGACTCGAACTCGGGAGCTTTACCTTTCGCGTTTCGCTGTGGCTAAGCCATGTCTCCGCAATATCCTTTCTTTCAGGAGTGGTAGTTCTGCAAGGTTCGCAGGAGAGCTTCTGTAAAGTTTGGAAGGTAGGAGACGAGGTACTGGCAGAAGTAAAGCTGTGAGTACAGGGCGTGAGTCGTGCTTCGGTAGCTCAGTTGGTAGAGCACTTGCCCGCGAAAGGCAAAGGTCCCGAGTTCGAGTATCGGTCGGGCACACAGTTTTAATGTGCCAGGAAGTTTCAATAGCTAGTATGTTCCTCTTAAGTAACCCCCGGGCGACAAGAAAAGATGAACATTAAAAATAATCTGGGCTGAATGTATACAGCTTTGTAAGTGAAGCCATTTAATGGAAATAACGTTTATTTTCTTTTATCCAGTACCATGAATTATTGGAGGCGATTCTTCAGTTTTTTCCTTATACTACAAGTAAAATCACCTAGACACTCTGTTAAGCCATAGAGAAATGTTTGTAAACAGAGGTTATGTAAGTTCACTTTTAAATATTGTTTAGATTTTACTGCTGTACCACATGAATCTGTCGCTCACTACTGACACCATGTTTTCAAGTTCCAAAAGATATGGACAGCATCAAAATTATAAGTAGAAGGCTTTTATCTTTGAAAACTCTTATTATTATTTCAAAAATTTCATGGAACTACTTAGTGATGTATGAAAGGCTGAATGATTTTTATTCCTAGTAATATCCTTGTGTTTACACGCCACAAAATATCTTCATGCAGTCATTCGATTACCAAAGCTATTTCTCTGTCTCCATGCTGATGCACGTCTTTCAAAAAACAGAAGTTCATTAAATATTGTTTGTGATAAGTGACAGAACCTCGCTAAAAATAACAATTATTTGAATGTTATGATAATTTCTTGTATAAAAGACGACTCTCTCTTCTTCTTACGCATATTAAAAATTTTAATAACTGGAAGTAGTGTTCGTTCACTGTACAAGAATACTTGTAGAGAAATTGCTTCAGAAAGTAATTGTAAAGATCTCTTTCAATTGTATGTTTCATAAAATGGTTGCGTCTAATTCCTTCTACTGTTGAAAGTCGTAGGATATGGAGAAGACGTCTTGTGGGAAAAAAATTTGGATAATAAACGGGGGCATCCAATCCACATGCAAGCCTTCATGTCATTTCCTTGTATCCTTATCACTGTTATTACTGTTAGCCACAAAATAGATCCTATGAACAACGTCTCCACATGCTATTCTTGTTCACAACAATGAATTAATAGCATCCCTGTTAATCCTGATGACGAGACGTCACGAGGTCCACGAAGAAGGAATACCACAATACCCTATCGCCGACAATTTATGCCCCCAGCTACATACTGATCAGCAACTAAATGATATCGTGAGCTCCTACGTGAGCAAATGCCCCTACCACAAACATACAACTGAGCCGTTTGTATGCGGCAGCTGATCACATTCATGTTTAAGGATTTCGATAACATCGTACGTTTTTATGTCGTCGATGACCACCGATTTTTCAAGCCTCCTCTGATTTCTTAGTATTTTCTCTTTGATGGAACATACGAACAGTATACGGAGAGGGGTTGCGAGGAGCAGCCCACTGTCAGCGGTTATGGTCAACTTTCATATGGAGCACGACAAAAAGGAAACGTTGTGCTCATATGGATATGGTGTCTGTTCATTCGTGGGGCTCGCGGAAGGCGTGCGTGAGATAGTCCATGCAGTTGCAATACCCTCTGTGCTTTCGGAGGTCCAGATGAACAGAGCGTCTGCCATGTAAACAACAGACCCCGGGTTCGAGACCCTGTCAGAGCACGTATTTTCACCTGTGCCTGTTGATATATATCATCGCCCGTCAGCAGATGAAGGTATTAATATATAATTCTAATTACGTTCTAGTTGGCTGCGGGTCATCAATGGTGTCTGTTCTTTCTGCCATGTCCGAAACAACTGACACCACATCCATATAAGTATATAGTTCTGGCAATACCAGCCATGACTTTCCTCTTCTGTGCGGATGCACATATATTACGCAAACTCATACGGGTCTTGGTAAGAACGTCTTCCACGAGTAATGAGTGTGTTGGGTAGGGACACTGCGAATATGGTTCAAATGGCTCTGAGCAATATGGGACTTAACTTCGGAGGTCATCAGTCCCACAGAACTTAAAACTACTTAAAGCTAACTAACCTAAGGACATCACACACAGCCATGCCCGAGGCAGGATTCGAACCTGCGACCGCAGCGGTCGCGCGGTTCCAAACTGTAGCGCCTAGAACCGCTTGGCCAACCCGGCCGGTTAGTGTGTGAACATATAAGGTGAGAATGTGGGTTTGGCGGGAGGTGTACACGAGATAGTCCTTGCAGTGGCACTATCCTCTGTGCCCTCGGTGGCTCAGATGGATATGTCATCTGCCATATAAGCAGGAGATTCCGGGTTCGAGTCACGGTCGGGAAACACATTTTCATCTGTCCCCGTTGATATAAATCAAAGATCGTCAGCAGCTGAAGGTATTAATATATAACGGTAATTTCGGACATGTCCAAAAGAACAGACATTATATCCATATAAGTTTATAGTTCTGGCAATACCGGTCATGACATTCCTCTGCTGTGCGGATGCACATATATTAAACTCTTACAGGACTTAGTAAGAACGTCTTTCACGAGTAATGAGTGTGTTGGGTAGGGACACTACGAATGTAAGGTGAGAATGTGGGTCTCGCGGGAGGTGTGCGCAAGATAGTCCTTGCAGTCGTACTATCGTGTGTGCCCTCGGTGGCTGAGATGGATAGTGCGTCTACCATATAAGCAGGAGATCCTGGGTTCGAGGCCCGGTCGGGTCACACATTTTTACTTGTCCTCGTTGATATATATCAACGCCCGTTAGCAGCTGAAGCTATTAATATACAATTCTAATTTTAAGCTTTGTGGTTTTGCTACCTAAAAGATATATATTTCTTTCTGTGTGTCAACGATGCCTTCGAAATTTCGGCACATAGTAGAGACGAACTGGAAGAATTCCTCACACACCTGATGTCGACACTCGAACATCATACTGACGCAGAGTTGGAAATGTACGGTGTGACAACTTTTCTAGACTCCTCTTAGCAAAGAGGAAGGCGGATCTGACGTTGGGAGACAAAGTATTCTACAGGAAGACTCAAAGGTACGTGTTATCTGCTCGTTCAGAGCTGCCGTGACAAATTCAGGGAAGTACTGAAAAACCCTAGGACACAGGCTACCCGAAGAACCTGTACTGTCAATTAGAATACCTCAACGTGCTCTTCAATAAAAGCGACTCCACTGAGGGGCGTTTTCGAAGGGCACTACGAACTATAACTTCGTTACTCCCCTCCGAGACAGTGAAAGCAAAAGAACGGAGCATTTGCCAATACATTTGTGTTAAACACAAGGGAATTGTCGCAGAAAATAGTACGGATCTAGCGGGAATACCTCACTGATACAGTATCCCACCCACTGACTGAGAAACGAACGTTACTCCGGGATGTCAAGGACGTCTTCTCAAAGTTAGAGTGTATTGCTGACATCCTGTCAATGGCGGTAAACCGTACATCAAACAGACAGCACGCAGTATCAAAGGGAGCTACCGAGAACATCAACGACGTACTCGTTTAATGCAGCCCAACAATTCAACAGTCGTGGGGCTTGTACATCGGAAATACATGGCACGAAGTATGACCACGTCACACAACTGGCGCCAATATCTCATCAAATAACATATTAAGGTACGAACTAAGGACAAGCTAATCCATTACGACGTTGGCTACAATTCATTAAAGTTTTGGGGCACTACCCTTGCTGTAATTAGGACAAAGCAGAGCAAATATGTGGTACTACTACTGGAAATGTTGCAGCTGCCACAGCGACCACGCTGGTGCACAGTGTGGGATGTCAACTGCGGAAGGCGTGCCAGAATTGGCGGCGATGGGCACATCGGAGTGCTCAGGGATTGGAGCACCAGTCAGGCAGTGGGGGAGAGAGGAGTGAGGGTTGGGGGGGGGGGCGGAATGTTGGGGCTACAGACAGCCTCTGAGCCACTGTGAGTCCAGTCAGAATACCAAGGGATGGTGAGAGGATCAACCAGCGAAATTTTGTGTCCTTTGGACGCCAACATCCGGCAGTATAACTGCATATTATTTCGCAAAACAAAACTAAAAAGCTAATAGCTCAGCTAACGGTATTTCATTCAGCCAAATTTCGAATTACGCAAAAACTATCTCTCATAGACCACTCAGAGTGATTACTACTTTTTGACCTTTTGCCGTCCAAACCAACTAGCCAAACTCCTTTTTCTCATTGCCTCCATTCGAAATTCTTCGGTATCATTTATGTGACAACAACTTCGGAATCAGCAAGGTCTCTTCCAAAAAAAGGGAGAATTAGAAAGACTTTTAATACATCGGTTTATAATGGTACTGTACGTCATCACTCCGCCTTGTTTAAGCTTGAGAGTTAATCATTTGCACAATCGATTAACATAATTTTTTATGTATTTTTATAGCACGATTTGAGTGTTTCTTGCACATCGTAAAATCATGAACTTTGTAGCTGTTGCAGAGAGACGGGAACGTTTCAAAAGCTTTGAAGCCAATGCTGTCAATTCCACCGCTCCTGTACGAAACTGGCATGTACTGCATCTCCGGGCAGATCATAACTGACCAAGTAAGTGAACAGTGATACATCTCAATACAGATCAGTGAAGGATAATGTCCGTAACAAAGGGAAACCACTCGGCAGAACCCCACTAAAAACCTGTGGATCTCGCTGGCTTACGTAAACATCTAGCGTCTATACTCTTACTAAGAAGTGATACGAAATGCGGTGAACAGTTAAAACTAGTGGAAGAGAAAGTAGATGGTAGATAAATTTGTTCAAATGGTTCTGGAAAGGACCTGTGCGTCTGTAAAGGAAACCGAATACGAAATATTATTGCAAACAATCTAGAATCTGTTGCAGAATTATGGAACATGTTTTATACTTCAGAATTATGACGTTTTTAGAGAACGAAAATCTCCTCTATAAACATCGATATGGATTCAGGAAACATCGCGCTTTCGAAACTTAGCACACTCTATTCCACCACGAGATCCACAGCACGTGAACAACAGCTCTCACGTTGGTGCCGTGTGCCTTGTCTTCCAGCTAGGCATTTGACACCGTCCCACACACACGAGCTTACCATGTATTTGCACTGAAGATGGTTACCAGCTGATTGAACGAAATTAGATACACAATCCAAGAATAGTACTAGGTTGTTACAGGAAAGTAAAAATGAAACGCAGATGCCCAGAGGACATAAAGGGGAATCTCTGAAAGAAATACGACGTGTTCTTCAGTAAATTTTACACGTGCCGTTCGATGAAGTAATACCTAAAGATGAAAAAGACAATCCAAAACGGCGGAAAATTGCTAATATAGCGGCTGAAGAAGCAGTACTAAGAGCAGATGTAGAGATAACTCCAGGTCCTGTTCGAATATTGCGTTAACAGTTACTCCCAATGCACCAGTAGTAATATCAAAGGTTAATTAAATTACTGAGTCACAGGTACGTGACCATGTGTTGCAATACCACATTAATTTAAAATTATCTATACAACAGAAGTAAATAGAAAATCACTTCTGGTTATATACACTGTTCAAAAACTTTGCCGTGTGAAGTGGCCTCGTGGTTTGAGCGCCATATCACGGATTGCGCAGTCACTCCCGCCGGAGGTTCGAGCCCTCCCTCGGGCAAGGGTGTGTGTAACGTTCGCAGTTCGTTGGTTGGTTTGTGGGATTGAAAGGACCACACTACTAGGGCCATCGGTCCCGCGATGTTCGTAGTATAAGTTAGCTTAAGTTACTTTAAGTAGAGTGTAAGTGTAGGGGCTTATGACTTCAGCAGTTTGGTCCCTTAGGACTTCACACACACATTTCAGAAACTTTTGCACCATATTTATCATTCGGATAGCCTGTTATTTTTTCCTATATCTTTTTATCTCTTTTTCCCATAGGAAAATGCTGTGTACTTAGACGTGTTACAGAACTTGTTTAATGGACAGTTTTGGTCCATTCTGCCTCCCCTAAAATTATGCAAACCATATAGCGTGCACTAAAAGGGATGTGTTTCACAGTACTGAACATGAGAAAGTGCTCATGCATTTACGATCCATATTTACTAGATTTTTCGTGCTTTGTGCAATACTGTTTTCTCTGAAAGGTACCTACCGTAAAGTCTTAGCAACAACAGTACCTGGTACACGTATTCCACTTTCAGGGGTACCAGAACGAGATTCGCTTATAACATCAGAATCGGTTGTCTCCGGACCAGTGTCCCTCACCTCAAATTCATACATTTACCTTTCTTCATCAACCCAGATGTCCGCCCCTGGTAGCTGAGTGGTCAGCGCTCAGACTGTCAATCCAAATGGCCCTGGTTCGATTCCCGGCTGGGTCGGAGATTTTCTCCGCTCAGGGACTGGGTGTTGTGTTGTCGTAATCATCATCATTTCATCCCCATCGACGCGCAAGTCGCCGAAGTGGCGTCAAATCGAAAGACTTGCACCAGGCGAACGGTCTACCCGACGGAAGGCCCTCGTCACATGACATTTTATTTGTCCCCACCCGGTAGCTGAGTGGTCAGCGCGACAGAATGTCAATCCTAAGGGCCTGGGTTCGATTCACGGCTGGGTCGGAGATTTTCTCCGCTCAGGGACTGGGTGTTGTGTTGTCCTAATCGTCATCATTTCATCCACATCGACGCGCAAGTCGCTGAAGTAGCGTCCAATCGAAAGACTTGCACCCGGCGAACGGTCTACCCGACGGGAGGCCCTAGTCACACGACATTATTATTATCAACCCAGAAAGTTCTGAGCAACATCACGGCATCACTCTGCAGGTGCTAAACGCCTCTTATCACTATCGAGTGTAAATTGATGCCTGTATATAATCGGGGTAGCATTCCCCAACATATTTTCCAAACCTAAAGTTAACATTTCGCCGATAGATTTGTCTTTCAAATGATACAAACGAGCATCAGACGGCCATTTCGTGAACACCTTCGCCCAATAGGCAGGAATCATGTGAACTGCTTCGCCTGAACTGTCTCCTAACACGAACCCGAGTGACCACCCGGATTCACATACTGGATGAGAACAGGAAATCCTGAGCAAACACGTCCCGATCATCCTGTAGACACCAGTGATATTACAAAACAAGGAAGGCTTCGATTTTACAGACGTGACAAGTCGTGCCCTTTCGATCAAGCTGTGTTAATTTATGTTTCTCATAGTTTTAAATTTCACAGTAAACTGATTAATTTTGTTCCATTCGATTTATTTCATTACCTGGTCCCTATTAAAGTAAGCCACCACACGTTCACAGATATGAAGCTGCTACAATACTTTTTTGATTACATTATCAAAGTTTGAAGAAGTGTGAAGGTTATCTCAGAGAAGTGACATTTTGCTGTTCTCACTATTGTTGGTACGACAGTCAGGGGTTCGTGTTTCAGAGTGAAAAGCTGGTGAACTCTGCCATCAGCTGTGGTTGGGTCGATTGCGACGCTCGCTTCAAGCAAGACCTCCTGTTCTTCCTCATGGCCGCCAGCAAGCCTTTGGAGATCACCGTGGGCAAGCTGAGCAAGCTGTCTAGGCAGATGTTAGTGCAGGTTGGTAGACAGGACTTTAGCCCTTTTCTCGACCATTAAGTGTACCACTAGAAATATCACAGATAATTCACATTCACCACAATCAAAGGAATCTCTCGTCTGTGTCCAGAATGGTAACGTTCTGAAAGAAAGTTTTTGCATCAGTTATTCCAGCATCTGATAACATCTGAACTGTGGCCAACTATGATGAATGCCTGTGAAGCAGGTTGCTATAGTCGTTTTGTTATGTATAAGTATCGAATGCCAGGCAATGGGAGGGTGACATCCGCAGCCTTCAGGGAGCCTACTTCTCTCGATGAACTCAAGAAGACAGCCGCTTGTATCGCCAACCAAGCTGCTTGGTGTGATAGATTAATCCAGATATTATCCAATGTCTGAATATCAGCAAATATGGAACAGAATCTCTCCTCCTGCAGGTATATGCTTTCTTGTATCGCCACATATTATTTGGATTAATTGGTTGAAATGGCTCTGAGCACTATGGGACTTAACTGCTGAGGTCATCAGTCCCCTAGAACTTACAGCTACTTAAACCTAACAAGCCTAGGACATCACACACATCCATGCCAGAGGCAGGATTCGAACCTGCTACCGTAGCGGCCGCGCGGTTCCAGACTGTAGCGCCTAGAACCGCTCGGCCACCCCGGCCGGCTTGGATTAATTGACAGCGATCTCGATGACGTAACCTGGTATCTATAGTTCTGACGTGGTGAAAGCCTACAGTAGCTCACCAAAATGAAAGAAAGCAAAAACAAATTTCTGACGCCAGTAGCAATCTGACTTTCTAATAACATTAAAACTTGAGGCCTCTCCAGTACCAGCTGAAGGTATCTCTTCACTACTTTTACACAAGAAGTCCAATAGGGCTCTTGCTCCACATAAAGAAGAATATGTGGCCAGCTTCTTTCTGCCTTCCGAAAACGTTTTTATCAATTATCTCACTTCTACTGTGAGATGAAAATACGGACACTTCTTACGCAAGAGGATACTTAAATCAGAGTCGTATGGGTCACCATAGTGAGGGCCAACAGTGAAACAGGTACAGCAGAAGGGAGTAGGGGCCTAGGTACCGTCGACACTGCGACCAGTAGTATCCCAAATAATTTAGAGAAAGGCAAGTGCTGGCTACTTATAACATATTTGACGGGTTTATGTAGTACGATGACGTTAAAGCAGCGCATATTAAAATGAGTTTTGCTGTTCGTGATATTATTATCTCATCCAGTTGTGATGGTAACATGGTTACCCTCTGCCCCAATGGTGCTTTGTGTAGCTGACATGCCCCTACATCTGTGCTTTCGTCCTTAGTCGGTCCTAAACCCCATCTAAGTGTTTCACTTACCAAATTGAAAATTATATAGAAGACATTTCTCTTGCTAACTCCATGACTGTTAACTGAAGAATGTGTACCTGTGAAAATTCCACAGTATTGTCTGTAAGAGGGGCTAAAACACCTTTACAGGAGTCATGTAACTGGGTGTGTTGCGTTTCGTCACCCATTAAATCTATTAATATTGTTCGCTATGCCAAAAATATATAACATCAGCACCAGTCACTGTTCATACTACAATTCCAACATATGTCCATATGTTATCATCTAAGTTTTCCATGAACATAGGCTGTCTAAGATCCACAGTAGCCTATTTGCTTCCATTTCATCACCATCTCTCTGACTATCGTCATGTACTTAATAACGTTACATAAGTTGGTAACGTTGAAAGAACGTTTTGCAGCACAACTAAGCATGTTTAGGAGCTACTGTGAGAGAGTGGACATTTTAGTATTGAAGTAACAGTTTACTAACTGATCAGTTGATGACAAAATGGTTCAAATGGCTCTAAGCACTATGGGAGTTAACATCGGAAGTCATCAGTCCCCTAGAACTTAGAACTACTTAAACCTAACTAACCTAAGGACATCACACACATCCATTTCTGAGGCAGGATTCGAACCTGCGACCGTAGCAGTCGCGCGGTTCCAGACTGAAACGCCTAGAACCGCTAGGCCACCGCGGCCAGCAGTTGATGACAGCTGTCACATTAGTTAATAAAACATTTCCCAAAAATAATCAATGAAATATTTCAATACATGTGATTCAATGTGATGAAATGGGAGAGCTCTAGATGGAAAAGCCAATAACGTGTTCTTGTTTGCTAATTTAAAAATATCGCTATTAACTTGAAACAAATGACCATATTCACCACTGATTGGAAGAAACAGTAATGATGTTGCTTGAATTTATGACTTCTAGTATAAATTTTCATAAAATAATTATCACTGAGATGTTTCAACATAATCTGTCTGCCACACTGCTCCCCTCTTGTGAGAAAGAAAAGTGAATCAGAGAGCTGTGAATTAAGTTCGGCGAGCATTATCTGTGATAGGTACAGCTTTGTGGCGGGAGAGTATATTCTGTAACTGATGGGATTTTCGTTTTCCTTATTCGTAAAATTTTCGAAGAAAAGTTTTCTGTTTCTCAAATTGATGCTTGTCAAGGAGTTTTAATAAGACATACCACTCTAATTATCTGCACAGTTACCATTTCAACACTAAGCATTGTTTTATTGTTTAGTATGGGGGGCATTTGTTAGTATTTAAATTCTGGTTTGAATAACTGAGAAACGATATGGACCAATATCTCTGAAACTATTCGGAATATAAATAACTGCAAGTGCTTTAATATGTTTTCTATCTTCACAGGTGCTGAATGGATCGTATGGTTTGCTGAATTTGCTATATCATTTTCATAGTAACCAGTAAATTGAAGAAAAGGAGAATATTGTAGCAAATGCTAATCACAGTTCAACCACCTACCACAAGATCTATATTCATGAGGTGAACGCTGTAACTGGACGAAATTCACTATGCACATGGACAAACACAGCCCAGAATATACTTACAAAACGGAAAGGCTTGGAATCTAATCAAAACCATAACTACAAGCTAATTTTCTTATATATAACTATTTCACCTCATGTTTACCTCTTTAAAGCAGATGGTCCGGACTTGTTAAAGGTCCACAAATTGGAATGCTGTAAGGACCTTATATGTAGACCTTATATTTAGTAACAGAACAGAAAATTATGAGTAAAATTCAGTCTGAATTTGTAGCTGTGTAAAAATTATCTACTTAGGGAGAATTAACTGATTGTGTGGATCAGAGAATGGATCTATGAGAGAAATAGCAGTGACTTACAGATGCACTAAAGTTAAAAAATTCGCCGTTTACTGAAAGTTATTAATTTCTTCGTCATTTTGCAGCAGACTTGTATTATAAGCACAGGTCTGGCACATGTACAACAGAGGTCCTTAAAAAGTGAGACAGAGTAGTCAGGTAGTGGCGGAATCGGTACAGTTTTGATATCAAATTGATATGCAAATTGATTAAATTGATCAATTAATTTCCCCCCACACCAAACCACGCCGTCCAATCCCTTGACCACGACCATCCCCACCCACATATGACATCATGTGTTTTTCTCAGAGGGCGCATGGTCCCCAGTCCCCTCCCCCTCTCCACCCTCTACCTCCCAAAGCCTCACTATTGATGGGAATTTCGAATTTTGGTGGAAATTTCAAATTTTTGTGTGAATTTTGAATTTTGTTGGGAATTTCTGAGCCCAGGGCTGTGCTGACGTCACACCCCACATCCCATTCTGAAATTGATGGAAAATTAAAATTGGCGGTACCCTTTGTGGGACTCGAACATTAGTCCTCCTGGATGGAAAGCCCAAGTGCACCTCTCTAACATAACTGTACCTCCAGATGCGCTTGGAATTGATGTTCAAATGTTCAGACGTGTGTGAATTTCTAACGGGCCAAAATGCTGAGTTCATCGGTCCCTAGACTTACACATTATTTAAACTAACTTATACTAAGAACAACACACACACCCACGCCCGAGGGACGACTCGAACGTCCGTTGGGAGGCGTTGTAATTGATGCAAATTTAAAAATGGCGGTGCCCTTTCCAGGACTTGAACCCTGATTCCACTGGAAGGAAAGCCCAGGTGCACCCCTCAATATATAGAAACCGTCCAAATGCAAGAGAGGAAGGTTAGTTTAGAGTACCTTATTTATTTTGGTTGGGAAAATGATGTAGTGATAGATCCCAATTACATAATTAATCATAAAGTATTGGGTCTAATTACACAACTATATGCGTAGCGCTACACGAGGACGATCTAAAATCGCCATACACCTCAAAAATTGATGATGCTATACAAGTGTTGTTATCCTGCTGGGAACAAATTTCTCAATACCATTCCAAAGAAGTGACTGACATACTCAAACTTTACCCATTACCTACAAGCTGGCGGGAATAAAGGCTGGGATGGAAGGTACTACCTTTATTCTTTTTGTTGAGATGTATGTTTGACTGTCGAGATGCTGGTGTTGGACAGAGAAGAGTGTAATATTGTGTTACCTGCAAGCATACAATATCTATTGTTGTTTGACGTCAGAGTTTGCTACAGACGCCTGCTCAAAAACCACCCTGCACCCCAGGTAACCGAAGCCAATACATACTACCACAACTGATGGAAAAAATATGCATCACAGTTCTAATTACACTTCGAAGTTGTCTTTAAAAAACCACCACTCTTAATAAACGGTCATAATGCAACACATGTAATGGGGAAAATCGTCGTCCCAAAATACTGCAGAAGGGCGGTAGTTGAACGTGTGTTCTCCTCGATGTACAATCACAAACTGCCGAAAATCGAGAACACTTATCATTCACCTCTCTCCCTCCCTCCATCCCCTCCCTCTCCATTCACCTACATGGAGGATACAAGCTGTTTCCTAATTTTCCTAATAAGAAACACCACAGTAACTGTTCGTACTGTTTCTTATACTACATCGTGTTGCAGGAGTAGGCTACATTAGGCACTGGCCTTACACATTGTATCAGTGGGTGGACCTACGACAATATGTCGAGTCGTCAAACCATGGTCCTATAGCATTATCTCAGCTCACTCTGTTTCTACACAGGTTGCACAATGTGGAAGATGTAGTTCTCTCCGGCTTCTGCTCAGTTCTGACTTAAATTGGGAAAAGCACATGCTCAAAGCTGCAGGGATGGCGGGACAGTGTCTGAGGAGCAGTTACAAGATGCATATGGACTATCTAAAATCATTTTGGAATTTTACTGTAACTGATAATTTCGAAAAAAGTTACTCGTTTTGATGAATGAGAGTGCCACGAATATAACTCCCTAGTGGCTGTAATCACTAAAAGACGCCTCAGTATGATCCAAATCATGTACACTATGTGATCAAAAGTATCTGGACACCTGGTTGAAAATGTCTTACAAGTTCGTGGCAGCCTCCATCGTTGATGCTGGAGTTCAGTATGGTGTTGGTCCACTCTTAGCCTTCACGGCAGCCTTCACTCTCACAGGCATACGTTCAATCAGGTGCTGGAATGTTTCCTGTGGAACGGCAGCCGATTCTTCACGGGGTGCTGCACTGAGGAGAGGTATCGATGTTGGTCGGTGAGGCATGGCACGAAGTCGGCGTTCCAAAACATCCCTAAGGTTTTCTATAGGATTCAGGCAGGACTCTGTGCTGGCCGGTCCATCACAGGGATGTTACGTATTGTAACCACTCCGCCACAGGCCGTGCATTATGAACAGGTGCTCGATCGTGTTGGAAGATGCAATCGCCATCCTGAATTGCTCTTCAGCCGATTACGTTCATCGGGCATTCGCCATACCCACACTCTGCCATCGGATCGCCACATTGTGTACCGTGATTCGTCACTCCACACAACGTTTTTCCACTGTTCAGTCGTCCAATGTATACGCTCCTTGCACCAAGCGACACGTTGCTGGGCATTTACCGGCGTGATGTGTGGCTTATGAGCAGCCGCTCGATCATAAAATCTAAGTTTTCTCACCTCCTGCCTCACTTTCATATTACTTGCAGTGGATCCTGATGCAGATTTGAATTCCTGTGTGATGGTGTGGATAGATGTCTGCCTATTATCTTCAACTGTCGGCGGTCTCTTTCGGCGGTCTCTGTCAGTGTCCTGTCACGTTTAGACTTCACTTTCACATCGGAAACAGTGGACCTATGGATGTTTCGGAGTTTGAAAATCTCGCATACAGACGTATGAGACACCCAATCACCTGATCATATTTGAAGTCCATGAGTTCCGCGAAGCGCCCCATTCTGCTCTCTCACGATGTCTAATGACTACTGAGATCGCTGACATGGAGTACCTGTCAGTAGGTGGCAGCACAACGCACCTACAATTAAAAGCGTACTTTTTTGGGGGTGTCCGGATGCTTTTGATCGCATAGTGTATGTGTTTGAACGCAAAAACTTGATTCCAAATCGCAGGCAGCATTTCTACCAGAAAACGTAACACAAGCGAACTGAAAAACCCGTGTAAATTTCTTACGACCTCAATCAAGACACTGTTTACTGTATTTGGTCATTTTCAATCGACCATCACCTATTCCCCCCCTTCCCCCTTTCCCCACGCCTCCCATTCTGCGAACAGAAACTAGGCTGTCGCTGTGTTTTTAACTGTGCCTGTTTCCTAAGCGTTTGTAATGAGCATCACTGACCTATTTGTTTTTTATGTTTTCTTCACAACTTTTTCGCCATGTACCTGTATTAAACAGTCACCGTTTTTCCATCTCTTAATTTTTATATCTTCTTATTATGGTTGTTAACATTATCTGTCGTCTGCAGAGCGGCGTATTCCGCTGCTACCAGCACCCCCCCCCTCCCCCTCTGGGGAAGAGGGGAATCGAAATACAGTAAAAGAAGAAATCACCTATAACCAAGTGGATGTATCGCATAATCTCAGACGTGGCATTAGCGGCATGAGAGAGTTACAAATACCGGCCTCATACCGCATTCCCTAGCCGAATCACTTTCTAAATTCTGTGATTTTATTACGAACTTACACTATCGGCAACGTGTAACAGCCTTGTTGGTCTGTTAATGCACACCCCGAAGATCACCGTCTTTATTCAATGTCGAGATATTTGTGTGTAAAATCCATATATCTGGAGAGGGAGAGAGAGAGAGAGAGAGAGAGAGAGAGAGAGAGAGAGAGAGAGAGAGACGCGGTAAAGTTTTATAGGAGGTAATATTACAAGGAATGCTCTAACTGGTAATAGTTTGAAAGAAGATGGTTCTCTCAAAACTACATCGATTTTGCTAGTGCAAGTAATAGGAATAGGCTCTCTATATTCTCGTCGATTGATGGCTTTTTTTAATTATTATCGTCTTGACTGCGTGTTTAAAAACATTGGTGTTATTTCAAACTTTATAATCTTTATTATAAAGTGGACGCCAGTTGAATTATAGTTCATTGTGGAGTCTAGAAATGATAGTGGGTTTTTTCCTATATGTGAGTAGATTATGTGGAACAGGTTGTGATGATCAACTTGCTTACAAAAGTAGACCACAAAAGCTGCTGCTGTATGGCAGCAACTTTACAGATATTTCAGAAGAGGTGAGGTATGCATCAACAACGTCAAATGTAAACATGCAGATGGTAAATGGTTTCGATGTAATGGAAGAGACGTGTGGCAAACTCTTTTAGGAAGTTCTATTACAAGACAGACTCTCATGATTTGTTTCGCACATGTCTGTTTGGTATAGCCAAACAATAGCAAAACGAGACCTGTCATAGTGTACAAAACAGCTATGTCCTGTTGAATTATAGCTTGTACTCGAACATAAAATGATTGTGTTTTTTTTCTGACATGTAAGAGGTGTGAGTGATTGTATTCTCTAATGTTATTTTACATGTCTGAAATGTTTGTAATACCCACGTGATCATCTGTGATCGGCGTCAGTGCACTTGGCCGGATGTCGCAAAATAATGAGATATTAATTTTATCCTGCAGCTGAACGTAAAAACTATACCTATTTTGCTCATAAAACTAAAGGAATACAGACCGTGCCTATTTTCGTGCTAACAGGACATTTATTATCGTCACAATTGTATTTTCCTTTTTTAATAGTTGCTTTATTATAGGAGTCGCTTTCATGTTAAATACAAATGTTACAGTCCAGTGCTCGGAATGCTGTGGTGGCCAAGCTGCCGAAAAGGTCGCGGCTGTCCCTTTATACAAACAATCCACAGTCTGGATAGCCCTTATTTATCAGGGTTTTGTTCTGTTATATGTGTAGCTTTTGTTGGTACCGATAACTCCGACCATCGGGCAGCGTGCTCGCCTGAGTGCATTGTACTGAAGACACTGTGGTATTAGGCCGTGATAGCTTAGGCGCTGAGGGCCGCCGCCTCAAGACAAGCCACGTGCGCAGGGCAATGGAAGGCCTGGTGAGACTAGTGGCCAGAGAGAGGTGGCAGTGGAGCCGCAGAAAAGCGGCAGAGCGCTTTGAGGATCAGCTACCTGTTTGACAAAGAAATCTGAAGCGTTCTCCAGAAATGCGTTTCTGTTCCAGAGTGGTCCAGTCTTTCTGAGAAATGCGTTTTACGGATTCCAAGAAATAGTTACGTTGACATTAAATAAAAGTGTTCTCCGTCGCTGAATGACATGGCTATTGGAAGCATTGGGAGCATGCCTAGTCTGTTGGTGGTCGCCCCCTGACTATTGCGGCTGCGTGTGGGGGAGGGGCTGCCTTGCTGTATTTTAGACGAACAAGTTGGACTTGGGGCAGCCGACCTTTTATCTCCTATTTTTTAGTTGGCTACACATGCTATTGTGTTGGCGAGGAACGTCACCTGAAGGTGGTTAGGGACCACACAAAGCACGGCAGAGAAGCTGATTGTATGAAAAAGCCTGTATCCCCCAAGAGGTGGATGGAGCGAGGGAGGGGATATATGAAGAAAAGGGCCTCGATTTTCAGCTGTTTATTCACGCCTATTGATGAGAATGCACATTCAGCTACTGGCTCCTCTGCAGTTCTTGGCATGATGATTTGCACCGGTACATGTGTTGCATTATGATCTGTCATTATGAGAGCTGATTTTTCACAACAGTTTCGAAATGTAATTAGAATTGTGACGCATTTTTTCCATCAGTTGTGGTTGTATTGGCTTTGGTTACCTGGGGTGCAGGGTGGTTTTTGAGCAGGTGTCTATAGCGAAACCTGACATCATACAACGATGATACTGTCCTCAGCTGTATGCTTACAGGTAATATAGTTTTTTAAACTCCTCTTGAAACTATTTACTGCAGAAAAGAATAAAGATAGTACCCTACCCCCTGCCTTTTTCGCGCCAGTTTGTAGGTGAAGGGTAGGGTTTGAGTGTGTCTGTCACTAGTGTCGAGTGCTATTGCGATATTTTTTCCCCGCAGCATAACACCAGTTGTATAATGTCGTCTGTTTGTGAGCTGTTTTGCGGTTTTAGGCTGACCTTTTGTAGTGCTATGCATATAGTTGTGTAATTAGGCAATCTTTATCAGCAATTGCATAATTAGGAACGGTCTTTACTTCTTTTTCCCAAACAAAATAAATGAAGTACATTAACCTAACCTTCCACTCCTGTATAGTCAGTTTCCATGTGTTCGGGGGGGAGCGCTTGGGCTTTCCATTCAGAAGGACCAGGGTTCAAATCCCAAAAGGGCACTGCCAATTTTAATTTCCCGCCAATTCCCAGGTGGAGGTATGTGGGACGTCAGCACAATCCTGGGATAAATAAATTCTCACCAAAATTCGATATTCCCGCCAATATCCGAAACTCCCGTCAAAATTCGAAATTCCTGCCAATAGGGTAGGGCGGGGGCGTGGGTGGGGAAGAGGGCCGGGGCCCACGTGCAGACTAAAAAAACAATTGATGTCATCTGGGGGTGGGAATGAAAAATTAATTTGAATATCAGTTTGACATCAAAAAATTGCACCGCCACTACCCTACTACTGACAGTGGTCTTTAAAATGTGAAAGTAAAATCTAACACACACAAAGATACATTGGAATGTTTCAGTTGTTTTCATTCGGTTGCTCCCGTAGACTGGTTACACTCGAAAAAACGCAAGAATAATTCAACTGATAAGTGAAACTACATTCGCATTAGTCGAGTGTTTTCCAACAACTGAGTGAATCCATTGTTTTGATTCGTTGTTCCCACCACTATTCCACCTCAGTGCACCCACATGAGATTTGTTTCCCTCTATGAACAATATCGTGACCATAAGAAACAGTGTAAATTTTATTTGGCCTGAACAGACAGAAGCCTCTGAATTTTTTGTCTTAAAATCGTATTTGATATTTTCTCTCAATAGGGAGAAGTCCTTTTATAAGGGCATTATACTGTGATTTTCTGCTGAGTTTTCCTTTCCTGATCTGGGCTTTACAACTAGATCTTTTGCTAAATGTAATTGTGGTAGCAGTGAGTATGATAACAATGACATCGCCTCAACTGAAGTTGGGCCAAATAATGCTTCTACAAGAAAGCAACCGACAGCAGTCATTGGAAAACTTCGGAAGTGTGGAGGGAAGTCATATATCGTGTATTGTCGCTACTCAGTCTTTAACACAATAAGTGACCGGTGAGTGATGTTTAACACTTAACAAACAATGTACATTTTACTTTCATTTTTCTTGTACCTTGGTATTTTATAAATTCTGTTGAAGACAAACTTTTATTACAAAAACTGCATGGGTATTATAAACATTTTTATCATAATGGACCTCAGCCCGTCATTCGGACGGTGAGATTCTTTTTCGTTTCATGTCTATAAATACACAACTATGGATTTTTTATCCGCTTAGCTCATTTTATTTCATTGTTGTGATCTAGTTCCCTCTCTCTCTTTACATTTAATGGAAGAGTGAACATACCTTAGTCGATGTTCTCTGTCAACATGCTGCTGTGCTCTACAGACTTTTAGCGCTCCTCCTCATTATCACTGTGTGCCAGTGTTTTGTTCCGTAAGAAGAATTACTGAAATACGTGAACAATTTACCAGAAGAAATTTCTGGAGGAAGTGGTATTTTTGAATGTAATGAGTTGGATGATAAAGAGTACAAAGATTATAAATATGAATATCCAGAAGCTGGACAACAACATACAAACAACCCAGTGCTTACATTTTCGATTCCAGTGGCACTACAAATTTGTACTCGCAGCTGAGGAAAACAACGGAGAAAATCGCATCGATCTCAGCATCCGGAAGAGACTGCCGCTGACAGAACACTGTGGACTCGAGTTGCGCCAGAGCATGCACCTTGAAGATTAGGGTGTCAGAACATGTTGATAGAAACTCCTGAGCCAACGTGTAATGCCAAGAAACTTATAGTCGTAGGTAGTTAGCTGAGTTAAGGGCGAGTGTTAACAGACAATAATATTCTAGAAAACATAAAAAACTTTACTGAAATTAGACTCCGATAACTTCTCCAGGATAACACATGGGTACTTAATAATGCCCCATTAGAAGGTGCCGTAGCTGTAATGTGTGCACGTCCGGGGTATGGGGTGTATTGAGGAAAGAATTTCCCCCTGAAATTTCTGTGGTCTCAAATGTGGGGACTGGCATTTTTTCTCACACTATTGGAAGAAATAAGTTCACAGATGTCATGCGATTTTTAAGATTTGATGATAAGCACACTCGTTCCGAAAGACTCAACACCAATGGCTTCGCAGCAGCTACCCCAGTCTGGAACTCATTTGTAGCTAATTTGTATCAAGAACTATAAACTACATGCATTTATAGCAGTAGATGAGCAGCTCTATCCATACAAAGCTCTTTGCCGCTATAGGCAAGCCATGAATAATAAATCAGACAAATTTGGTTTAAAATTCTGGCTTGAAGCAGATGCCAGTAGTAAATACACTGAAGACCCAAAGAAACTGGTACACCTGCCTAATGTCGTGTAGGGCCCCTGCGAGCACACAGAAGTGCCGCAACACCACGTGTCATGGATTGGACTAATGTCAGAAGAAGTGCTAGAGGGAACTGACCCCATGAGACCTGCAGAGCTGTCCACGAATACGAGGGGGTAAGGGGGGGGGGGGGGGGGATCTCTTCTGAACATCTCATTGGAAGGCATCACAGATATGCTCAATAATTTTCATGCCTGGGGACTTTGGTGGCCAACGGAAGTGTTTAAACTCAGAATAGTGTTCCTGGAGTCACTCTGTACCAAATCTTGATGTGTGGGGTGTCGCATTGTCCTGCTGGAATTGCCCAAGTCCATGGGCATGAATGGATGCAGGTGATCATACGGGACGTTTACGCACGTGTCACTGCAGGTTCCATGGATTCATGAGGTTGTCTCCGTACCGGTACACGTCCATCCTCTAGATACAATTTGAAACCAGACTCATCCGGCGAGGTAACATGTATCCATTCATCAACAGCCCAATGTCGGAGTTGACAGGCCCGGCCGAGGCGTAAAGCTTTCCGTCGTGCAGTCACCAAGGGTACACGACTGGGCTTTCGTTCAAAGGTTCGCACGCTGACACTTGTTGATGGCCCAGTATTGAAATCTGCAACAATTTGAGGAAGGGTTGCACTTCTGTCACGTTGAACGATTCTCTTCAGTCGTCGTCGGTCCGTTCTTGCAGGTTCTTGTTCCGGCCGCAGTTATATCGGACATTTGATATTTTACCGGATTCCTGATATTGACGGTACTCTCGTGAAGTGCTCGTAAGTAAAAATCCTCAATTCATCGTTACCTCGGAGATGCTGTGTCCCATCGCTGATGAGCCGACAGTAACACCACTTTCACACTCACTGAAATCTTCATATCCTGCCAAAGTAGCAGCAGTAACCAATCTAAAATCTGCGCCAGGCACTTTTTGTCTTATACAGGCGTTGTCGACCGCAGCGCTCTATTCTGTCTGTTAACATATCTCTGTATTTGAATATGCGTACCTATACCAGTTTCTTTGGTGCTTCAGTATATATGGTGAATGGATTTCCTGTTGCAGAGCGTGTTGTTACACGTTTGATGTAACCTTAGACTTCGAAACGAAGAAATATAACATGGGACAATTTCTTCACAACCAAACATCTTCAGAGCAGCTGAAGCGGGAGAACCGCACTGAAGAAAACCCAAAAAGAAGATCCTCCATCAGCGAAGTCCACTGTCGTATCTCTTCATGATCCTATTTTATACAAATCTGATGACACAACAGTTATTTCTGATCAAGGGTAAACCAGGAAACTGTACTTCTATTGAGCACAATGCCCCAAACGGTTGCAGTGGACGAACAAACACAGAAGAAACTCCCTTAAACTGTAATCTTCTAGCATTCCACTATATTTGGAGTTGATGTACTGGACTAGAAGTCTCGTCTGTATGCAGTCAGGTTTGTCTGCCGCAGATGGCATATGGACGTGTTTTTCAACGTCCTATATCTTGCTGGAATCAACCGCCTGGACCCTTTACGGACAGACAACAGGAGAAAAAGTTATCTGGCGAATGTTTCTCTTCAAATCAGCAAAAGAACTCTCCTCTGTGTACGTACAATCAAGAAAGGACCTGTTCATACGTCCCGTGCCACCACTGAAATATGTAAGGAAGACCTGCCAGATAGGAGTAAGCAAAAATTCGAACAAACCTGAAACGCCGTTCGTACAGTGCCAGAAATTAGTATGTGGTCCATGTGCTGGAAGAGTTCAGTAAGTGTGTGCAGAGTGATCCGGCAAAGGTGGTTGATTGAAAACATGTCACAGATAGAAAAAATGTTATTTTCTCGTTATTGCTACAGTAATTTGCGTCCATTTTTCTTTATTGTTTTGTACTAAATATATGTTTATCACCTGTTTGGTGGTTTCACTGAGTACAAGCCATACAAATAAAAATGTTATTGTATCATTATATGTTTATTTGCATCTGTAATGTAATGTATTCTTTCCATGCATCTTTCTTAATTAAATATACTTTCTGTTGAAATTTTAAGTATAACACATTTGTTCGATAAATATAATGCACTGCTGACCTAAAAAGACACCGTAACGAAGTAGCTTAGGAAGTAAAACTGAAGACAAAGAAGAAAACCTTCACCAATCAAAGTGACCGGTAGTGGTCCTTATGGCTAGTTCACTAACGTCAGTCCTCTTAGTGTTAAGCAAGAGTAATAAGCAGTAGTGAGAAAGCTGCCATGACGTACTGGAGTAGCAGCCTCAGGCTGCTAGCCACACAGTGAAGACATGCGGGTCAGAATAAACATGCACATCAAGGGACTGCAAGAGAAGGCTGGCCACACCCAATGGAAAACTGCACCATGCAACGGTAATAACCATAGTAGACAGATAAATGTCACCACATTTACTGCTGTTATAGACGTCATAACTAGGTGCCAGGCCTTAATGAAACAAACCACCTCGAAGGGATATAAATTTGCCTAAAGTTTTAGGCAGAAGCATTCTCATCGTCGGAATACAGTCGCACTACCATCACGCCAGGCCGACGCCGGATATTGAGATGACTGCTCATCGATAGAAGCAGCCATGAGTTCAATACAAGGCCGCGCGTGTCACTGCCAGCATTAAGTTCGTCACGGGACCTGGGTCCACAGCACCAGCCACCATCCAATTCCTGCCAGAGAGCTGCGGGTTGGATCCCACACACAGCAGTATCCGTATCACTGAAGTGAATGTGTATGAAGTCGAGGGGACATTGCGGGCGCCATCGCCAATGGACAATGGAGAAGAAGCACATCGCTGACGTCCGAACTGTGGCCTACAGAGGATGCTGGTATCAGCGGGGCTGCCGCCAGCTACGCAGGGAGCCTACAATGCGTTCTCTCCTGTGTGTGAAAACTGCCATCTATACTCCACCACTGGCCACGGTCGACAAAGAAAAGCAGGTGACGCGTGTAACAAGATTGAATAAAGCCTTATTTATTGTTCTACTGGGCCCTTCGTCCCATCATGGTAACCATTCACTACCCCGACTGCCACTGAACTTTTCATAGTGATGTCAGAAGTTAGATCTGCGAGCCCATCACCACACTGTTTCGTGATAGCACACCATGGCTACAACTCCCATCCAAGGTTGAAGAAGATAATTCGATGAATGCAGGTAAGAGAAAGTCAGTAGGTTTTACCATAGGCTGAGTGGCACTTGCAAGTTCAGTAGGTGGCAGGTGAACTCAGACGGTATTCTGAGGTGTATGAGTGTTAGTTTTCACCCGGTTGATGTGTTCGATAGGGCAACGTAGGTGTGGCTCGTTTTCTAGTGGTATAAGCTGTTCACTGTTAGTCTTACTTGAAGAAGAAACATTTGGTGGCGTTGCTGTCAGGGTTCCTCCGAGCCATAATCCGTAGGTAGCGGTCATCCACTGCGGTAGTAGCCCTTGGGCGGCCTGAGCGAGGCATGTCATAAAGTTCCTGTCTCTCTATATCTCTTCCATGTCCAAACAACATCGCTTTGGTTAACTCAGAGATACTGGGACATTTCCGTGGTTGAGAGCCCTTCCTGGCACAAAGTAAAAATGCCGACGCGATCGAACCGCCTTATTGACCGTCTAGGGATGGTTGTCCTACAGACAACACGAGCCGTGTACCTCCTTCCTGGTGGAATGACTGGAACTGATCGGCTGTCGGACCCCCTCCATCTAATAGGCGCTGCTCATGCATGGTTGTTTATATCTTTGGGTGGGTTTAGTGAACAGCAAAGGGGCTGTGTATGTGATACAATATGCAAAGTCAACGTCTATCTTGAGAAATTCTGGGAACTGGAATGATGAAAAACTTTTTTTATGTGTGTATATTTTTAATATAACCAGCTGCCACTCTGTTAGACTGAAACTGTGATTTAATTATAATTATAAGAAATACATTCACATTTATAACACACTTCAGAATCCGTAAAGCACTACCTCTCAATCAACTGCATTTTTTTCATATTCGCTTCTGGAAAAACTCTTGGAATGGAACCAAATCCAATGACTTATTTTGTAGTGACTAAATACACTGAACACAGAACCACATCCATTTTTCTTCACAGAGCGAAGATTAATATCTCTAAGATTTCCGCTGCATTACATATTAATAGTAGGAACTACTATCTTTTTTTTACTTATAATTTTCTACGAGGCGCATATAAAAAAAAGAAACGCTAGTCTATATCACTATTTTCTTCGGTGTTGCTCACCCTTCCAAGATATACCAAGAACATGGTGCCACTGTTGAGAAAGTGAAGTTCATCTCCAACGAAAGCCGAGAATCTTGACGGTTGATACATCTTGCAGTACTCGAAACAGACCAGTACTATCACTCCATATTTTGTTGCCGTTCGACCTTTTTCATGCTGTAAGTCTCTCAGTGCCTACAGCGCTTCCACCATCACCAGATTGTTGAAGTTCTGCAACACTGTTGCAGGAGAATAGCTACTTTCTCCAATAACAGTAATTGATAGCTAAAATACAAGTATTATTAGTCATAATTAATATCGGACTTATACTGTTTTTATAACTCGGTGATGTACATACAGAGAAGAGCAGCAGAAATTCCACTAGCAGTTACAGTGAATACGTACATATTTTCCTGTTGGCGCAGCAGTTACCAGCAAGTTTGGACAAGCAAAAGAACTGAGACGGAGAGTCAATACTTCTGCAGTCTCCAAGTACTGTATATTGCTGATTCGGCGAATTGCAGGGTGACACAAAATAACGGGAATGTTGGAAATGATTACTGGAAGCCATGGGCAGGTGGCAGCACTGCGGGTTCGTGAGTAGCGAGTAAACAGTTCGCCATTTCAGTAATCATGCATCAGTGGAACGAACAACAGCGTGCGCAGCCTTAAAATATTTAGTAAAAACGATAATAGATTGGTGGCGGTGAAGGGGGAGTTTCGACGTTTTTAGAATTTAGGATGTCATGATACCATTCCCTCGAAACACACCATAAAATGTTGGATTAAAAACTTTGAAGGTATGAGGTCGCCACATCAAGAATTGTCAACTGGCTATTGTCGAGGCGCTAGGGCAGCAGCAGCCGCAGTTGCAGTGACAGCAGCAGCCGCAGCAGCATCGCTGCGTCAGCAGCAGTCATCGCAGCCAGCAGTTGTCGAAGCCAGCAGCAAGATCAGCCGCAGTCTCACTGCCTTCCCTGCGTCCGCTGCCTCCTTGGACCCGCAGTCACCGTCGCCAGCCCTGGTGACGAGTCCTTCACCGCTCAGCAGCTACAACCACGCCGGTCGCCTACGAGACCCCACCGCCACCAGCAGCAGCAGGGCGGGTCCCAGCCCCGCTCATCGACACAGCTGCCGTCACAGCAGCAGCAACCGCCTTCTTGGACTTCTCCCCAGCGTCGTCTTCGTCTTTGTCTTCATTGTCTGTCATCCTCAGTGTTTTCCTTACTCCTGACTTCTTCGCTCTCTTTCCGCCACGACCACCCCCTCCACTACCACAACCACCATGGCCATTACATATACCTCCCCCTTTGCAGCCACCACGACCATTACATGGTGCACCCAGTCGCCTCCTCCCCAGTCTATCCCCCCTTTCCTTACCATAGCAACAGCCATGCCCATCACCACCCCTGCTAGTGCCACCCCTCAGCAACCCTCTATGCCCACTCCTAATCCCTTTGCTCCCCTCCCCTCCCCCCACTTCAACATCAGCTCCAGAAAATGCTGCTCGGGTGCTCGCCCGGAGGGCCACAGTCCACACCAACCCTGTGAACGCCGTTGCTTATACTGCCTTTCTTATTGGCGTTTAATTGTGTATATTTAATGGCTCATAGGCGATGGATCGAATTTGTATGCTTGTAATTGTGTTTTTAAAATCAAAGGCTTTCAGCGATTTTAAAAGTAAGTTTTTCTAAATCGGGCAAGTCTTGAGTTATGTGAAGAGAAAGGCTGGGCCTTCTGCCTGTTGAAAATTTATTGTATTGTTTTTAAAAGCATCGGCCTTCAGTAGCTTTGAGTTTTAAGGTTCTTACTTAACAAGTACTACATTCTTTCCAGATCAAGCCGTGGGCCTTCTGCCTGTAGAAAATTTACTGTACTTGTGTTGTTCTTAAAATGATGGGCCTTCAGCTGCTTTAAAATTTTGCATTCTTACTTATTAAGTCTTACATCATTTGGGATCAAATACTATCTAAGGTTGAAAGTTTTGGCCCTTCTGACTTGGAAAATTGGTTGCAGATTTTTTTTAAACAAAGTTCTTCAGCCATTTTGGAGTAAGGTTTTCTTAATGGTCATAAAGCTTGGGCCTTCTGCCTATTGAAAGGTTACTTTAGTTATGTTGTTTTAAATTTATCAGCCTTCAGACACTTTTAAAAAACTTAATCTATCTGACTAGTTAAGTCTTACATCGCTTGGCCTTAAATATTATTTAAGTTTAAAGCCTAGAGCCTTCTGTCTCAAAAAAATATTAATAGCAGTTGTATTTAATTCAGGGGCCTTCAGCCGTTTTAGAATTAAAGACGTTTTCTGTTGATAGTCAAGCTTAGAAGTTGAATTGTAATGTTTGGACAACTAAATAAAGTGTTATGTTTGAAATGATAATTAAATGGACACCCTAGCCGCAAACAGGCGTTGATATACTTCATTGGGGACATGTTGAAAATGTGTGCTCCAACCGTGATTCGAACCCAGGATCTTCTGCTTAGATGGCAGACGCTCTATCTATCAGAGCCACCAAGGGTACAGAGGATAGTGCGCCTGCGGGGACTTATTCCTTTCATGCTCCACATGAGCTCCACATTCCCAACATGTCCACACCAGTACATTCGTAGTGTGATTAATAGGTCGGGGCACACATTTTCAACATGTCCACAATTAAGTATATCAACGCCTGTTTGCAGCTATGGTGCCCATTTAATTACCATTTCATTCTAGCGAAGCTGCGTGGTCATCAACAGTAACTGTTCTTTCGGGAACAGATACTACCTTCATATGTAGTTAAAATATGGCCTGACAATATGCGTCAGCGCATTGTCAGTGCATGTGCCAACATTACGGAAGACGAACTACTCGCTGTTGAGAGGAATGTCATTACACGTATTGCCAAATGCAGTGAGGTTGATGAACATCATTTTGAGCATTTATTGCATTAATGTGGTATTTACAGGTAATCACGCCATAACAGCATACGTTCTCAGAAATGATAAGTTCACAAACGTACATGTATCACGTTGGGACAAACGAAATAAAATGTTCAGACTTACCTATGTTCTGTATTTCAATTTAAAAAACCTACCTGTTACCAACTGTTCGTCTAAAATTGTGAGCCATATGTTTGTGACTATTAGAGCGCCATCCATCACAAAGCGAAAAAAGGGGTCCAACTAAAACATTCATATGTCTTTACGTACTACCCGAATATGTAATAAAAATGGGGATTCCTATTTTAAAAAACGCAGTTGATATCCGTTTGACCTACGGCAGCGCCATCTAGAGGGCCAACCATAGCGCCATCTGGTTTCACCCTTCAAGCTAGACGAGTTTCGTTGTTTGCAGTTTTTTCGTTTGATGCTTATTTCGTGAGACATTTGGTCTGGTCACTATCAATGGACCACCATGTATACACCTTTGCAACAGATAATAACGAAGACGCGTCTTAGCTTGTAACCAATGAGGACTTGGTAGGCCTCAGAAGGTAATTGGCGCCACATCTGCTCACACGAGTCACCCAATTTTCGTAAATTCCAGCGAGGCGGGCGATTAGCTCTGATGCCACATTTAATCATATCCCAGATATGTTCGATCTGGATCATATCTGGTGAGTTGGGAACCAGCACACCAACTGGAACTCGCCATTGTGTTCCCCAAACCACTCTATCACACTCCTGGCCTTATGACATGGCGCATTATCTTGTTGAAAAAAGCCATTGCTGTTGGGAAACATGATCGTCATGAAGGGATGTACTTGGTCTGCAGCCAGTGTATAACACTTCTTGGTTGTCATGGTTGCTTGCACGAGCTCCACGGGACCCATGGTTGTCCACATGAATGTTCCTCAGAGCATGATAGAGCCACCACCAGCTTCTATTTGTCCTGGAGTACAGCAGTCAAGGAGTTGCTCCCCTGGAAGATAACAGTTTCACGGCCTCCCATCGGCATGATGAAGAAGCTATCCGAATTTGTCAGACCAGGCAACGCTCTTCTTGCGCCAACATCCAGTGCCGATGGTCACGTGCCCATTTCAACCATAGTTGCCGATGTCGTGCTATTAGCATTGGCACATGACGAGGTCGTCGGCTGCAGAGGCCCATCTTTAGGAGTGTTCGATGCACTGTTCGTTCAGACACATTTGTACTTGCCCAGCAATAAAGTCTAATGTTACTTCGGCCACAATTCACCACCTGTCCTGTTTTGCCAATCTACCCAGCCATTCGTAATGATGGTTGGCTGCCCAACCCCACGACGTCTGGATGTGGTTTCACCTTCGTTTAGCCACGTTTTCAAGACACTCATTACAGCACTCCTTGAACACAAAAGTTTCGCAGTTTCCTCCTGTCCTTCACAGTCTGCCCTCAGTGAAACTCAGTTCGCGCGCCTTCCCCGCTCTGTATGTCGACAGCACACTCGCTGAGTGCGTGAAGCATTTATGAATTTCCACCATACAGTTTGTCGAGAAAGTAAGAAAACTTATGACGTAAAACCGCTAAGCATGTCGAAGGCCCCTATCCTGGTGTGAAAGTAGAAGATAGCAAAGGTAATCAGATGTCTTAAATAAATCATTCACGTAGCAGGATATTATACATTGTTTGGCCAGCACACGGACTCTTCCTTTTTTTCAGTTTTACTTCAGAAATTAATTCAGTACAGTGTCTTTAAAATCACTAATGTGTTAGTCTTACCCTACCTGTGTGCTATGCATATTTTTCTGTAGAAACTATGTTTAATTAAAGAAAAAAATATTAAAAAAAGAATACATCATAAATACAATAATAATTGAAACTTTGATACAAAAGCTACAAATTCAAATTAACAAATAATTATGAAATAACATTTTTCATGGCTTTTTCCCAATGAAACCCCAAAACAGGACATTAACTTCTGTTTATCAAGAAAAATGGACATAACTTGCTCCTGCAGTTACGAGAAAATATCGTTGCTTTTCTCGATGACATGTTTTCAAACATTGTCACCTTCTTTAACAAACCACTTGGCACTCATGCACCGAAGACTTCCAACACACAGACCACATACGAATTTCTTGCACTGCATACCCACATTTTTAATAATGTTTGAATTTTTGCATCCTCTCTCTGGCACGTCTTCTGCACCAGCACCTTGTAATTTCAATGAACGTGTGGACAGTACCTTCCTTTGAGTATGCACATACAGAGGAAACCTTCTGCTAATCTGAAAAGGAACATTCGTGAGCTAACACAGAAACTGAAAATTCATGCATTTCAGAACGTGACCTAGAATCGCACTTCGTATACGGATACTTCAACTGAAGGTCATTCACATGGAGCTGAAGTTCACTTAGAAAATCCTCCATGTAGTATAATTTTTCAACCCACTGAAGGACCATGTGAAGTAAACGTTGCAGTGAATGACACTTCATGCGAACAAAACGTCCAAATCGTAATCAGCCAGTTCATCCAATTAGCCTACTGTTACGAAGTTTTCAAGCAATGGAAGACTGTATAGAAAATCTTAAAACTAAACAACAACGAACTATTACAGCAATTCGATGCAGTTAACAAACAATTTAATAATTTAACAAAACTGGCTACCAATCTTAACAATTTATCACAGTTGCGTAATGCCGCAACAGGCGAAGTTTTACAACGAAAGAGAGTTTATTGTGGTCTTCTGGAGACCATACATTATTTGTCTAATGAACAGAAATAGTTGAAAGACACTTTAGAGGAGTTAGAAAACATACTCGATACCTTCGTGGAAGAACAGAGGACTAAAATTCAGAAACAATTTGATGATCAGTGCAAGCACATTATTAACGAATTCTTATAATGCCTTTCGCAGAAGGATATAGAACTTATTAGTAAACTTGATTCAAAATTAGAACGTATGATCAATGAATCAGTCACGGCTGGTATGTCCGAATGGGCTAGTTCAAGTGAATCTTTAAGATCAGAACCAACACAGATAAAAGTTACTTTAAGCAAAGTACCGGATTGGCGTGACTGAGTTACTAAGCAAATCACAAATGTGCAGTTGGTATGGTCTATGGGTAGGAGAATAGCTCAAGGAATCCCACCATCTGCTAATAAAACACGTGTAACGAACAGTCCTGCTGTGTATCGTGTAACATACCGTAATGAAATGAGTTCTGATAATCTATTTTTAAAGCGTCTATCGAATGAAGTTGGAGCTAGACCTTCACTATCCTCTGTCCTACCTGAGGAAAGTTTACGTAAGCGTAGACAATGCCAGGTATTTTTGCCAGCTAAACGTACCCCAGATCCAGTTGATTTTATAAATTCTTTCGAAGGCACACTACCTCAATCCAGGACTGCAAAACAGAAGGCTATATGTAGGGCGATGACACCCTCTGGGTGACAGAAATGGCAGAATTTTGCCAAAGATTAGATTAGATTAGTTTTTCGATCCATAGATCCGTGCTGAGGAGATCCTCGTGGATGTGGAACATGTCTTTTTTTTTAGTTGAAATAACAATATTAATAGTATGAGTATATACAATACATCATTTATTTCTATTAAAAAATTCTCCAATGGGGTAGAAGGAGTTGGACACTAGTAAGTTCTTCAGGGTCCTTTTAAACTGATCTTTATTTCTAACTAAATGTTTTATGAAACTTCCTGGCAGATTAAAACTGTGTGCCCGACCGAGACTCGAACTCGGGACCTTTGCCTTTCACGGGCAAGTGCTCAACCAACTGAGCTACCGAAGCACGACTCACGCCCGGTACTCACAGCTTTACTTCTGCCAGTACCTCGTCTCCTACCTTCCAAACTTTACAGAAGCTCTCCTGCGAACCTTGCAGAACTAGCACTCCTGAAAGAAAGGATATTGCGGAGACATGGCTTAGCCACAGCCTGGGGGATGTTTCCAGAATGAGATTTTCACTCTGCAGCGGAGTGTGCGCTGATATGAAACTTCCTGGCAGATTAAAACTGTGTGCCCGACCGAGACTCGAACTCGGGACCTTTGCCTTTCGCGGGCAAGTGCTCAGCCAACTGAGCTACCGAAGCACGACTCACGCCCGGTACTCACAGCTTTACTTCTGCCAGTACCTCGTCTCCTACCTTCCAAACTTTACAGAAGCTCTCCTGCGAACCTTGCAGAACTAGCACTCCTGAAAGAGTGCTAGTTCTGCTTACTTTATGCCCACATTTTGAAGATATTGTATTCTAGTCAATTATATTACATTTTATAATTTTGAAAAAGGAACATTTACTGTTCATAGTGAATTCATCTACCAGATTCCACATACATTTTAAAATTTTCAGTTAAACTGAACCCAAAAATTTAAGTTTTAGAACTAAATGTCACTTTCACCAATGAATGCCAGTTCACTATTTCCAGTTTCAGGGCCTTACATACACATAAGTATCTCTTTATAAAGTTGTTGAAAATAATTTACATTTTTAAAGGTTTGTTTGGTGGTCATAAAGTAAGCAGTGCATGCTAAAGTGTTATGGATAATGTGTTGGTATTACTTAGGCTAATGTTACATCACAGACTTTATTTGATATAATTGACGAGATAAGTGAAGTGCTGATGTACGTTGTACAGAAATGTGTTATAGCCATACCTTTAGATGCAAATTTGGAACTAGTCAACTGGCAAGCACAAGTGGTTGTAATAATAGGAAATTGAGTTATGTAATGGTCTTTTCTAATTCTTAACTGTCTTGTAGTCAAATGCCGGCCGTGGTGGAGGTGCGGTTCTAGGCGCTTCAGTCCGGAACCACATCACTGCTACGGTCCCTGGTTCGAATCCTGCCTCGGGAATCGATGTGTGTGATGTTCTTAGGTTAGTTAGGTTTAAGTAGTTCTACGTTCTAGGGGACTGATGACCTCAGATGTTGAGTCCCATAGTGCGCAGACCCATTTGAACCATTTTGTAGTCAAATGTTTATTTTGTATGGAATTTTCCTGGAAAAAGGATGTAAAATTATACTTTTCTTTGTGTAAATGCTATTTATGTACCGAGGGAAAAGATATTTCAGCTAATTTAACACAAACTTCAAGTAGAACATGGCAGGTATTACCAGGCTATTAAGATAAAATGCTTAAAAGCAGAGTGTGCACTTGGAAATAATTCTTCAGGTCTCCATGGTGAGAGTGAGAATAACAAAGCTTATATTCATGATAAAGTAATGGAATCATCTTACCTCAGTACATTAAGAAGCAGACTTGCAAAGCATTTACATGTTTTTGAGGAAGAACCAGAAATAATAGATACATATTTGTACCAAATGGACATGACACCACATGACTCATTTTGGTGAAAATATTACTCCATTCTGTGGGTGAAGCAGGGGGGTGATATAATGTCATTGAACCATCTGATTCCCTGCACTGTAGTCCACTACTTACAGTAGATAATCCCAGTGGCCAAATTCATTTAGTCACAGATTAACAAAATAGTTGTGTCAGTTCATACAAAACCTGAAAATTTAGATGCAGAAATGTTATAGTGTACACTTTCAAAATATCATGGATCTTATAGTTTCCAACTGGCAGGATCTATTGTCTAATGAATCTGGGAAGTATTTAACTTTTGCCCATCATGGGAGAAGTTGCCAATTTTGTGTATTACCCTTGAGGCTCAATGTAAGGTGTGGTGTGTTTATTACTGCACTACATACAGTTCTACAACCTGACTTGTTAGATATAACAACATTGTCCATGGATAACACTTAATTGTTCCTGCTATCTGGGAAGACCATCTTGATTTACTTAATACAACGTTATGTAAAATTAAACAGACAGTGGTGACAGACAAAGTCCAAAATTCGAAATTCAGTCCTAAGGAAATTAAATTTGAGCACCTTATTTTGAACTGTTTTGCCTGATGCTACTCAATCACCTTCCTGTTTGTGGAGTGGTTCTGACATCCCCTATGGTTTTGAAAAAGGAGTATAGCCTTACCCCTTTTAGTGTGCTATTTGTTTACAACGTGATGTGAATGATGGGTTAGTGGTTCTAAGGCAGTTATCTTTCGTCGATGACCTGTTAAACTGACTTATTATCACCTGATAATGTGTCTTTTAGTGGCAGGAAACCTGTGGTGACTGTTAATAAAAAGTATTCTACAGTCAGTCAGCATTATTTCTTTTAAAATGAGGAAATTAAATGGACATATTATATCTCTGTCAGGCATAAAACTTATTCCCAGTAATATAAGTGATATAATTAATTTTCCAGCTGCTATATGAAAGTGGCAGCTAGAAGCTTCTATCGGTCTAATCGTTTTGTCGTCACACCATACATGCCTAGCACTATTAAATTTGCTAAAGAAAAAATAAGCATAGTCCTGCTCAGAGAAATTTCAGTAATATTTTTATTCTATAAAAGAATCCTTTCGTAAATACTGAAATAGAGCGCCGTCCTGACATTAAACTGGATTTTTGTATCTTCTAGACATGGACCCTGTCTTTTCGAAATGCCTGAGAACTACAATGGAACTGTAGTTGATTTGATTAGTTTTGCAAGTCAAAAAGGTTCATAATGTGAACTTGAATATTCAGCTACTGAACTGGAAGTCCTAGTCAGAACATGACCTTCCAAGGAATTTAGCTACTACATTCATCACAACCACAATAAATGTGTACTTCATTCCTTCAGGGATACAGTTTTGAAGTAATGCATGTGAACAGTAAAGACAATACTATACCAGATGCATTGGTTCATCTACCACAAGGTCTAACTTATCTTGTGGACTTTTCTGAAAAATTACTCGTAGAAGTAGTGATTACGCAGAGGATAAAAGCTACTCTTGATGAAAGACACGCAATATAGGCAATACCATTTCATGTGTGTGGTTACATGACCACATCAAAAGGTACTGATCCTACATGGCAGTAAAAGCATTACTCATACAAAATTCATCTTAGAAACTACAAAGTACAGAATAACATATTGTTGTGTAGACATCATGCTTAAAACATTAGCTGGTGTGTATACCTAATGCTTGGAGAAACACTTTAATTTCGAACATGCATTATGCTTGGGAGCACTATGGTGCACTAAAATCTATGCAAAGCTCAATCTTTGTTACTTTCTAAGTAAGGAGAGATGTGTAGAACAGTTGTAGAAAACTTGTCTGATCTGTCAAAAAACAAAACCACCAATAAGTGCTGCTACACACAACTATATTCTAGATTGCCAGCACAGATTTTAGAAGTAGTATCCATAATTGTTGCTAGTAATGCCCTCTGCATGAGATGGAGTTAAGTACTAGGTACCCTTTACAACCTTTTTCAGAAGTATATCACACTATATATACAGCATCGACAGCAGCAGCTTCTGCCATAATCACAAGTATTCTTGGACACTACACACCTACAGTTGGAAAACCTGTCGCACTTCTAACAGATAATATGCCAAACGTCACATGAAACAAATGGAAAGAGTTTTTACAAGACTGTAACATCAGACACATTCTGATATCCAAATTTCAACCACAAAGTGACTCAGTTGTACACATTCCCAAAGAATGCAGTTGGTTTTCGTAAAGCAAGTACACAACATACCCGTTGGGTCGAATTTATTGAACCTTTTGAAAATATAATAAATAATTTATGTATAACCATTACACATCTTCAGACATGGTGATTAACAGTGAAAACAAATAGTGATTGGATAGCCCACTGCTATGCCAGTCTAAAGAAGACCCTATGCTGGAGGACAAGGTACCGAAAACACTAATTGCACTCATTGAACATCCCAGGATTAGAAAGAACACTTATGACAAATAGTTAGGATGTGTACAGAAATATTTAGTTGGAGGAACCGCATTGCTTAAATCACATCCAAAAAGTTCTGTCCTACAGAAAAAAATTGTAAATGGCAGCACTTGTAATCAGGACCACATAAAATTATCAGGATTCCATGTCCAGGTTTTTTCCAAAAGGACTTTATAGCCATCAAGTTTTAAAAAGTTTTGGCACAAGTAGTAGTGATTACTGTAGCCCTCGAATTGAAAAAATGTAAAAGTATAAATCCTTGAAAACTGATTCACATGCAAACATACTCTAAGCAATTTTATGTTGAACATACACAAAAGAAATGTTGACCAAATTTTTTGTGCTGAGTATACTATATTATTAAGTAACTATAAAGAAATATTAGAAAGTAAACTGCTATCTGAATAGTTTTGCTTTAGTATGACAAAATCTTTTAAGTATAGTGAATGCTGAACAACATTCTGAACTGTCTGTCAAGAAATATCTTTATAAATGAAATCCTACGTAACAGTTTGTCCAAAAGAGAAAAGTGATTAATTGCAAAATCTATCTGCTTATAGTATAGCAATATGTGACACTAACCTACACTTAAGATGAAGACGTACTGGTGTACAAAACCAAGCTTTTGTGTATGAGGATCTCTTACTTTTCTTTGATAAACGCTAAAGAAGTAGTTTTCTCTTTGGGATAATCACCACTTTCCTCATAGCAAAAATTAATATCGAAATATGTATATATTAGTCATTAACTGGTATTGTGCATGATTAATGGTCATTTGACCATGACACTGAAATAAGTGGTGTTGGTATGAGGTCTCAAGCAGAGCACAGAGAACAAAACGTGAATTTTTCAAATGAAATTAATAGATTAGATGTGTCTGTGCTACATTATTTATACTAATAAAATAAAGATTTGTAAATCTGAATGAGGCGAACTTACAGTTCTTTAACTTCAAATAGGTATGTAGATGTAGTTAAGTGATGAATGAGTATTTTAGTATGAAAGTTGTGTGTAGTAGTACATAATGCTTCCTAATTGAGCCTATCTTTAAAATTTTCTGTTTGTTATGTGTGTATTTTGCATATACACGTTGTCATTATTCAGCTAAATGCAGATGAAACTATTTTCAGAGAACAGACAAAAATTTGTTGTCCAAGTCTTGAGTTTTCCTCAGTCTGTACAGAAACAAATGCTTAAAATGGGAAGTAACTATCACACAATGTATACATTTCTCTAAATGAGGAGAAATAAAGTAGAGATAAAACTTAAACTAATATTCTTCATGTATAGGTAATGAAAACATTTTATTTTTCATTAAAAAAACAAGATCTGTGGGGTCATGCTTGAAATACGCCTACCTAACATAAATGATGGAACTGTACAGTGAAAACCTTTGGCTGCTGCGAAATCTGTGCACACATCTACGACTAATTAAACATTTCGGTATTAAATAAGTGTATCGGTAGACAGGGTAATGCGAGAGTGAAATGTATTTTGTAACTCGACAAATTTCTTACCAACAACGCTCGGCAGGTTGGATGGTCACCCATCTACTATCTCGCGGACAACCTCAATTACAGGGTAATTGGAAGCGGATACATAGCCCCTTGGCTTGTACACTTCATTGTCTTCGTTCCTCCAGGCATTTTCCCACACATCTCTCCTATAGCCTTTAGGGCACTGAGTCCTCATCACGGTTAGGAACAGTAGATGAACTTATTAGCGCATTTTAAAAGCGTTTGCTTTCATGAGGAGTTTGGGATGTGTGGGGAATGAAATCCTACAGTAATACAGAAAGGGTTCGAGACTGCAGTATCTGTAGTGAAGTTGGATATATTTGTTCTGAGTAACATGACTCTGCAATGCAGGCTAATCCAATATGGCACTTCTTACCTTCGTTGTAGACGTTAGATTTGCAGATTAGCTTCTCGCTACGAGGTACTGATGATACCACGGTTTTAACAGCAACATAGGCTGAGGAGTCAAAGAGACAGAGGGCTATGGGGTCGTATAAGAGTCTAATTACAATAAACAAATTATTCGCAACAGAAGCACAAAAAAAAACTTTTGAACAAATGATACAGTTCGCTATAAGTAAATAAATCTGTAGGTAACTCAGAAAAAAAAAATTTCAAGTCACATATTCAGGAACAGCTCTAAGGGCTAGCGAAATAATGCAGAATGACAAGAACCAGACGCTGAAAAACTATAATACAAAATGAAATGACACGATGTAGAGAATAATATGACAATACCAGTAGCATTAAAAGTAATAGAAATAATGTACACTAGGCCAAGCTAAAGAATTAGAATTCCCAAAAGTTGAAATAAAATTTGATAATAAAAGGTGAATTTAGTGATCATGGTACCAGAGCGGCCACTTTAATGTTGTTAGACCCAAGGACCAATATGAAGAACACTTTGTCGTGATCAGTGTGCCCTACAAAATGACAATCAAATGAATATCACAATAACAAAACAAATATCACACATTATTTGTCCCCTAAATATATTTATCTCCCATGATTAAATCACATATTCAGGTGATTTTCTTCACCGTATACAATCTCTAGGGATTGACGGGATGAGAGGATGCAATGAAAAAGGTCTAATGACCATATATCCAGAAATGTATGATTTCCATTTTGGAGACATTTGTTTAATCATACTTTGTTACGGAGACTGTGGTCTGATATGCACTCTAACACGCAGCGACAGTTACAGTGCGCATGGTTTTTCGCTACAGGGTAGTACTGTTCTTACACGTCATGGCCAAGCGCCCTCTCTTGCTGTAGTAATTAATAGTGTCGTGTTCGATTCACTTCTCTTGCTGACTCACCTTGTAGTGGATGCGACACGCGTTGAACACAATGGTTCTGCATTCAAATCAAGAGCTTGCCAACATGTGTACTTACGGAAAGGCACATGGCAATGCGTAGCAAGGTTGTATAGAGAGACCTATTCCTGCGGTCAACAATGTTTGCAACAGCGTTTCGCCATTTGTCTGAGGCAGGGTCGTTTCAGGAAGAAGAAAATCATGAAGGACGTACCCCAAATGTTCGGACACCAGACTTCAAGGAAATCAAGATTAATTCTGTGGAAGGCAACCGCTGTGTTAGTACCAGGAAGTTTTCCCACCAGTACAGCGAAAGATAGACGACCATGTGGAACTTTCTCCATGACAAATCTTACTACCCTTATCACTTACAGCATGCGCAGGGCTTACTAGCGACAGACGTTCCACATAAGGAACAGTTTTGCCGCTGGTTTCTTCACCAAGCATCCACAGTTCCGGGATTTGTATCATCCATCCTATTCATAGATGAGGCCACCTTTACATGGAGTGGTATCTTCAACTTTAATAACAGTCATCTGTGGCATAGTATGCAGAATCCCCATGTAATGATGACAATGAATCATCAGCAATAGTGCAGCCAGAATGTGTGGGCCGGAATAATTGGCGACCATTTTTTGGACCCTCTCTTCCTTCCACGTCGCCTAACAGGCCGAAATTATTGCCGTTTCTTTTGGGTGACTTTGACTTCCCTGCTGGAAGAAGTGCCACTGATGATTCGAAAGGTTAGTTAGCTGCTACTTGATAGTGTTCCGGCCCACTTCGCCATTAACATCTGGACGCATCTCAGTCATGTCTTCCCTGGGGAATGGAGCGGATGAGAGGCTCCAGATGAGAGGCGTGCTCGTTCTCCGGATGTCAACCCTTGCAATTTATAATTATGAGGCCATCTCAAAAGTATCATGTATGCAGAGCCAATTCCAGATATGGAGACACTGGAGCAGTATATTCATGCAACGTTTGAAATTCTTCGGATGCAGCTTGGCAGATGTGAAAGCGTGAGATAGAACATGCACATGCATACATGCGCTGAGGCGCTTGTAAAACATTTTCAACACATACTGTGACTGTGGCTGCATGATACATCAAGTATTACACCGCTGTCTATGTAACAATGTCTGATTGAATAAATGTCTCTGGCTTGGAAACCATGGATTTCCGGACATAAGTTTCTTAGACTTTTTTGTTGCATATCCTCTCATCGATCAATGCCTAGAGTTTGCACAACCGTGCAAAAACCATCCTGTACACGATCGGTGTCAACCAACGCTATTGGAAAGACTGTGAAATAATGCAACAGCCAAGTATAACAAATCACACAGAAAACCAGATAAAGGCAGTGTAGCAACATGGTTAACTTTGAACAGATTTGCTGCCCGTATATGGTATGCAGTACTAGTGCACGTTCAATGTACTGTGACCACAAGGTCGGCCTCACACCGGGCAGACTTAAAAATAATTTTCCCTGGTCCTTGTGAAGGACTGTACGCAAGATACACACACAGCCTAAGACGGCACTGCGGTCAGTGACGTCCAGACACAGCAACTTGTAAGGTGTCAGGCAAATCCAACACCTTCCATGAAAACCCTGACATGATAAGCAAATCCAGTAGTATGTCACATAGTTCCGAATAAATGGTGGCATTAAATTAACCAAAGTAATACGAGTAACGAGTGAGCAAATGGAATACCGCAGACTAACACAAGAATGCCTAAATGCATGTCATACCTTCCCACCGTGAGGCAGACGCAGTTCCGAGGGGAGAAACGAGAACAGAAGCCGAGAGCAGAACCATGTTCAGCTGGAAGGCCCTACGATAAGGGATGGACACCCACGTCACCAGCTAACCGCTAGGACCACTCCCCAGCCCATGTTAAAAGCTAGAGCCCTCCAGAAGAACAGTATAGATGTTACGATAACACAAAAAGGGCTACCCCAGCCGCAAGTTTTAGCGTGAGACCTTTTCGCGTCTCTGTTACGTCAGGACCAACTCCCAGCCCATGTTAAAAGATAGAGCCCTCCAGAAGAACAGTATAGATCTTACGATAACACTGAAAGGACCACCCAAGATGCAAGTTTTAGCGTGAGACTTTTTCGCGTCTCTGTTACGTCAGGACCACCCCCCAGCCCATGTTAAAAGATAGAGCCCTCCATAAGAACAGTATAGATCTTACGATAACACTAAAAGGACCACACCAGCTGCAAGTTTTAGCGTGAGACTTTTTCGCGTCTCTGTTACGTTGCAAACTTTAAAAACATTGCCCCACCACGAAAAGTAAAACGTTTCTCATTGGATAGACAGAATTTTTGTAGGCGGAGCTTAAGGTTAACATTGAGATCCTGATTGGTCAGATGAAAACACAGCCAGATAGTTTTTTTTAAACCAACTTCGGTAAATTGTAGTAAGGAGAAGTTAGGAGAGAGTTGCTTCCGAGACAGTGAGGTGAGCGAAGCTGTGCTGCCCGCCGCCCCCTGACGAACACCGACAAGGTAATGAACGCACGCGATGCCACGTAACAGCGCATAAAGCTTCACTCAGAACTGCCAAAGTCTCATCTGTTACACCCCCTTTTTGTGTAATACTAGTGTCGATCGTCAATTAAAGCTCATTGTGTTTACATTTGCCACTTGAAGTAAAAATCTGAAACGCGATGATTTTTCTGTTATATAGTTATTGAGAAGCCACATCAGCCACTGTAATTTACGACAAGTTAGATAAGTAATTAAAGATAATTGAGGGTCACTCTAGCCCATTTTGGTAGTTTTCTCTTTTGTGACACTTAACTTAAACCTAGATTATACACTCCTGGAAATTGAAATAAGAACACCGTGAATTCATTGTCCCAGGAAGGGGAAACTTTATTGACACATTCCTGGGGTCAGATACATCACATGATCACACTGACAGAACCACAGGCACATAGACACAGGCAACAGAGCATGCACAATGTCGGCACTAGTACAGTGTATATCCACCTTTCGCAGCAATGCAGGCTGCTATTCTCCCATGGAGACGATCGTAGAGATGCTGGATGTAGTCCTGTGGAACGGCTTGCCATGCCATTTCCACCTGGCGCCTCAGTTGGACCACCGTTCGTGCTGGACGTGCAGACCGCGAGAGACGACGCTTCATCCAGTCCCAAACATGCTCAATGGGGGACAGATCCGGAGATCTTGCTGGCCAGGGTAGTTGACTTACACCTTCTAGAGCACGTTGGGTGGCACGGGATACATGCGGACGTGCATTGTCCTGTTGGAACAGCAAGTTCCCTTGCCGGTCTAGGGATGGTAGAACGATGGGTTCGATGACGGTTTGGATGTACCGTGCACTATTCAGTGTCCCCTCGACGATCACCAGTGGTGTACGGCCAGTGTAGGAGATCGCTCCCCACACCATGATGCCGGGTGTTGGCCCTGTGTGCCTCGGTCGTATGCAGTCCTGATTGTGGCGCTCACCTGCACGGCGCCAAACATGCATACGACCATCATTGGCACCAAGGCAGAAGCGACTCTCATCGCTGAAGACGACACGTCTCCATTCGTCCCTCCATTCACGCCTGTCGCGACACCACTGGAGGCGGGCTGCACGATGTTGGGGCGTGAGCGGAAGACGGCCTAACGGTGTGCGGGACCGTAGCCTAGCTTCATGGAGACGGTTGCGAATGGTCCTCGCCGATACCCCAGGAGCAACAGTGTCCCTAATTTGCTGGGAAGTGGCGGTGCGGTCCCCTACGGCACTGCGTAGGATCCTACGGTCTTGGCGTGCATCCGTGCGTCGCTGCGGTCCGGTCCCAGGTCGACGGGCACGTGCACCTTCCGCCGACCACTGGCGACAACATCGATGTACTGTGGAGACCTCACGCCCCACGTGTTGAGCAATTCGGCGGTACGTCCACCCGGCCTCCCGCATGCCCACTATACGCCCTCGCTCAAAGTCCGTCAACTGCACGTACGGTTCACGTCCACGCTGTCGCGGCATGCTACCAGTGTTAAAGACTGCGATGGAGCTCCGTATGCCACGGCAAACTGGCTGACACTGACGGCGGCGGTGCACAAATGCTGCGCAGCTAGCGCCATTCGACGGCCAACACCGCGGTTCCTGGTGTGTCCGCTGTGCCGTGCGTGTGATCATTGCTTGTACAGCCCTCTCGCAGTGTCCGGAGCAAGTATGGTGGGTCTGACACACCGGTGTCAATGTGTTCTTTTTTCCATTTCCAGGAGTGTAGATGTGATATGGCATAGGTCATCCTTCGATCCATTGTAGAACTTGGAAATCCATTCAGGGAACATTTGTTCACATTTTTGTTGAACGCAGTTGGTTTTTACCATCCTGTATTACAACATTTCCTTTTATCAATAGTGCAATTTATAAACAATGTTTTGTGAGTAGAATAAAATTTCCAATGGTACACTTAACTGCTTTTTCGACGTTATTTTACCAGCTAACTAAAAATAGGAAAGCCTTGAACCCCTTCCACTAAATTTAGTTAGTATTAAGATTCTTTTACAGGGAGTGCAGTGGAGCAGACGCTGAAATCATTAAGTATTTGGTTATATCATCGCTAGTCTCACTGAACTCTTCTGAACTCTACATGTCATGTGTGGTCTGACGTCTCTTTACCAGCAACAGGTCCCAGGTTCAAACTAGTCAATTCCCTAAAAAACACGCTCAGAGCGTCGTTGTGCGAAAGTGGTAGGGAGAGCCGATACAGAACAAGAGACACCACACAGAATGTTAGAAAATGGCGACCCTGCCAGGATGGTAAAATACCATGATTGAAGTTCGACCACATGCCTAACTAGGTCAGAAAAATATCCTGTTGAAAAATTTTCGTTCTAAAAAATTTTTTTCTTAAAGTTATAAATAGTCGAAAACAGTAACTGCAGCGATAGATAGTAATAAAGTATCCAAAAAAAAGTGCGACATTCTGGCAGAGACAATAGCATAATTAAGTTATGAATTTTAATATTGTTAAAATTCAGTTTTCTCCTCAATGCAAGCGCACAGGTGGCGGATACATCGTTGACAAGTTGGTTCTGACCCAACAAGTAAGTGAATTGATTGTCAAGTCGTGTGTGCAAAAAGTTTATGAAACGCGTGAGATCGTATGAGCACGTGTTGACTCGAAGTAGGGCGCGTGAATTGCTTTTAAAACAGAAATTAAGGAATTCGGAAAAATTAGCAATGGCTGATCGAGACCTTGACCGAATTGAGGTAGAGACCCAGCATGAAAATGTACAGAGAATAGAGGACAGTACAACAGACGATGCAGTATCGCGAGAAATAGGACATATAACGCACCATAACGAGGATAATGTACGTCAAGGCATAGAAAACGTAAGTCAGCATACGACAGAGGAGCAGGAAAGTAGAGAGACAGCCGATGAGGATTCTAACTTGCGTCTTGAATACGTAGAACCCATAGTACAAGTAATCAGAGCTCCCACACCACAGAGTACAAGGAATGCGGGCATTAACGTGTCACAGCACAGTTCAATGCAATCAGTTGCGAACCAACACTTGGGCGAAAACACAGAGCGTAGGACGTCGGAAGAAAATGCAATAGGACCCACCAATCTGGCAGAATTATTACAACAAATTACGGAAACCATGAGAAGGCAAAATAAAAACATAGCGAACCAAATTAAAATTCAGAATGCAGAAACCACGAGACAAATGCGTGCGATTAAAGAACAAAACAAAAAAATTCAGTTACACCTAAGTCATATTGAAGACGAGGCAAAAGAATCTCGAGAAGTGATAGGAAACTTAATAACAGGTCACAATCAACTGAGAACAGACATTGACAAGGTACAAGCGGACGTACAAACATTGCGTAATGACATTCAGGATGAGATCAAAACATTACGTAACAACACCCAGGGAGAAGTCAAGAAACTAGAGAAACAGATAAATGAAATTACTAGACAAGCAGCAGGTACAGCGCGTGAAATTGTTGAAAACAGTGTGTTACACAAACGTATCACAAAAGCAGCGCTGAAAAATTATGATAACCGCATAGTGAAAATAGAAGCGCAAACGAAGCGACAATTTCAGAAATTGCGAACAGAGTTGTTGCAAACCATTGAAGAGCGTAGTGAACAGGATCGAACAAGCACAGAGTCTGCAACCACATCCGTATCTGTAACAGCACCGGAAAAACAAGCAATTAACGAAGATATTACGCATTTGCGATTCCAATCACAGGCGGAAAGTAACATACGTGAAATCAGACAGCCTGCACATCAACAAACACGTTTCGAAATTCTTGAAGAACAAACGGCATCACAAACACATGCGGAACCACAAATGTATGTTTCAAGACAGTTTGGATCGTGCAATGAAGCAGCAAGGTTAGCCAGACAAGATACCGAACCAATACCTGACAAGGGAAAGCTTGGTCGCGAAGAGTACAGTGCAATGCATTCAGTTACACGTTCACAACCGACGGAAGAAAATTATGGCGTACCACTCCAACGATACTACGCAAGGGTAGGCGAAAGTTACGGTGGACAATATCCAATGGATCTACCACAACCGGAAAGAACGACAGGAGAAATGATCAGAAACAAAAGTGGCGAAGAATCGAGAATTTCATATGGAGCTATGTCGAAGTACGACAACGATCATTTCCTCACAGTCAGAAAATTTCAACACTTTCGAGAAGGAAACTCATTACATCCATGAACTTTTATTGATCAATTCCGAGTAGGATTATCAGAACACTGGACGCTACCACACAAATTAGACTTTATATGTGCAGACATGTCAGAAGCAGTCGCAGAAACCATGCAGAATGTTGCAGCGACATGCCGATCGTACGAAGATTTCAGAGAGAAGTTTCTCTCACGATATTGGTCCAGCGAAGCACAGAACAGAGTGAAGTACGAATTATTACAGAACCCACATTTTGAAAATTCAGGAGAGAAGAGTCCCGTGAAATTTTTCGAATTAATGGCAAAGAAAAATCAATGCTTAGATGTACCATACAGTGACGGAGAGTTGATTAAATTATGCGCGATGAAGCTACCATAGAAATACCAGCAATCATTAGTAGGTCGCGGAGGCAATGACGTCGAAGCATTTAAAGGTACTCTAAGGGAACTAAAGTTCATATTTTCGGAAGATGACGCAAGAAAAAGACGAAGCGCACGTGAAAACGAAAGCAAAAAGCAGTGGAATCCACAAGACACAGTAAGAATAAACAATAATTACGAACCATGTGATAACTTCGCACCGAGAAACGACAATAGATTTCAACAAAGAACCGGTTATGGATTTAGAAGAGAATATGGCAATAACTATAATTCACCCAGGAACGGCAACAACTATTACAGAGGGAATAACGACAACCGGAACGGGTACTGGACAACCAATAGACCGACAAATTATCAACAAAGCAACCACTATCAACAAGCTGAACAAGAAAAGAGAATACAGATAGAAGAGGTGGAGGTAAGACCATCAAACCCCGATAAACGTTCGAATTGACAGCTAAGCGCCCATGGCAAAGAGAATGACGCACCGACCCAGGACAATTGCAGCACCTTGAACAGAGAAGTAAAAATCTTATCACGAGAAGAGAAGAAGGAAGAAACAAAACCGCAGGGACCAGATGAAAACGAAGACAGGAAAATAACAATACCGTGTTGGGACGAAATTAATTGGGAGAATACTGACGAGGAAGATGAATTACCAGAGGCATGCACAACAAATGTAGGAGGAAAGGACGAAGTAATGAGTATTGCAGAGCTATTTGAGATGGAAACCAGGGAAAGCGAATTCAGTGAGGATAATGCGCAGTAGACGGAAGTTGAAAATAAGTTACTAGTGGGCACACAACCCAACGTATATAATGAAGGAAGTTATGAAGCGATAATTAGATCATTTAGATGCGATTATGTGGAAGTAGCGACGAAGAAAGAGAAGATAGACGAGGATGAGGAAAAAGTAGAGGATGTTGAAGAAAGCGTAAATGAAGGAAGAAATAGAGAAGAGGAAATAAAAGAGAGAGAAGTAGCAGTCGAAGCTTATCCTACAGAAAGTTCGAATTCACAAGGGAAATTCCTAAAAACACTCATGTATGATTCAGTGGAGGATTCGTTGATGCAAGAAGAAGAAGAACAGAAGCAACCCTTTCAAATTCAACCAATTGTGAAGGCCATGGTAAAGCATATCCCAGTCAATATTGTAATTGATAGCGGAAGTGACGTGACTGAGTTCTCAGAAAATTTATTCATGCAGTGTAATGCCAATGAGGAATTGCCAGTTCTGAAAACACGTAAGATTAAAGTAAGAGGTCCTATTAGAAACAATACTGCGGAAGTTACGAGACAAACAAGGTTAACTCTTTCGTGTCAAGGTCAAAAGATCGAAGCCAACTTCGTGATTATACCTAAACTAACTGTAGATTTGATTATAGGTGCAGATTTTTTAAATGAGAGACAAGCGATATTAGATATGGGGAAAGGTAGCGTAACATTCGGGAATGTCATACTTCTCTTTGAGCAAAAGCTAAAATTAGAAGAAATACCAGTTATAAACAACCAATTAAGAATGACGTGAGATAAAGAGGATGAAGAATTAGAATGGTATGCACAAAAGGGGGAATCGCCTCAACTCATTTTAGAAGTCCATAAAGAAAAATGACGAAAAATTGCAATAAGTTCAAGGTATTTCGGAACACAGTAAAAGAGCATTGGAGGGTATTTTACGAGATAAAGCAGAGGTACTTTTACCTAAGACTGGCAGTATTAAACACTTTCAGTACAAGTTTGAAGATTAATTTTATTACTGGTAAATAATCAGCACAATATTTCAAGATTATGTTGCAGAAAAGATCGTCAGGAGAAAGAAGAATGACGAGAGAGGAAGGTGGGAAAAAGAAAGTAGTTTCAATAATAGCACCAATAGTACCATAGATTAAGGTGAAGGGATAAAACGTAGATAGTCTAACAGCATGAAATACTAAAATGCTTTACACCACGACCCTACACAAAAAAATAAAAAATGAATTTGAGGATTCTTTTAGAAGTTAAGACTCAAAATATCTTAGAATTGTAACATGGAAAGGGCGCCGAAATTTGTAAAGCTTTTAAGAAGGCGTAAAACAATGTAGGTACTAGACATATGTTAGATTATTATAAGTAAAACTTTTTGTAAGAACCATTGTAAAAACTCCAGCAAGGACGAGATGCAACAACCGACAAGTTGCAACGAGAGAAGTATCAAGAAAGAAAAGGACGTAATTAGTAAGACACGATTCCTACAAGCTTCGAGAGAAAGGAAAGGACAGCGAGACCAACAGAAGGCCCTTGTATCGGAAATGGGCCGTAAATCTGCCCGCTAAGCGGAACCCTGCTGGGACAGAACACGGAACCACACAGTGGCGGAACCCTGCAGAGACACGACAGGACACCGAACGCCAGAAGGGACCGGTGCAGGGACTGACAAGCGCACACTGGACTTTCACCGCTCGTAAACCCTGGAACGCCCCAACTCAGCCGAGCGAGCAAAAAACGGCCCAACGAGAAGACGGCTTGGGCAAGCCACCACTGGCAAAAAAATATGTGTAAAAGTCACACTACTGCTATTAAACAGCACGCTGATACACGAAACTGAAGAAAACTTCCACAAAGTAAAAATGACATGCCCAAACAATTTATCAAGCTGTTACTAAGAGGAAAACTTCAAAGCGACTAGTTATCAATAAATATTTCCATATTCTGCCCAGAGAAGAACCAAGAAGCAAGTAAGAAGCAGAGAAAAACCAGGAAGAACAGAAGTTGAAGATTCGCAAGACTGAGACCAAGAAAGAAGATGGGGTGAAGAATAGACTACATACCTTCCCAAATCCCTATCCTATTGTAAACTAGTCGTCAGCGAAGTATTACAACGAAAAACGACCGCTTTCAGCGATTCTGCACTCATAGCTCCATTCCATTATGGGACCTCCACAACAGCAACACACAGTTGCAAAGCCAACAAGGAATGACGAACGAAGCTGTACATCAAATACTTGCCCACATCCATCTCGCTCAAGTCCATCACCTTCGTGCAAAAACATTCGCCAACCTCATGCTTAAACATTCATAGGATTGTGAGAATGTGTGAAATCAAATTATGTGATATAGGAATTGTGCAAAAGAAACGAGTGAAAAACTAAATAAGTTAAGCACACCAGACAGCTAATAAACTACAAAATAACAGTCATTGACTATGAACTTAAGTAAAAAATAGACTATCGATAAAAATAAGTCATTAGTTCTGAAATGGACAGTATATAAAGAACAAAAGTAAGGTATAATAAACACCAAAATTATATGCCACTTATTTTCTCCTCATAAAAATAAAAGAATAACTATATTTTACTTATTTTCTCCTTATAAATACAAAGAATAAAAAATTATCTTGTTGGATGTTTTCCATTTTTTTTAACATTTGTACCATTTGTTAGGATAATATCTCAATACTTGTGTATGTATATTTCTTTGTCAAAGCAATTCTTGGAAATAATTCTTATTTGTTAGTGTAACAATGTTGAAATGAGTGTCTAGAAACAAAAACATTTTACTTGTACATGATATTTAGAAAATGTGTTAGGAAAAGATTTTGTTTAATTACTACATTTATAAAAACAATATTTCAAAGAAAATCGATGTGAAAGACTCCTCACTTTCGACAACAAACTTCTTAAAAACAAACTTCACAATTAAATAAAGAAAGAAAATAAATAAAAAATAATAATTATAATAGAATAAAAATATTCTTCCCTTGTCAATATAAACATATTTTTGATAATAATGTGAAGAATATAAAAATATAAATTAGTAATACAAACTAGCATAGAACAGAATAACGTGACTGAACAGTAGGCAACAAAATTTAGATAACGGAAAAATTTTTGACTGGCTTAGACAACGATTCAATCATTGCCTAACTCCAGTACAAAAATTAAGTTCGAAGGGTGGTGATATGTAAGGCGTCAGGCAAATCCAACACCTTCCGTGAAAACCCTGACATGATAAGCAAATCCAGTAGTATGTCACATAGCTCCGAATAAATCATGACTTTAAATTAACCAAAGTAATACGGGTAACGAGCGAGCAAATGGAATACCACAGACTAACACAAGAAAGCCTAAATGCATGTCATACCTTCCCACCGTGAGGCAGACGCAGTTCCGAGGGGAGGAACGAGAACAGAAGCTGAGAGCAGAACCATGTTAAGCTGGAAGGCCCTACGATAAGGGATGGACACCCACGTCGCCAGCTAACCTCTAGGACCACTCCCCAGCCCATGTTAAAAGCTAGAGCCCTCCAGAAGAACAATATAGATACGATAACACAAAAAGGGCTACCTCAGCTGCAAGTTTAAGCGTGAGACTTTTTCGCGTCTCTGTTCGTCAGGACCACCCCCCAGCCCATGTTAAAAGTTAGAGCCCTCCAGAAGAACAGTATAGATCTTACGATAACACTAAAAGGACCACCCCAGCCGCAAGTTTTAGCGTGAGACTTTTTCGCGTCTCTGTTACGTTGCAAACTTTAAAAACATTGCCCCACCACGAAAAGTAAAACGTTTCTCATTGGATAGACAGAATTTTTGTAGGCGGAGCTTAAGGTTAACATTGAGATCCTGATTGGTCAGATGAAAACACAGCCAGATAGTTTTTTTTAAACCAACTTCGGTAAATTGTAGTAAGGAGAAGTTAGGAGAGAGTTGCTTCCGAGACAGTGAGGTGAGCGAAGCTGTGCTGCCCGCCGCCCCCTGACGAACACCGACAAGGTAATGAACGCACGCGATGCCACGTAACAGCGCATAAAGCTTCACTCAGAACTGCCAAAGTCTCATCTGTTACACCCCCTTTTTGTGTAATACTAGTGTCGATCGTCAATTAAAGCTCATTGTGTTCACATTTGCCACTTGAAGTAAAAATCTGAAACGCGATGATTTTTCTGTTATATAGTTATTGAGAAGCCACATCAGCCACTGTAATTTACGACAAGTTAGATAAGTAATTAAAGTTAATTGAGGGTCACTCTAGCCCATTTTGGTAGTTTTCTCTTTTGTGAAACTTAAACCTAGATTATAGATGTGATATGGCATAGGTCATCCTTCGATCCATTGTAGAACTTGGAAACCCATTCAGGAAATATTTGTTCACATTTTTGTTGAACGCAGTTGGTTTTTACCATCCTGTATTAAAACATTTCCTTTTATCAATAGTGCAATTTATAAACAATGTTTTGTGAGTAGAATAAAATTTCCAATGGTACACTTAACTGCTTTTTCGACGTTATTTTACCAGCTAACTAAAAATAGGAAAGCCTTGAACCCCTTCCACTAAATTTAGTTAGTATTAAGATTCTTTTACAGGGAGTGCAGTGGAACTGACGCTGAAATCATTAAGTATTTGGTTATATCATCGCTAGTCTCACTGAACTCTTATGAACTCTACATGTCATGTGTTGTCTGACGTCTCCTTACCAGCAACAGGTCCCAGGTTCAAACTAGTCAATTCCCTAAAAAACACGCTCAGACCGTCGTTGCGCGAAAGTGGTAGGGAGAGCCGATATAGAACAAGAGACACCACGCAGAATGTTAGAAACTAACAGACTTCCGACATCATGACAACACCAGATATCTCGTGCTTCTATCCATCAGGACTCCAGCATGTGCTGTCAGCCACCAAACACCACTCAGCTCCTCAGGCGCCTCTCCTAGTTCCTGATGTTCTGTTACTCCGCCACACACTCTCAGACACCAAGATAACAGCAGCTGGTGCGGCCACTGTGCATATGAAGCCGCAATGACAGGTTGCCAGCAGGCAGCCACTCGTTTGGCCCGGGGATACGTATCAAAAGACTTAATGCACGTGTGACGTCATTTTGACGTTAAAGCCAGGTATCGAACACCACAAGAATTGCTATCGAATTTCGTTAGCTTTCGATGTGCGTTACTTGGGAGATACCATACTGAGTTTCGTAGTTGACACTTTCCGTATTGTGAGTTGCGTATTATTAAAGCTTGTCGATTCAAGGCAGCTGTACGTCGCAGATCTGTAAAAAGACGTCATTGTTGGTACGATTTTTCAAAATTAAACGTCACATAATGACATATCGAAAGGTAAGGCCTTCGTGGGACCTAAGTTGCAGCACTAAAGCTGAAAATCCGCAAGTTCATCCTGATACAGTCGTTATAAGCGTGCTGTTACGTAGTGTAAAATAGCTGGTTCACGTCCTGCCATATGCATATCTTTTTCTACTTCCCGTTTCTAAATACATGTTTTGCAATATTGTATGTAGACTGTAACTGTTGTGTGCATCTCTGGTTTCGAGCAGCTAACAGAAGTGGTAACGGCTGACAGACTTGTTTGCAAGATGAAAGCAGAGCTCATCATTTGCAGCATAGTCGACAGGACCGACTATGGACCTCTAGTACATAGCCGAATGGAGGGTCTAAATCAAAGGCTCAGACTGCTCTACGACTGTGTAGGCTGCAGATTCCTCGACTTACGCCATAGTGTGGTTGGGTTTCGAGTTGCACTGAGTAGGTCAGGAGTCCACTACACGCAGGAGGTGGCTACACGGGTAGCAGTGGCTGTGTGGCCTGGACTGGGCGGTTTTTTATGTTAGAAGGTCTCGGGAAAACACAGGCCTTCTTTCTCAAACAGTCCGAAAGCAGGAAGAACGTCGATACAGGAACACTCAGCATAACGTCTATAAAAATTGTCGCAGCTGTGTTGGGAAAGTACCAGAGCTCCAAGAGCTAATATAAAGCACTGATGCTCAAATCGTTATGGGTACTGAAAGGCTGGCTAGAACCGGAGACATGCAGCCGAAATTTTAGCGAAAAATTTAACAGAGCTCCGAAAGATTAGGCTAAACACAGTTACCGGTGACGTGTTTGTTGCTATTGGAAGTAGGTTACCTTGCTACGAAATTTAAGTAGACAATTCTTGTGAGTTAATACTTCAGAGGTAATTCTTGGCAACTTAAATAAAATAATAACTGGATCTTTTTACCGACTTCCCAATTCAGGTGACACAATTGCTGAAAGGATCAAAGAAAACTTGGGTTCAATTTCAAACACGTACCCGACTCATACAGATACAGATAGTGGTCATTTTAATTCACCCTCGATATGTTAACAAAAATACACGTTTAAATCCGGAGGTACGCATAAAACATCATCCGAAATTGATCTAATTGCAGTCTCTGAAAATTATTTGGAGCAGTTAGTTCATGATCCCACGCGAATAGTTAACGGTTGTGAAAACTCACTTGACCTCTTCGCAACAAACAATCCTGAGGTAATAACAAGCATCAAAACGGATACAGGGATCAGTTAACACAGTGACCGAATATTGTAACCCCCAAATCCTCCAAAAATAAACGAAAAATATACCTATTCAAAAAAGCGGATAAAAATTCACTTGACCCCTTCCTGAAAGACGATCTCCACTCCTGCGAAACTGACAATGTAAGTGTAGACCAGATGTGGATCGAATTCAAAGAAATAGTATCGGCAGCAATCGAGAGACTTATACCACATAAACTAATAAAAGACGACGGACCTGATCCGCTTTGGTGCACAAAACTGGTCAGAACATTGTTGCAGAAACAACGAAAAAAGTATGCCATATTTAAACGGACACAAAATCTCCATGATTGGCGATCTTTTACAGAAGCTAGAAATTTAGCGCGGACTTCAATGCGAGATGCTTTAATAGGTTCCACACCGAAACCTTGTCTCGAAATCTGGCAAAAAATCCAGAGTGAGTCTGATTGTATGTGAAGTATGCTAACGGCAAGATACAACCAACGCGTTCTCTGCGCGATAGCAGTGGAAACACTGTAGACGAAAATGCTGCCAAAGCAGAGTTACTAAACACAGCCTTTCGAAATTTTACCGAAGAAGACGAAGTAAATATTCCAGAATTCGAATCAAGAATAGTTGCCAACAAGAGTGACGTAGAAGTAGATATCCTCTGAATAGTGAAGCAACTAAAATCACTTAATATAAGCAAGTCTTCCGGTCTAGACTGTATATCAGTTAGGTTCCTTTTAAAGTATGCTGATGCATTAGCTCCATACTTAACAATCATATACAGCCGTTCGCTCGACGGAATCTAATGACTGGTTAATTGCACAGGTCACACCAATATTCAAGAAAGGTAGTAGCAGTGATCCACTAAATGACAGGCCCTTATCACTAACGACGATATGGAGCAGGATTTTGGAAAGTATATTGTGTTCGAACGTTATGAATTACCTTAAACAGGACGGTCTATTGACACGCAGTCAACACGGCTTTAGAAAACATTGTTGTGTTGTGGAATCGCGTGCTTCTGGAATATCGTCTCAGTTATGTTGCTACATTTGTGATTGGGGCGTAAGGTACAGTGAAGCGACTCTAACAGCCTCTCCTGTACAAATGTCAACCTCACCTACCCGAGTTGCAGCTAAGGATTGCTGCACGGTACACCCTGTTATTGCTAACGAGGCTCTGACGACCGAATGTTTCCCGGGATAAGGAAACCCCCCCTATCAAGTGCCAACGGTCTCAAAGAGAGCGGATGAGCGGATAGAGGCAGGGCACTCTCTTGTCCTTGGAGTGAGAAATTGCTCCTAAAGGCGGAAGAACTTCACAGTCAACGGCATAGGATGGAGAAGGCAACGGGAAACCACTCCATTAAAGATCACTCAAGATATCCCAAGAATCAGTAGCGCACCATGCCAGAATCTTCTGTTAAACATAAATCCGGAGTAATAGTCCCCCAATCGGATCTCCGGGTGGGGACAATGGAAGGTCAGGCAAAGTTGAAGAATACACTAAAAATAGCAACATGGAATGTAAGAACACTCCTCCAATGCGGGAAATTAGAGAACCTCAAACTAGAGATGGACAGAATGGGAACAGACATAATAGGAATATCTGAGATGCGATGGCCTGAACCAGGAGACTTCAGATCAGGAAATTATCGTATCATTCATACAGGTACTAACCAAGGAACAACTGGAATCGGTGGAGTTGGAATAATTCTAAAAGGAAAACTCGGGAATCTAGTCACAGGATATGTGCAATTTAACTCTAGGATAATACTAGTCAAAATTGGAACCAAACCAAAGAACACGGTAATAGTACAAGTCTATATGCCGACATCGGCAGAAGAAGACGATGTAATAGAAACAGTGTATGAAGACATCAACAAAGTTATAAATTATGTTAAAGGTGAAGAGAACTTAATTATAATGGGAGATTGGAATGCTAGTGTTGGAGAAGAGAAAGTTGACGGAATTGTAGGGAAATATGGTCTAGGAGATAGGAACGAAAGAGGAAGCCGGCTAATTGAATTTTGTGCCAAAAACAAGTTGGTCATAGCGAACTCCCTTTTCAACCACCATAAAAGAAGAAGGTACACGTGGAAAGCCCCAGGAGATACTAGAAGACACCAAATCGACTATATATTAGTAAAATCGCGTTTTAAAAACCAAATCAAGGATTGCAGAAGCTACCCGTCTGCGGATATTAATAGTGATCACAACCTTGTAATGATGAAATGCTTACTCAAACTCAAGCGATTAGAGAGAAAAACGAACAAAGTATGGAACAGAGATAACCTAAAGTCTGAAGAACTAGTGATCCCTTATGCACGGAAAACTGATGAGATGGCATCAAACATTATTCCCGGGAGTACTAACGAGGAGTGGAAACAAATCAAAGAAGGCATACATAAAGCAGCAGAAGAATTTATTGGGAAAGCCAAACCTGTAAACAGGAAAGAGTGGATAACACCTGAAATAATTTGTCTAATGGAAGAAAGAAGACTATACAAAAATGCCTCTGACGAGCAAAGCGAAAACAAATATAGAAAGCTTAGAAACCAAATAAACAGAGAATCTAGGAAAGCAAAAGAAAATTACCTCAACAGCATTTGTAAAGAGGTGGAGGAAAACATGGTTAAAGGAAAAACTGACTTGGCCTACAGAACAATAAAACAAAACTTTGCTAAACGGAAAGTAAAATCTTCAGGAACTATAAAGAACAAAGAGGGCAAGGTACTATTTGGATATGACACGCTGAAGAGATGGCAAGAATACATTGAAGAGCTATATCAAGGAGACCCTCTAACAGATAATATGATAGAATTAAGCGAAGAAGTAGAGAAAGAAGAACTAGGGGACACAATTCTGAAAGATGAATTTGAAAAAGCACTAAAAGAACTACCAGATAAGAAAGCGGCAGGTGTTGATGATATACCTTCTGAACTAATTAAGAAATCAGGAGACAAAATGAAAGCTACATTACTGCAACTCATACAGAAAATATACAAAACAGGTGAAGTTCCTGAAGACTATCAGAAATGCATCATATTCCCCATACCTAAGAAAGCATCTACTATGGACTGTGAAAACCATCGAACACTCAGTCTTCTTTCACACGCATCAAAAATTCTAATAAGAATAATTTTGAAAAGAGTTGAAAACCAATTGAATAGCACTCTAAGTGAAGACCAATTCGGTTTTAGAAGCGGTGTAGGGACGAGGGAAGCAATCTTATCTTTAAGACTAATAATTGAGAAACAAATTTCCAAAAACAAACAAGTATTTATAGCCTTCGTAGACCTCGAAAAGGCATTTGACAATGTTGTATGGCCAGAAATGTTTAGAATTCTGAAGAAGGCTGGTCTGAAATATAATGACAGAAGGATAATCTTTAAAATATACCAAAATGAAACAGCCTTAGTTAAGAAGGAAAACAAAGAAGAAACAGCAAGAATAAGGAAAGGAGTGAGACAGGGATGCCCACTATCTCCAGTAATTTTCAACGCATATATCCAAGAAGCAATAGATAAAATAAGAGAGAATATTGAAGTAGGAATAAAACTTAACGGAATGAAAATAGATATGTTGCGATATGCAGATGATATCGCCATAATTACAGAAAGGAAAGAAGATTTAGAAGCCGCACTCAATGAAATGGAAAACACCTTAAAAGAACAGTATGGAATGAAAATAAATAAGAAAAAGACTAAAGTGATGGTGAGTGGCGCCCTGAACTACAATGAACCCATACGAATAACAATAAAGGGAGAGAAACTAGGGCAGGTTACAGAATTTAACTACTTAGGTAGCAAAATAACAGCAGATGGAAGGAGCAAAAGTGACATTAAAAACAGAATACAACTTGCCAAAATAGCATTCAATGGAAAAAGAAACTTACTGACGAGTAGAAATGTTAGTTTAGACGTAAGAAAGAGAGTCATGAAAACCTATGTGTGGAGTACAGCCCTTTACGGATGTGAAACTTGGACTAGTGGAAAAGAAGAAAAGAGAAGATTAGAGGCATTCGAAATGTGGTGCTACCGGAGAATGGAAAAAATCAGCTGGCGAGACAAGGCTACAAACGAAGATGTCCTCAGAAGAGTGAAAGAAAACAGAGCTCTTTGGCGAAATATACAGAAAAGAAGAATAACCTTCATAGGTCACATTTTACGGCATAACAATTTCATTAAGAGAATATTAGAAGGAATCATTGAAGGAAGAACTCGCCGAGGACGACCTAGATTAAGCTACATTCAACAAGTAATAAATGACATCGGGTGCCAGACCTATGCAGATATGAAGAAGAAAGTTGACAAAAGAACGGAATGGCGTGCTGCTGCCAACCAACCTGTGGGTTGATAACCGAAGAAGAAGAAGAAGAAGATTTGTGATTACCTGTCAGACAGGTCGCAGTTCGTAGGAATTGACGGAAAGTCATCGAATAAAACAGATGTGATTTCGGGCGTTCCTCAAGGTAGTGTTATAGGTCATTTGCTGTTCCTTGTCTATATAAACGATTTAGGTGACAATCTGAGCTGCCTTCTTAGGTTGTTTGTAGATGATGCTGATGTTTATAGACTATTAAATTCATCAGAAGATCAAAACAAATTACAAAACGGTTTAGAACAAAGACCTGTATGGTGCAAAAATCGGCAAATGACCGTAAATAACGAAAAGCGTGAGGTCATCCACATGAGTGCTAAAAGGAATTCCGTATACTTCGGTTACTCGATAAACAAATCAAATCTAAAGGCCATAAATTCAGATACCTAGGAATTACAGTTACGAAAAACTTAAACTGGAAGGAACACGTAGAAAATGTGGTGCTGAAGGCTAACCAAAGACTGCTTTTTATTAGCCGGATACTTAGAAAATGTAACAGATCTACTAATGAGACTGCCTACGCTACACTTGACCATCGTCTTTTAGAATACTGCTGCTCGGTGTGGGTTCCTTACCAGGTAGGACTGACGGAGTACATCGAGAAAGTTCAAAGAAGAGAAGTACGTTTTGTATTATCGCGAAACAGGGGAGAGAGTGTCACTGAAGTGATATAGGATTTGAGGTGGACATCATTAAAACAAAGGCGTTTTTCGTTGCGGCAGAATCTTCTCACGAAATTTCAACCACCAGTCTTGTCCTCCGAATGCGAAACCATTTTGTTGACGCCGATCTACATCTCGCACGGAAAGACATAGGTGTTCGTTTTGTACGCAGACTGTACGACACTGGAATAATAGAGAATTATTGTGAAGGTGGTTCGATGAACCCTCTGCCAGGCACTTAAATGTGATTTGCAGAGTATCCATGTAGATGTAGACAGTTGCCGAGCTGAGGGGTCGGTGGAGTCTCCTACGGACCCTTTGCTATTTAATTCCAGTGCATGTCGATGTTTGCTCCACTGTGCATACACCAGAGGAGATCGCGAAACAGGGGGAATGAGAAAGCACAGACACACTTTTCTGCTTTGAACCACGTTCAAATTGCGTCGAACGGTTTTGAATGGCCCCTAATGAGCCTGCCCTGTAGGCCAGAGCTAACGCTGCAGCCACTCTACACTCCAAAGGAGTCAGATCATGTTCAGTCGGGTTGCAGCCCCACGATTCAGGTGTGTGTGTGTGGGGGGGGGGGGGGTGACGGCGGTATTAGAGCTTGTCAAGAATGTCGTCCTGTTGCACATCACAAGACAAACTGCCATTTTAGGTCGCTAAATATGTGAAAATGAGCGCCCCATGGGAAACGGTAGTTCCTTAAACGCTCGTTATGATACATCCAGACGTTTCGCGTCTATTCTGAACGCCAGTGTCTCCGAAACGCTTCCCTCCGCCACACTTAAGACAACCACATGATTTCAACGCTGGGCGCCGTGGTTCTGCCCGCCTTCACACTGGCGTCACGAAAACGGATGAGATGTTGTCTGAGGGAAGATTGGTAACCTTCCAATAGTGTCACTCGTCTACGCTGGCGCTGGGCAGAATTTTGATGAAATTACAACATTAACCCAACTTATACCGCTTAAGCGTCGCCAAGTCCACGAGTGACATGTGAGGAGCGACACTCTTCCACCATTACAAGAGAGATTGTAGCTACCTTGGAATAAAATTTCTATCTTATGCCCCCAAAAGAGAGAAAATGAGGGAGTTTCAAAAAAAATTATCATTTAATTGTGTTGCGCAGTATAAAAAAGTGGTTGACAACGTACAATGATGCCAGTTCTTCTAAATTTCTAGCATAACAAATGTAACCTATAGGAAAAGGCGGGCAACACATTATACAATATTTACAAAAACCAAAAGGAAAAAATAAGAAGTACAAAGTGCCCGGACTAGAAGTGATATAAGACGGGAATGTAGTCTTTCGCCTCTGCTGCTAAATCTACACATAGAAACAATTACGAAAGTACAAAAAAATGTTTCAGGAGTGAGATTAAGATTTATGGTAAAACGTTAAAGCTATAGCGAGCGAGGTGGCGCAGTGGTTAGCACATTGGACTCGTGTTCGGCAGGTTGACGGTTCAAAACCACGTCTGGCCATTCACTGCCATAAATCGCTCCAGGCAAATGCCGGGTGATTCCATCGAAAGGGCACGGCCCATTTTCTTCCCCATCTTTGACACAATTGGAGCTTGTGCTCCATCTCTAATGATCTCGATCTCGACGTTAAACTCAATCTCCCTCCCTTTTTTCTTATTATTTCAAGCCGTATGGAATTGTTGGCTGGGAGACCCCGAACGGCAAGCTAAACCACCTAACTGGAAAGATTTTCCTGTCCTTCACGCTCAATGGCACCTTTTCTTCACGAAGTGTGAGAACTGGTTGGGTAGGAGACCACGAACGACAGGTTTAGCCACCTAATTGCAAAGGTTTTTCTATCCTTCCTTTTCTTCTTGTAAAGTGGGAATTGCGTGTTTAAGTGTATCTGGTAGATGTAGTTGATAGTAATGGTTGTGTGCAGCGTGATGTTGTGCTTGCGTAGGGTGATGGAGAGAGAATGGAGAGGCTGAAACCCGGTGTCAGCACACAGCCTACTCTTTTCGAATAGCACCAAGGGGCCGCCGAGATAGTGTGCCCATGCGACTAACGGATAACCATGAACAGAGTCCCATTCCCTCACTTTGACGGCCAGTGTGGCCGAGCGGTTCTAGGCTCCTGTGAACGGGAACGTGCTATGCAGGTCTTGGATTCACTCACGATGTATTCGACGATGCCCTTTGGCTACACTGTCTAAAGGATCGGTCTAAGAAATACCAAATTAAGTTCAACCTGAAGGCGAAACGCGCAGTTTAAAAATAAAAAAAACTAAAATTGCAACCAAGACTGTTTTTAACCAATACTGTTAAGCACTGGTTTGCCACATATGAATTGGGAGAATTTCAATACTACTTACTGATACCACAATTTTTCTTCGTAGTGCTTAAAGATGGAACCAACGATTGCTTCTCATGGACAGATGACAGAGTAGTTATAATCAACCCTTAATTTTTTTATGGTTCTGAGACACAGTCATACAACACTTTCTAAAAGAGTGAACCGCCATTTGACTGTGCATTACTATATGTATAGTCTACACTTTTTCTTATCCAAATTTCTGCTTTTATGCCGTTATCAAGTACAGTGCTAAAAAGATAAATATAATAATACACAGTCAACTCGTGGTTTACTACTTTGAAGAAACTCTTAATTAGTTTGGCGATTGTAAGCTCTCATAACATCCAAGCATATTTCAAACTAACGTTAGATGTTATTTCTGGTTGGTGACTCTGTGGTTATAAGACAAGTACAGTAGCTGGAAACTAGGAAGCTGGTTTGGCAACGAAACATGTATCATGTACAAAAGAGAATGTGAAATATCGACTAAAACTTGTCCATTTGTGAAATATTTCTAGCCTTCTGTTATCAAGAAATTATCTTTTGATCTTGAATACCGCATTTTCATTTTCCATTACCCACCACTGCTTACTTAGCGTTTGAACCTTCCTCGGCAATTACTTCCATTTCATTCCTTTGGCACCATAACCTGAATTCCACAGAATGTTAGTACCGTCACGGAATAACTGCGGCGAATCCGTCATCCGCCTCAAACTTACTTGGAAAGCAGTGCGATTCGCTGTGAAACACCACATTGCGAAAATCCTAACTGCAGATCCCGCCACGATCTCAAATGACTCAGTCTGATATTTCAAGTGTTCATTCTTTCGTATGGCAATTTTCCTTCGTAAATGTCGGTTAGACCGTCAGTGAGAGAGCACTTCGATTTCCTGCTGCTAATAAGGCGAGTACACCGTTCGCTTGTTACACATTTTTACGAGCTTCAAACAGGTACAACTTATTTTCAGTTATCTGGGTAGGTACTATTTTATTTTTGTAATTTCTTGCGTGTTTGAGTGCCTACTAGACACAACCTTTTATTTTAATAACAGTGTAGTTTACAGTATCGCCGTTGCTATCGACCCTCGTATCGTACAGGCTTTTGTTTGTTTGGTTAGAACAGCTCAGTGTCGGTTAGACCGTCAGTGAGAGAGCACTTCGATTTCCTGCTGCTAATAAGGCGAGTACACCGTTCGCTTGTTACACATTTTTACGAGCTTCAAACAGGTACAACTTATTTTCAGTTATCTGGGTAGTTACTATTTTATTTTTGTAATTTCTTGCGTGTTTGAGTGCCTACTAGACACAACCTTTTATTTTAATAACAGTGTAGTTTACAGTATCGCCGTTGCTATCGACCCTCGTATCGTACAGGCTTTTGTTTGTTTGGTTAGAACAGCTCAGTGTCGGTTAGACCGTCAGTGAGAGAGCACTTCGATTTCCTGCTGCTAATAAGGCGAGTACACCGTTCGCTTGTAGGGTAAACATAGTCATGTGTAGGGACTGTGGTTGTTGTGAGCGGACGCAAGGAGAATTGGCCACTCTTCGGGGGCAGGTGGAGGCTTTGTCTGTTAGGCTCATCGAGCTCGAGGCGCAGGCGTCGGCTCGTAGTGGCGTTGGGGCAACTGTGGTGAGACCTATGCCTACTTCGGTGGCCTTGGAATCGCATGGAACCCCTGATGTCGCTGCGTCTTCCGGCAGTGAGCATCTTACCGGTCAGCCATCACTCCAGGGTGAATGGCGGACAGTGGTGGGCTCGCGCGTGCCTGGCCGAAAGGCGAAGGTGGGATCTGGCCGCGTGGCAGCTGCCTTACCCCTTTCCAACAGGTACGGGGTACTTCCTAGTGGTGATGACATCGTTTCCGAGCCACCACAGGATGCCTCTCCTGTTGGGCCAGTGGCCGATTCTCCGGCAAGGTCCCGACAGTCACAGAGGGCGGGCCTATTAGTTATAGGGAGCTCCAACGTTAGGCGGGTTATGGAGCCCCTTAGGAAAATAGCGGGTACGTCGGGGAAGAATGCCAGTGTGCACTCGGTGTGCTTGCCGGGGGGTCTCGTCCGTAATGTGGAGGAGGCCCTTCCGGCAGCTATTGAACGCACTGGGTGTGACCGGCTGCAGATAGTAGCACATGTCGGAACGAATGACGCCTGCCGCTTGGGTTCTGAGGCCATCCTTGGTTCCTTCCGGCGACTGGCTGATTTGGTGAAGACAACCAGCATCGCACGCGGAGTGCAAGCTGAGCTTAATATCTGCAGCATAGTGCCCAGAGTCGATCGCGGTCCTCTGGTTTGGAGCCGTGTGGAGGGTCTAAACCAGAGGCTCAGACGACTCTGCGACTATAATGGTTGCAAATTCATCGACCTCCGTTATTGGGTGGAGAACTGTAGGGCCCCCCTAGACAGGTCAGGCGTGCACTACACACCGGAAGCAGCTACTAGGGTAGCAGAGTACGTGTGGCGTGCACACGGGGGTTTTTTAGGTTAGAGGGACCCCCCCTTGGGCGAAACGATAAAATACCTGACGGCTTACCAGAGAGGACATTATCATCGTTGATAAAGAACGTCCGTCCTCAGAGACCAAAAACAGGAAAAGTCAACGTAATATTGGTAAACTGCAGGAGTATCCAGGGCAAGGTTCCTGAATTAGTATCTCTTATTGAAGGAAATAGTGCGCATATAGTATTAGGAACGGAAAGTTGGTTAAAACCGGAAGTGAACAGTAACGAAATCCTAGACACAGAATGGAATATATACCGCAAGGATAGGATAAACGCCAATGGTGGAGGAGTATTTATAGCAGTAAAGAATTCAATAATATCCAGTGAAGTTATTAGCGAATGCGAATGTGAAATAATCTGGGTTAAGTTAAGTATCAAAGGTGGGTCAGATATGATAGTCGGATGCTTCTATAGACCACCTGCATCAGCAACCGTAGTAGTTGAGCGCCTCAGAGAGAACCTGCAGAACGTCGTGAAGAAGTTTCGTGATCATACTATTGTAATAGGGGGAGACTTCAATCTACCAGGTATAGAATGGGATAGTCACACAATCAGAACTGGAGCCAGGGACAGAGACTCTTGTGACATTATCCTGACTGCCTTGTCCGAGAATTACTTCGAGCAGATAGTTAGAGAACCAACTCGTGAAGCTAACGTTTTAGACCTCATAGCAACAAATAGACCGGAACTTTTCGACTCCGGGAATGTAGAAGAGGGTATCAGTGATCATAAGTCAGTGGTTGCATCAATGACTACAAGTGTAATAAGAAATGCCAAGAAAGGAAGGAAAATATATTTGCTTAACAAGAGTGATAGGGCACAAATCGCAGAATATCTGAGTGACCACCATCAAACGTTCATTTCTGAGGAAGAGGATGTGGAACAAAAATGGAAAAAATTCAGAAACATCGTCCAGTACGCCTTAGATAAGTTCGTACCGACTAAGGTCCAAAGCGAGGGGAAAGATCCACCGTGGTATAACAATCATGTACGAAAGGTACTACGGAAACAAAGAAAGCTTCATCATAGGTTTAGGAGTAGTCGAATCATAGCTGATAAGGAAAAGCTGAACGAAGCGAAAAAGAGCGTAAAGAGAGCAATGAGAGAAGCATTCAACGAATTCGAACATAAAACATTGGCAAACAATCTAAACAAGAACCCTAAAAAGTTTTGGTCATATGTAAAATCGGTAAGCGGATCTAAATCCCCTATTCAGTCACTCGTTGACCACGATGGCACCGAAACAGAGGACGACCAAAGAAAGGCAGAAATACTGAATTCAGTGTTCCGAAACTGTTTCACTGCGGAAAATCGTAACACGGTCCCTGACTTCAGCCGTCGCACGGACGCCAAAATGGAAAATATTGAAATAAACGATATCGGAATTGAAAAACAACTGCTATCACTTAGTAGCGGAAAAGCATCCGGACCAGACGAGATACCCTTAAGATTCTACAGTGATTATGCTAAAGAACTTGCCCCCTTTCTATCAGCAATTTATCGTAGATCGCTGGAAGAACGTAAAGTACCTAGCGACTGGAAGAAAGCGCAGGTCGTTCCCATTTTCAAGAGGGGTCATAAATCAGATGCGAATAATTATAGGCCTATTTCGCTTACGTCAATCTGTTGTAGAATAATGGAACATGTTTTGTGTTCTCGTATTATGACGTTCTTAGATAATACAAATCTCCTTCATCATAACCAACATGGATTCCGCAAACAGAGATCATGTGAAACTCAGCTCGCCCTATTTGCCCAAGAAATCCACAGTGCCGTAGACACTGGCGAGCAGATTGATGCCGTATTCCTGGACTTCAGGAAGGCATTTGATACGGTTCCGCACTTACGTTTAGTGAAAAAAATACGAGCTTACGGAATATCGGACCAGGTTTGTGATTGGATTCAGGATTTCCTAGAAGAAAGAACACAACATGTCATTCTTAACGGTTCAAAATCTGCAGATGTAGAGGTAATTTCGGGAGTACCGCAGGGAAGCGTGATAGGACCTTTATTGTTTACAATTTACATAAATGACTTAGTTGACAACATCGGTAGCTCCGTGAGGCTATTTGCAGATGACACGGTTGTCTACAAGAAAGTAGCAACATCAGAAGACTCGTACGTACTCCAGGAAGACCTGCAGAGGATTAATGAATGGTGCGACAGCTGGCAGCTTTCCCTAAACGTAGATAAATGTAATATAATGCGCATACATAGGGGCAGAAATCCATTCCAGTACGATTATGCCATAGGTGGTAAATCATTGGAAGCGGTAACGACCGTAAAATACTTAGGAGTTACTATCCGGAGCGATCTGAAGTGGAATGATCACATAAAACAAATAGTGGGAAAAGCAGGCGCCAGGTTGAGATTCATAGGAAGAATTCTAAGAAAATGTGACTCATCGACGAAAGAAGTAGCTTACAAAACGCTTGTTCGTCCGATTCTTGAGTATTGCTCATCAGTATGGGACCCTTACCAGGTTGGATTAATAGAAGAGATAGACATGATCCAGCGAAAAGCAGCGCGATTCGTCATGGGGACATTTAGTCAGCGCGAGAGCGTTACGGAGATGCTGAACAAGCTCCAATGGCGGACACTTCAAGAAAGGCGTTACGCAATACGGAGAGGTTTATTATCGAAATTACGAGAGAGCACATTCCGGGAAGAGATGGGCAACATATTACTACCGCCCACATATATCTCGCGTAATGATCACAACGAAAAGATCCGAGAAATTAGAGCAAATACGGAGACTTACAAGCAGTCGTTCTTCCCACGCACAATTCGTGAATGGAACAGGGAAGGGGGGATCAGATAGTGGTACAATAAGTACCCTCCGCCACACACCGTAAGGTGGCTCGCGGAGTATAGATGTAGATGTAGATGTAGATGTGTAATTCTATGCATTACTGAACCTGCTACTCGTACATTAAACGGTACGTTTCTGATACAGACCCGTTCTGCATGATACATGTACCGAACAAGTGTTATGCAACCGCATTAGATCAGTTTGGATGGTATCATCGACCATCAACAGGGCGGAATTCCGGATACGCCTACGTCTTTCTTTTTAACTGCTAATCAACTATCGACAGCAGCCCATCATGTCGAACAAATACTTTTTTCCTTCTGAAACGACTCCAGGACGTATAACGTGCCACATAGCATGACACTAAATTATTTAACTGATATTTCTAATAACGCTATTCTTTGCTCGGTTAACGAACTATTTGTAGGTGACAGTATGAATAACACAGATGTCTCGGAAGTCCTGTCAGGCTACACAGAGGGCACTTCGGAAAACGGTAGGTAGTTTTAACAGAATGAATTGAGGGTCTGAGAAGGCCGAGGCATCATTCTCGTGTCTTCAAATTGTTTCCAGCACGTGACCCAAGACTAAGGCTTTAAACGTAGCAGGCAGGAACAAACCCTTCTTCATTGCCACGTGAGGTCGGGAGACAGCAACTGGTAGAACACCAACACAGAATAATTCAAGGTCTGCTCACATCGAAATCTCACACTTCTCAATCTCATTCTTTTCTGTACCAGGTCAGTTATTTTCATTCGTATTCTAAGTAATAATAAAGTATTCAAGCTAATCAGACGACCAATAACAATCTGATCAAATTACTCGTTTCTATTTGTATATGTGTGACAACTCTAATCGCAAGTATTTGAAAAACACGACAAGGGGCAGAATTAATTTTAAGATAATTTCTTATGAACACTTTATCTGCAGTCTTCTCTCTTTTCAGCATCATATCATATTTTGTCCATAGGAAACCACCGCTGTCTCATTTTCTTCACATCTTCGTATGCTTGTATGGTTTCTCTTGGTGATAGTGCTAGATATACGAGCGCATATTCTCACACTCCGCGTATAAAATCCGAAAGTTTCCTTTCTGATGGGCCTGTGGCGTGTATTAGGACGAAGAACGACATGTTACATAGCTTCTTTCATGTTTTTGAAACATTTTGTTGGCACTTTATTATTATTCGTTATTCGTTATACGTCTACCAAGACGAACTCTTTCTGCATTCTTGCTATTTCTAAGTAATCCTACGATAGTGGTTCAATTTTTCTTTAAAATTTACGATAAAATGATGTTGCTTACTCTGTAGTATTATATAAAATTATCTGATCACATGTATGTTAGTAGCTACTTGTTTTACGGCTCAGATGTTATGACATACATTACATGTTGTATCCTGTAGCGTTTTTTAATTGTTGTCAGAAGTGTCTGCTCAGATCACGTTTCGCCACATTTTGCAAAAGTGCGTGTGAAGTGAAGTAGTGAGCGAAAATGTATGAAAAAAGAATGAAAACAATGCACTAAATAGCAGTTGATCGAGACACCAACCAGAGACACGAAACAGGACGAAAAGTTAGGGACCGATGACCATGTAGTTTGGTCCCTTTAAACATCAAAGCAACCAACGAAAAATTAGGCAGACAGCATGCTGTAAAAAAAAATTTTAAAAAATAAATGAAAAAACGAAATCGAGTACTAAATATAATAACACAGTTCAGTTATCGGTGTAATGTTAAGAAATAAAAAAAAATTGACCCACAGAAGATGACACATAGGTGTCGAAACATGTCTGGGTAAATATAAAAATAAACTAATTGTGTTTGCATAAGGCTGATTTTCAAAACAACCCAATTTTTCAGTCGCAAACACGGAAGAACATCAAGAGGGCTTCAAACCTTAGTAAAATGAGTGTCTCTCAGTGCTGTTGGTCATGTTCAAAATAAAATTTCTGTAGCACTTATGTATGTCTGACAGTTTTCTCAAGTGATGCTTAGGGTTAACCGAGGAGAGATGACAGATTTCAGAAACGTGGTAAATCCTGTAAAAGTGCGTATGTGAAAGTATAAATGCTTCCCAAATGCTCGTCCACATTACTCGTCTCTGAGAAAAAGACGCCGGCCGAAGTGGCCGTGCGGTTAAAGGCGCTGCAGTCTGGAACCGCAAGACCGCTACGGTCGCAGGTTCGAATCCTGCCTCGGGCATGGATGTTTGTGATGTCCTTAGGTTAGTTAGGTTTAACTAGTTCTAAGTTCTAGGGGACTAATGACCTCAGCAGTTGAGTCCCATAGTGCTCAGAGCCATTTGAACCATTTTTTTGAGAAAAAGACTGCTTCTGTAAATACATCAAGGACATCGTAATTTTAAACAATATGTAAAAGGAATGTAATTTTACATCCCTCCGCCCTAATGTAGGTAATGTGACGCGCCACGGACAGGAGAGACGCCTCATGATTCTATTTTGGAAATGATTTCTTTAATTATAAAGACAAGTCTAGCCTATCGATTTACAGCTGGTTTAAGAAACGTTTTTACAATTTCCAGTCAGTGGAAACAATGAAAGAGTCAGAATAACACTTCACCGTTATAAATGCATGTCGTAACTGTCAAACACGTAAAAAGTGAATGAAGCTGCTCATAGACAGGTAACTAAACAAACACAGTCGTTACAAGATGGAAAGTGTTATTCTAAATTGTTCAAAAATGTTCAAATGTGTGTAAAATCATATGGGACGTAACTGCTAACGTCATCAGTCCCTAAGCTTACACACTACTTAACCTAAATTATCCTAAGGACAAACACACACACCCACGCCCGAGGGAGGACTCGAATCCCCGACTGCGGTAGCCACGCGAACGGTGACAAGGCACCTAAGACCTCGCTGCTACCCCGCGAGGCGCATGGCTAGCGATAGACTGTATATAACGATGACGACCTACTTCAGTTTGTACATGCCATTGAGAGCGATTCATCTAAACACATTAGGATGACGTGTAATGCTTGATGGGAGGAAGAAAGTAATAAAAGCTTTCTTGATCAGGATGAGCTGAACCTAGTTACCGAATAAAGAAGCTTTAGTGATCATGACCTAGAATTTTTTATCCACATATTCTAGTGTTTTTACTCTCACCGAGTGGCCAGCTGCGCACAGGAGCAGCCACATTGATAACACCCCATTCTGACGCACAAGCTGCAATAGACGGGATCGAGGAGGATATGTTAATACAGTGGCCGCAGTCACCCAGTTGCTTTTTGTTCCGTTAACCTGAAAAGAAAAATAAATATTTTTATTATACCACGGTCTCGATCACAGTAATTTTTCGGTAATAATCACCAATATACTGGTAAAATAATGTGTTGGAGACTGTTATACTATAAAATTCTTCTGACACAAGTAATCGCTGGGGCTCTGCCACTATGGCTACTCGAAAATCAAAGCAAGATGGGTATCACGAGGAAGTAAGGTTCACTAGGAATTTGATCCTTCCCTGAGCAAAGACCGCTGAAAGATTGCTGTTGCCGGCCTGTGTGGCCGTGCGGTTCTAGGCGCTTCAGTCTGGAACTGCTTGACCGCTACGGTCGCAGGTTCGAATCCTGACTCGGGCATGGACGTGTGTGATGTCCTTAGGTTAGTTAGGTTTAAGTAGTTCTAAGTTCTATGGGACTGATGACCATAGCTTTTAAGTCCCATAGTGCTCAGAGCCATTTGAACCATCATTTTTGATTGCTTTTACTTTTGCCTTTTAGCTGAGAATGTCTGACGTTCTTTATGTTAACGTTCAAAGCATATACCTCTGTACAGCACGAGCCACAGTATGTAGTGTGAGGGTACTTCATTGTAACACCGTCACTTCCGCCCTTTCATGTTCCAGTCGTGATTTGCTCTCAGAAACAACTACTGTTGGTGAACCTCCCTGTGGGCTAGAATCTTTCTTATTTTATCTCCACAGTCTTTTCACGAAATATACGCAGTACGTTACATTTGTTTATATCTCGAGATCAACTGCCAAAATCTGCATCACTACTTGCGCCCCTGTGGGTCTTCCTGCATTTCGTTCAATTTTATAGCATTGTGACTTTTCTATGTATAACAGCATAGCCCGCTGAAAGCTTCATGGAACTTAGAACTTTATTCCGTAAGTCTTTTATGTTTGTTGGGAAAAGCAAATGTCCAGCAACATTGTCTTGGGGTATGCCCAAAGTTTCTTGTACATCTGAAGACTCATCTCTGTTAAGAATGACAAGCTGTGGTCTGTTGGATTGGAACTCTTCAATTCAGCTACACAGCGAGACTGTTATTCCGTACGCTCCCATTTTGTTCACTAAACGGCAGTGTTTAACTGTACTGAACTCCTTCTGGAAGTCAAGAAACACGAAGTCAATCCGGGCATCTACTGCTTTCTGCGTCTCGTGGACGAATAGAGTGAGCTGATTGTCGCATGATCTTTCTCTGGGGAATGTCCGTTGCTTCATACGGAAGAGATTATGGGTTTCCAGAAATATCAAAATGACGTAACACACGAGTATAGACGAGTTTCAGAATTCTGCGACATATAAACGTCACTGATACAGTCCCATAGCTTCACGCGTTATGTTCGATGACCCTCCTTGGAAACGGGAATGAACTGCGCTTTTTTCCAATCGTAAAAACGCATCGCTCCTCCAGCGACCAACGTTACACTGTTGCTGTAGTACAGACGGCGTAAATAGATCCCTAACAGCTCGTATTACTTTTGCCAGCTTTCAACAGCGAAGCGCTAAAAGCTGCCGTCTACAAAACTGTGACAACACTAAGGCGTTGCCATATAGACATTTGCAAAATCGCGATAGGCTATTGGTTGAGGAAGGCTCGCGAAGATGCTGCTTCCAGACCACTGCAAGTGTCACGGATCAACTTACGCCGACCTAACTACAGCAATAGCAAATTTTTCACAAGAAATATTTCTGCCATTCATCGTCGATAAAAGATAATCATGCACTATGCCAGTTAATATTTTGATTGGGTTGCGTCGGGAACAGATTACTATATACTATTTCGCTCAATTTGTGCTCCTCCGTCAACTTCGCTTTTGTATCACGAAGTAACCTTCATTAGACGATAACATTCAACTACTTCGCCAGCACTTTTTTCATAACGCATTAAGAAAGTATCTGGCGATGTCACGGGTTCTTCTCACTGGTGCAGCCATCAGCTGCGGCTGCCATGGCGCGGGAGCACAGTGAGCTGCAGACGCTGCAGGGACCCGGGGCGTCCATCCTGAGGCTGCTGGGCGTCTGGTGGTCCCAGGGCCGGCGCGGCCGCTTCTGCTCCGCCGCCTCCGCCTCCGTGACGCTCAGCACTTTCGCCTGGCTGGCCATTTTCGCTGCCCTCAAGTTGGTAAAAGAAACCCAGCAACAACTGGAGGACATCTCACTGTGCTGCTTCGTCATCGTTATATGTTTCGGATACTTTTCCAAGGCAAGTATTAAGAGTTCTTCGCAGTTGCATGTGACAATACCCTCTGAACCTTGCGCTACTTCGGAAAAGCTACTTGCTAAAAGTAACAACTACGTTCCTCATGGCACTATATTGTTTCTGAATATCCATACACAGAATGATGACAGTCTTAGGAACTACTGGGTGTCCACGGTAAGCCGGCCGGGGTGGTCGAGAGGTTCTAGGCGCTACAGTCTGGAACCGCGCTACCGCTACGGTCGCAGGTTCGAATCCTGCCTCGGGCATGGACGTGTGTGATGTGTTTAGGTCAGTTAGGTTTAAGTAGTTCTAAGTTCTAGGGGACTGATGACCTTAGATGTTAAGTCCCATAGTGCTCAGAGCCATTTGAACCTTTTCTTTTTTTTTCCCCCACGGCAAGAACTACTTCCTACATTAGGAGTTGTCTGCTGTTGTAGGCCTACTCATAACAGAAGAAGAATTCGGTGTCGTTTCGAAATCATGGGGGATATAATAGGAACATCAAAAAAATAAAACAAGGGCAATGACATGTAGTCGAATTAAATCAGATGATGCAGAGGAAATAAGATTAGGAACTGTGACATTAAAACTAGTATATGAGTTTTGCTATTTGGACAAAAAAATAGCTGAGGATGCCTGAACTAGACATGATATAAAATGCACACCTGCAATAGTAAGAAAAGCATTTCTAGTATAGAGGATTTGACTTACGTTAATATAAATTCGTTATTAAGCCTTTTCTGAATGCATCTGTCACAGACAGTGCAGTCTTATACGGAAGCAAAACCTCAAAGATAAAGACAAGAATACGGTAGAAGCTTGGTATTACAGTAAGATGTCCAATAGCTAATGAGGATAGATTGACATGATTCATGCTCAGGTATCAAGAAATCGTCTTTTTGCTAACAAAGGCCGGTGATGCGGGGACGGGGGACGGGGGGGGGGGGGGGAGTGGCGAGGCAGGAGGGGGGAGGGGGTAGAAATTGCAGAGGTAAACCAAGCCATGAAAACAGTAACCAAGATTAAATGGAAGTAGGCAATAGTAGAAGACCCCTGCACAGGATGTACTAGCCGGGAGAGTTGAATCAAGCACGTCTTTGGACTGAAGACGACAACCGTCAACGAGAAAAACAGGAGATTCTGCATTAAGCTCAGAATTTGACAGACATTTCGAATACCTGCGATCAAAGAATGCTGAAAGGACATAAAATTCCTTCAGAATTTTTAAAATCGTTGAGCAAATAGCAACCAGCCGGTTATTCCAGGTAGTCTGTAAAATCCATGACAAAGTGGACATACCATGAGACTTTCGGAATAATATCAATGTACACAGTCCCAAAGAATGCGAATGAATGAGAGAACTAACGCACCTTAGCCTGATCCTCACGTGTTAATGAAATTCAGGTCCTGTTAGATGAAGATGTTTGGATTTATAAAAAGCTACCAGAGAGGCGATTCTGACATTACGAGGGATAAAGGACCGGACTTAATAAAGAAAACACTTTCCAAGATTTTGTCGAACTAAAAAAGACGTTCGAGAACGTAAAATATTTCAAGACATGAAATTATCGGAAATATAGGTACAAGTTATAAGCGAATATGGGTAACGTACGAATAGAAGAGCAAAAAGAAGAACTCGGATTAAAAAGAGCGTAAGGCAGGCATGCAGTTTTTCTCCTATAATTTTTAGCTTGTACACCAACGAAGCAATGACGTACATGAAAACATTGTTCAAAAGCAGTATTACTGTCACGGTGGAAGGATATTAATGATGAAATTCGATGAAGACAGTGCTACACTCAGTGGAGGTACGGCATAAATGCAGGACCTACTGAATGGAATGCAGTCTTTTAAGCACAGAATACGGGCTGACAGTAAATCAAAAACAGATGAAAGTAGTAATAAAATTAAATGCAATTGGGGAGAAACTTAAAAATTAAAGCTAGTAACCATACAGTAGACGAAGCGAAGAAATTCTGCTACTTCGGAAACTAAATAACTCGTGTTGGACGGTGCGATTATGAAATAAGCAGGCTAGCACCGACAGTGAACACATATCTATGAGAAAAAAATTCTGAGAATGTTCGTTCTCGTTAAAGAGAATCAGGAATGTGGGAAAACCGGAAAATCAGATGGTCAAACCGTTTCAAATCTGTTGTAGCTCAAGGATGGTAAAAATTAAGTAAACTGATAACACAAGAAATGCTGATCTTTCCGTTAAGTCGGCATGGAAAGACATGTGTGGAGCATGATAACAGGACATGAGTTAACACCAGGAAGTGACTGTGATGCATCTAGGGGCAGCCGTAGAGAGAAAAAACTGTACGTGAAGAAAGAGATGGAGTATATGTCACTGATAATAGAGTACGAGGGGTATAAGTGATGGAGACAGTGGTCAGACGACTGATGACCCAAACGAAAAAGCAGAAACAGAAATAATAGTGACAGAGAATTAGCTTTGTTGCTATATGGGGCTCCCTAGCACAATAAATACTGTCCAGGATCCAGCTGGATTCATCGAACGGTTCCGCAGAAACGTTATATATTTTGCTTCCATACACGTTTACCGCTCTGAGATGGCGATGCGGACTGTTGATGGCGTTAATTGTGGTGAAGCAAGAGAAGGCGTATATGAGAAGGCAGCCTGCGGCTTCAGCTCGTTGATAACGTAGCACTGTGTGGAACAACCGTGAAAATCTACAGAAGACGCAAGTTACTGTCATTTTAGTACTATTGCTGTCTCGTTCTCTCTGTTATTCCAGATTTGCGCAGAGTGAGTGACGGATTTGACACCTTGGTAAATTTATATCTTTTGTTCTTAATCATGTTTGTAAGTCACCTCAATAGTATTTGAACACACCCACAGAAAGACACTCTGGTCAATAATCGAGAAATGACGATTCTCTGGGCAACAGGAAAAGAATAGCACACAAGGGTAAAATAATAATAAGTAATATAATAACATAACAACTGCCCGTTTCCAGTATCTAGGATGAGATATAATCTTTGAAGAAGAGGGTGACATTAATAATAAATTAACAGTTGTTTGAATATTTGTAGCACGATAAGAAGAACATTAAAGGACAAAGGAAGAACAGAAACTCAAATGAAAATTTATAAAGCCATTGCTTTAACCACGGTACTGTATGGAGCAGGAAGTTGGATAGTAATATCAAGAGGCCTAAGATAAAACTTCAGAAATACTCTACCTTAGATCAGTGAAAGGCTGCACAAGAGATGGAAAAATAAGAAAAGAAGAAAAAAGGAAAGAACTGGATGCTGCGGAAAATCGGCTTGAAACCTCGTCGGTGAAGGACGTTGCCTAGCCGTTCACTGGCGACCCAGCCGAATGATAAGTGCACTAGCGGAAGCTTCTCTTGTTTGCCCTCTTCTACCGTTTTATTTCGGATGGCTTTCGTCGCCTTTCTTGTAATGTTGTCATAACTGTTGGCACGAAACTTCCGGCGTAGCTCTCTCGGTTCTTCCTATATTTTATTAGTGTTACTTACCTGGTAGGCACGGGCAGTCGACGTGTACGGAACTGGATAGTTCTGAACTGAGTGATGGTGTCCCCCGGGTGCAGGTATTGATCTGTTTGTGTTGGTTTCCTGTACACTTTGTGTCCCAGTGTATCATTCGTAGTTCTGTTTACTTCTACGCCCAAAATTGGCAACACTTCGTTGTTTTCGGTCTCATGCGTGAATTGTTTATTCTTATGCAGGCTGTTTAAATGCTTAGGGAAGCTTTCTGACTCCGCCTTCCCGTGTGGCCATATAACGAATGTATCGTCTACATACCGCAACCAGCAACGGAAGGATAACGGTGCTGAAACTAGGGCCGTTCGCTCATAAACTTCCATGAAGACGTCCGCAGCGAACGGGAAGGGGGTGGACCCGCTTATCGATTCATGTAATTGTCCGTAATATTTTTCTCGCCAAATGAAGTATGTTGATGATAGGCATTACCGCACCAAATCACACATATCATGTGAGATCTGCTCCTACAGGATGCAAATGGTCTCCTGTATAGGTATGTTGGTAACGAGAGACTTGATGTCGAAACACCGAACGAGGTAGCGCAGTGGTTAGCACATTCAGAATTAGGCCTTCCGTGTTTTCCTAAATCGTTTAAGGCAAATGTCAGGGTGGTTCCATTGAAAGGGCTCGGCTAACTTCCTTCTCCGTCCTTTCCTAATCCAAGCTTCTATTCAGTCCAGTCTCTAATGACCTCGTTATGGACGGGACATTAAACAGTAATCTTTTCCTCCTCCTCCTCCTCCTCCTCCTTCTCCTGCTGATATCGAAACCAAAATAACCTCAGTTGCCTGTGTACGTTGCTCCTTAATTAAATGTAGAAAGTGAGAAAAATCCTTCACATACGAGTCTGTTCGTTCCACAAGACGGTGCAGTTTAGATGCCCGATGTTTGGCTATGTAATAGGTGGGTGAGTCGGCTTCGTTTAAGGCAAGCCGCAATGGGTAACCCTCATTATGGGGCATAGGTACTCCATAGATTCTAGGAGGCACGGGAGTTTAGGTGTTAAGCCCCTTGGCTGCATCAGGATCAATCCTCGAGTTCTTTACGAGGGCCTTCATGATCTAGACTGTCTTCACCGTCATACCACTCCTTCTTTCTCTGTAAATTGGGTCGCTCAGCAGTTCGCCCATTTTCTTTCCGTATTCAGAGGTGTTCATGTTTTTTTGACGATATGATTGTAATTGCATGAGAAGATCCTGCCACAGTGGAAAACGCCTTTGATGTAGTGACTGCCACGCCATTTCGCACATCTGATCTGTGGTGCGAAACAAACTGCCCTTTTCAGAACTTTCTCGAAGTCCTAGATATTGAAGGCTACGGGGGACTAACGATCAAGATCAATCACAATTTAAAATTTAGTTCATAATTCCATCTTATCGAGGAAATGAAGTGCAATAGTGTGGCACTGTTAGCTTTCTGTGAAAACGGTCAAGATGCTCGAAAATCTGTGATTATGTTTTGATGTATTTGAGAAAAACTATCAAAGTCCGCTCAGTGGTAAGGAAGAATGATCAAGATCCATTTTTTTCTTAGAGCTTTTTTCTTCTCCTTTTATATTTCATCTTATAATGCTGTAGCTTTCCAACAATACTAGCCAGGCACTCACAAATTGCAAAACAAAGTTCGAACTGTTAAATTGCTTAGTAATAATTCAAAGACCGACATAAAATTATGTCACATTGTGCATACAAAGCAGGCGGGAACAGGAAGCTTTCTAGTTAAGTTGAGCAGAACACTCATATATTATTATTACCGAGATTGCGCATAAAGTTATTTCATAAGTGAAATGATGACATCAAAACACCTGACAATAAAGATGAACATTCTGGTCCTGTGCATAACACAAGGAGAAGAAAAGTGTTCTAGAGTATTTCTGATTCTTCTAAAAGATTACGGACAATGGCTCACCTTACAGGTGACGAATGTAAGCGCTTGCGACTGAAATGTTTTCAGAATATTCCATTCATAGAGAGGAAAGCATTAATCAGATTCAATCAGTGACTTCCTATGATACACAAAACTCATTGCCTGCGTTACCAATGAGCGTCCTGTGATGAGAAGAAGACCAAAGAAAAGCCCAGATGAAACTGCATGTCATGATTTTTCCTATGTCTATAACTTCAAACATTGTGTTCTGCCTTACGGCAGGTCTTGTCATGGGGGAGGTCTCATCAGAGAGGTCCACCGGATGAGCGTCTAGTTAAGTGATTCCAGTGGTGGTTTCCCGTTGCCTTCCACTGATGAAGATGAAATGATTATGAGGACAACACAACACCCAGATTCTGAACGGGGAAAATTTCCGACTCAGCCGGGGATCGAACCTGGGCCCCTTGGCGTGACTATGTCTATAAGGTGCGTGTTAATAGAAATGTATCAATACAGATAGATCAAGATAGACACAAAGCCCATGCCTACTACAGTAGTACAAGTTTATATGCCAACTAGCTCTGCAGATGATGAAGAAATTGATGAAATGTATGACGAGATAAAAGAAATTATTCAGGTAGTGAAGGGAGACGAAAATTTAATAAAAAAATGGTTCAAATGGCTCTGAGCACTATGGGACTCAACTGCTGAGGTCATTAGTCCCATAGAACTTAGAACTAGTTAAACCTAACTAACCTAAGGACATCACAAACAGCCATGCCCGAGGCAGGATTCGAACCTGCGACCGTAGCGGTCTTGCGGTTCCAGACTGCAGCGCCTTTAACCGCACGGCCACTTCGGCCGGCGAAAATTTAATAGTCATGGGTGACTGGAATTCGTCAGTAGGAAAAGGGAGAGAAGGAAACATAGTAGTTGAATATGGATTGGGGGGAAGAAATGAAAGAGGAAGCCGCCTTGTAGAATTTTGCACAGAGCATAACTTAATCATAGCTAACACTTGGTTCAAGAATCATAAAAGAAGGTTGTATACCTGGAAGAATCCTGGAGATACTAAAAGGTATCAGATAGATTATATAATGGTAAGACAGAGATTTAGGAACCAGGTTTTAAATTGTAAGACATTTCCAGGGGCAGATGTGGATTCTGACCACAATCTATTGGTTATGAACTGCAGATTGAAACTGAAGAAACTGCAAAAAGGTGGGAATTTAAGGAGATGGGACCTGGATAAACTGAAAGAACCAGAGGTTGTAGAGAGCTTCAGGGAGAGCATAAGGGAACAATTGACAGGAATGGGGGAAAGAAATACGGTAGAAGAAGAATGGGTAGCTCTGAGGAATGAAGTAGTGAAGGCAGCAGAGGATCAATACACTAAGCAGATTCATAAGGATGTAGGTTGCAGTAGGTACTGGGAGATGAAGAAGCTTGCACAGGATAGAGTAGCATGGAGAGCTGCATCAGGCCAGTCTCAGGACTGAAAACCACAACAACAACAACAACATCAATACAGAATGTTTAGGCATGTCAACCTCATTCTTGATATTACAAAACATCGTTAAATGACGTCTTATTACCCTTAACAAGGCAATGGCTACTCTGAGGAAAGTACATGTGGAGACCACAGGAAGACATAGCACTGCAGCAAATAAACTTAAAGGAGAAACCGTGTCTTATATGCTTTAACATACACAGTCACTAAAGATCACAAATCATTTTCTTTTTTCCTTTCTTTTTTTTTTTTTAAGTCATCAGTCTTCTGGCTGTTTTGAAGCGGCCCGCTACGAATTCCTCTCCTGTGCCCATCTTTTCATCTCAGCGTAACAATTGCAATTTACGATCTCAATTATTTTTGGGATGTATTCCAATCCCTGTCAGCCTATACAGTTTTTGCCCTCTACAGCTCCCTATCGTACCATGGAAGTTGACCGCTGATGTCTTAACAGATGTGTTTTCATCCTATGGCTTCTTCTTATCACTTTCCTCGCCGATTCTGAGCTGAACCGTCTCATCTCTTACCTTACAACTCCATCTAATTTTCAACATTGTTCTGTAGCACTACATCTCAATGGCTTCGATTCTTTTTGTTCCGGTTATGCCACAGTTCTTGTCTCACTACCATACAATGCTTTGCTCAAAACGTACATTCTCACTAATTTCTTCCTCAAATTAAGATCCATGACTGATATTACTAGACTTCTCTTGGTTAGGACTGCACTCTTTGCCAGTACTAGTCGGCTTTTTATGACCATCTTGCTTCGTTCGTCATAGGTTATTTTGCTGCTTAGGTAGCATAATTCCTTAGTTTCGTCTGCTTCGTGATCTCCCATTCTGATGTTAAATTTCTCTCTGTTCTCATTTATGCTACTTCTCATTACTTTCGTCTTTCTTAGATTTACTCTCAATCTATATTTTGTATTCATTAGACAGTTCCATTCAATCATCCTGAATTCTTCTTCATTTTCACTGAGAATAGTAACGTTATCAGCGAATGTTCTCATTGATGGCCTTTCACCTCGAATTTGAACCCCACTGTTGAATCTTTCTTTTATTTCTGTTACTGCTTCTTCGACGGACAGATTGAAAAATAGGGGCGAAAGCTGCACCCCTATCTTACACCCTTTTTAATCCGAAAACTTCGTTTTTGCTCTTCTATTCGTACTGCTCTCTCTTGGTTCTTGTACATATTGTATATTACCCTTATATCTGTGTAGCTCAGCCCTTTCTTTTCTCATAATTTCGGACATCTTGCTCTATTTGACATTGCCAAAAGTGTTTTCAGGTCGACAAATCCAATGTGTCTTGATTTCTTGATTTTCATTCAGTCTTTGTTCCACTATCAGCAATGAAGTCAGACCTGCCTCTCTAATGCCTTTACCTGTCCTAAAGCCAAACCGATCGTCATCTAACAGGTCCTCAATTTTCTTTTCCATTCTTATGTATATTATTCTTGTCAGCAACCTGGATGCATGAGCTGTTAAGCTGATTGTGCGATAATTTTCGTACTCATCAGCTCTTCCTATCTTTGTAATTGTGTGGATGATGTTTTTCCGATAGTCTAACGGTATATCGCCAGTCTCATACACTCTACACACCAACGTGAATAGTCGTCTTGTAGCCACTTTCACCAATGATTTTAAAAATTCCGACGGAATGTTATCTATCCGTTCCACCTTATTTGATGTTAAGGCGTTCATAACTCTTTTAAATTCTGATTCTAGTGCTGCATCTCCTATCTCTTCCCTACCGACTCCTTTTTCTTTTTTTGTCACATCACCAGCCAAGTCCTTCCCCTCACACAGGCCTTCAGCGTACTCTTCCCACCTATCCGCTCTCTGCTCTGCATTTAAGGGCAAGTTCTCATTCAAATGAGAAAAAAATAGGCAAAGTTTGGAGTCTTTATTTGGGTCAATGAAAAGACATACAGAGATTCTATTTGAGGATTACGATTGATCATACTTTGAACTCTGTTTTAGATTTTCAATTTAAAAAACCGGCATACATAATTGTGGTTTGATCTAGAACCTGCGAGTTTGAAGTATGCAGACTGGGTGCAGTGCAGCTCCTCAGGAGCTATCTGAAATCGAAAATGGACATCAGTCGATGCTACATTACATTTATTGGAGCTTATACCTAACCACAATAAATTAAACTTAAATTTAACTAAATGGTACTAACCCGAAATTTGAGTTCGATTTTTAGGGTTTGTTTCACAGTTTATGGTTTTACAAAAATTGTTAATATTTGTAAATTTCGCATATTATAGGGTTAAGCTGCCAAGAAAGTTGTTTACTTTTCGGGGGTCAAAGTCAGATGTTAATAGGCTGAATCGTTTTATTTTACCAAGTTCAGCACTGTCGGGCGTGGCCGGCGCTTGGATAGTTGCCCATCCTGGCCGCTATGCACTGTTGCCATTTTTCGGGAAGCACTCAGCCCCGTGAAGCCAATTGACGAGCTACTGCCGGCCGCTGTGACCGAGCGGTTCTAGGCGTTTCAGTCCGGAAGCGCGCTGCTGCTACGGTTGCAGGTTCGAATCCTGCCTCGGGCATGGATGTGTGTGATGTCCTTACGTTAGTCAGGTTTAAGTAGTTCTAAGTCTAGGGGACTGATGACCTCAGATGTTAAGTCTCATAGTGCTTAGAGCCACTTTGAGGAGCTGCTTGACCGATTAGTAGCGGCTCCGGTCAAAGAAAACCTTCATAACGACTTGGAGAGTGGTGTGCTGAACACACGCTCCTCCTATCGGCATCCTCAGCTGAGGATGACACGGCTGTCGGATGGTCCCGATGGGCCATTTGTGACCTGAAGACAGTGTGTGTGTGTGTTTTTTTTTATTATTTTACGTTGCATGCAGTTTTGAAAACTCGTTTCTCGAGAAAAACCTTTTTGAAGTGTAGGGAAAACTTTTATATGTATTATTGGTTAATTTACATATAACCTACATATTATTATATATTTATGATGTCGTTGAACACAAATCTGAAGTTACAGTATATTTTCAAAATTAAAAAAGGCTAATCCAATATGGTGGACCAAAAATAATGTTTTGACCATTTTTAACAAAAATTGGCAAAATAGAGTGTTTTCGTGGCTTACGTTTAGTCTGCAATTCCAGGGCCGTGTATCAACCCATTTTATCGTATTGTATTGCATGTTAACCGAGGACCTAGAAACGACGGAGAGGCTCCGAACCCGACTGCAGCAGCAGTGGTCCACAACCCCACGACGACTACCGCAGTCTACTTCACCCCTCCGCCGCCCCACACCGAACCCAGGGTTATTGTGCGGTTCGGCCGCCGGTGGACTCCCCAGGCAACGTCTTACAGCAGACGAGTGTAACCCCGATCTTTGCGTGGTAGAGTAATGGTGGTTTGGGCGTAAGTGGAGAACTTGTTTGGGCAGCAATCGCCGACGTAGTGTAACTGAGGCGGAATAAGGGGAACCAGCCCGCATTCGCCGAGGCAGATCCTCACTCTGACTTTTCCTGGAGAGTAATTCCTTTGTTCTTCTTGGCGAGAAAAGCCTATCTGGCTGCGCTGGATTTGCTGCAGTTGGCAGCCTGCAAACATATTTGTCAGCTTTTTCGGCGAATATGTTTGCATACATATTGCAGTACAAATCATTTTGTGAAAGTGCGTCACGGCATGACGAGTTTAGTACTCGAGCTGGGCGTCTGCGGCTGAGAGCGTCCCACGGCGGCTGTGACACTGTTTCGAACATTAGGCAGCAGAAACTTTTGTAAGGCACTGATTGAAAACCTTTTCTACCCAACATTCTAGACACATATATCTTTCAAAAATTGCAAAAAAAAAGAATTTTCTACTGTTTTGAATGAGGACCTGGTCTTTACAGTGGCATTCCCGTTGCGCTCGTAATGTAAATGCCCTTGCTTTTAATTTCACTGAACATCGCTTTGATTTTTCTATATGCTGAATCCGTCCTTCCGACAACCATTTCTTTTTCGATTTCTTCACATTTTTCATGCAGCCATTTAGCCTTAGCTTCCCTGCAGATCCTAATTATTTCGTTCCTAACTAAATTGTATTTCTGTCTTCCTGAATTTGCCTCATCAATTTTGGAATTTCTTTCTTTCGTCGACCAAGTGAAGTGTTCCTTCTGTTTCTGCGCAGTTACCGTCTTGTACCTGCCCTACGATATACTTTCCAAATTCTGTGATTGTCCTTTTTAGAGATACCTACTGATCTGTTCATCATCGCAGTACCTATAGCCTCAGCGAACTTCAAGCGCATCTCTTCATTTCTTCTACTTCTGTATGCCACTTTCTTGCGCATTGATTTCTTACCTGGATTTCACAGATGATGTTCTCTCGTAAATTTTACAAGTTGGGTGGTTTGTTGCTGTAGAGCTTGTCTTTTAGATCACTCCAGAGGAAAATGTCAGCTGATGTCAAACAAGGTGACTTGTGGCAACAGTCCTTCCGAAATCACTCCTTTGTGGAAAAATTATTCAATCTCAGCCGTTGCCACTCGATATGTGTGACACGTGGAGCTATCCTCTTGGTACCAGCGGATGGTAAGTTCTTTATCACAAATTTCCGAAACATTTCGATGTAAACTGCATTTGTCATAGCACACTCGAAAAAAAATGGTCCGATGATGTGGCGCAGTGATATTGCACAGAACATGCCAATCTTTTAGTAATGCAGAGGTTGCTCAACCAGTGCACATGTAATATCATTAGACCCCAAACTCGTATTCTGAGAGTTTACGTAGCTGGAGAGGTGGAACCTTGCCTCATCACTAAGCCAAGTATACTGCAACATTCCTGGCCTCTGAGCGATAGATTGCTGTACCAACTGCAAAATGTAATGCGTTTGTTTTTGTCATTGATATTCAGTTCCTGAAGAACTGAAAACCTGGATGGATACCTGCCCTCTTTCTTAGGAACTCTGTGACATGTGCTCCGTGACATTCCACATTCCTGAGATAAACGTCGAACAGACTTTGCAGGAGGGGGCAACAATAGTTGTTTCACGTCAGTCACTTTTTGTTCCGATAATGGCGACCATCCCCCACCTTGAAGATCCAACGCCGTTACAGTGTTCTCCATCTTGTTCATCAACTTTTGTACGCAGCAGTTAGACGGTATATGCATGTCACCAAACCCTTTTACAAACATTCGCTGTTATGTCTTAATGGAACCAGTAATACAATATTGTTTCCAAGAAACACGCGCTCTTCGACAGAATAGCGATACACTGTGGCTAAACAATGAACACTGATATGCAGCCACAGCGATGCGCGTAAAGACACTGTTGCGTCAAAGGATGTCGTACAGTACAGTGTTGCCAAATCAAAAGTCGAAAATTACATGGTGCAGTTTCAGCGAAATTGTTAGCCATGTTTATATAAAAAATGGCTCTGAGCACTATGGGACTCAACTGCTGAGGTCATTAGTCCCCTAGAACTTAGAACTAGTTAAACCTAACTAACCTAAGGACGTCACAAACATCCATGCCCGAGGCAGGATTCGAACCTGCGACCGTAGCGGTCTTGCGGTTTCAGACTGCAGCGCCTTTAACCGCACGGCCACTTCGGCCGGCTAGCCATGTTTGTGAGGCCTTTTTCGAATGGGCACCTTGTATAATTCATGACGGAAAACTATTATATTTACCAGAAGACTTCAATGTTCGAAACTCACACCTGTTATATTCAGTGAAAAATCCTCTAAACCTTATCTCTTAAGAACAATATCGACTTATTTTTATGTCTAACTAAAACATAAGTTTGGGGTACCACGGAAATGGTACATATTCATTGTGTTACAAATCCAGAGCCAACTCTTCTAAGCTTGATTTACAGGCAAACAACGAGATAGATCCATTTCAGATATAAACCTTGAATAAGTACAAACAACATGTAACGACTTAAAGAGAACTCTCACGAGGAAAGCAGACAAGACAGTCAACAGAAGAGGAAAGAATATGGAAAACATTTAGCAGATTAAGAAACAGCTGAAGAAATTTTTGGTAAGGATTACAGGTGTGGTCTGTTTGACTGTAGAGGAAGCAAAAGTGAAGTAAGAGTAGAGATCAGATTCCCGTAAACGTCGACGGCAGTAGAAACGGGGAACAAGATCTGGTTGGACAAGGACAACTTCGTTTTAGAAACATAGGAGAAAACCGTTAAAAGTCTCCTTACGAGATTAAAAACGCTTATCCAGAAAATCTGTGATTAAGACAGCGGCTTCTGTGGATTACCGGAAGAATCTCCCACTTCTTAATATTTCAACCAGTGAAGCATATTGCCACAGGCAGCTACCATTTTACTTATTCAGTAATCATTTGCTTCCTTGTGGGAAATCTGCATTTTATACATAAAACGGAACGCTTTCCAGCAAGGACCTTATGAAATGTGTTCAATGTTGTTGCAACTCTGTTCAGAATTTTGCTTCACTCTGTGCCCCTATTCTGTGATTCCTGTTTTGGACAGAAGAAAGGCATCTGAATATAATGTTTTGGAGTAACTAAGATGGCGCACGTCAACTTAAAGTTTTTATTTTTACCTCTATGCCTCCTACATAGGTGACGTCACTGCCTGCTGCGGTGGAATGCTGTGTGATCTGTGTTCCTCTCCCGTCGCAGTAGCACGTCGTTATTAACTGGAAATCACGGCCCTCAGCAAACACTTTAAACAAACAAGATACAGTCCCAATAACTGCTCCCCTACATTTTCACTATAGTGAACTTCATAAAACCACGAATAGTAGTTTACTTCCGTTGCAACTCTTAGCTGTCATAGTCTTCGCTTTGCTTGTAATACAGAGTACATGTAACAATAGCCACCAAAATTTTACTTTTCTTTGCAACCCATAAGAAAACAGCTAGTGTTTGTGTTTTCGTTTGTGCTGATAAGGAAACTGTTAATGAAAATGATAAATTAGGTCTCGTTTTTACGTTATGATAATTTTACGTTGTTGCTTATATAAGCTTGTACATTTATCTACCTTGGTGTTTTTCCTTGGAGGAAGGTCACTGAAGACGCAACCGCTTTGCCTTGCGTTTCTAGTTTCTGCTGGTGGTTCCCTGGTTAGTGCACAGCAGTAATCGGCTCCTCCATGGTTACTGTACAGCAGTAATCGGCTAACACTGATTCTCCCCACTTTCCCTGTAATCTAAATTCCATGTCCGAAGTTTGCAGGTGAAAGTGTTCTCTCATGTTGTCGGTTACAGCACCACAGTTGTTAGGAAAGAAGTCCAAGTTGGAATCTAGGGAGTGTAACCTTACATACATGTTGGATCCCACTCTGCTGTAGCAGTGTAGAAGGTTTGCCGTAAGTCGTTACAGTTTTCTGCCCTTTTGCTTTCTAAAAATTTGTTAACACTTGAACGATGGCATCCCAAGCTAACTTCTCATCACCCGCCACGATGGTGTTGAAATGCTCATCTTTGTACAGTTTGCGTGCATGGCAACCCACGAAAACCTCCTCTTTTATTTTGCCTCGCTAAGACGTGCGAATTCCTCGCGCAAATGGAGAAATGTTTCCCCAGTTTTGTTCATGACATTAACGAATTTTTTCATTCGGATCACCTTTATATGATGACTGGGAGAACTGTGCTCTCTGATGCTTCGTGCATAACACTGTGAGCTCCCCCTTTAGATGACTGACACTTACGCCAATCTTTCTTTTTATAATGAAGTGCTTTGGCATGGATATCCCAGAGGCCTAGGAAGCAACAGAGTTTGTCGTAGCCGTATAGTAGCCCAAGTAATATGCCTGTAACTTTCAGATCGCTATAAATTCGCTATAAATCTACCATTTAAACGTGTCATATCTCTGCCCTAATGATAACTGTTTCATGTTATCGTATGTTTCTTTCATGTAAGCTGCATACTCAATCGGAATTAATTGATAACATTTTGTCATAATGCAGTAGCACACACTTGAGACATACTTTGGAGAAGTCGATGAATAACCTGCACTGATCGTATTTACAGTCAACTCTCTCAGCTACCATTGGTCCCTGTGCATATTTCAAAGTACTTTTCACTTTTTAAAAATGGAAGGAACAGCATATGGCGGAGCGCAGTCATGTTTACCATCTTATTCCACAGCTTTACCTTTCGGTAATTCCAGATCTCTCATTAGGACATTAAGTCCACAATGTGTTATTTTCTGAATCTCTGTACTGTCATCGTTACACACAAAATCCGTGTCTTTCGAATGGATTTTGAAGGTGATGGTGCAGCACTAGTTTCACTGATGATATCGTCACTATCACAATCCTGTGAGACAGGAGCAGGCAGCCAGGCTCCATGATGCACTACTGGTCTCATGGCCGACGGTACGTTAGGTTATGTGAAGGAAGATTTTCTATTCTTCGAAATACCATGTGTTAATGGTGTGTCATCCAAAAATAACAATCTTTGCCATGGACTCATGTTTCTCGCCAACGGAAGATCTGTTATGATTCAGCCATGAATGAAGACTCGAAACGCAATATATGCAACATACATGAGGAGTCCAGGGCTTGTCCTGTCACAGCCAAAGCACAGTGTGTACGCCTTCTTAATGTATAGTGTTATAGGCCTCCTTTGCGGCTTCTTTGTTGACCGCAAATAGAGAAAAATTATCGCTACTGTTTATTCGTTTGCGAGACATATTGAATGACTTGAATAACAATGACCACATGCACCAACTACACTTCAGTAACGCGTTCTTCCAGCACACGAACGGAACACAGCTTGTAACAGAGCGAAACTACTATATGAAACAAGCTCCGCTCCTCCATTCTTCTTCCCCCTTGTCTTATTGCTACGAACCAGGGCTAAAAGTAGCGATAAAATAAACACACCTATTGTTGACTGAAATTTCCGAGTTCTGTTTACCATCATTTCGAATATGGGGAAAAAGCGACAACGAATGCTAAAAAAACATATTTATTATTAAATGCACGTCCCTTCAACTTTGAAATGAGAGCTACTTCGTTATCAGTGTGGTCGATATAGTTATCAAAAATTCATTTCATCCGATTCACTTATTCACTTTGGACTGGTGTAATCCTAACTCCGGCATAGCACGTGAATCGCTTTCCAATAAATAATTACAAATTTCCGTAACAAGACCGTTTTCAAAAACAACAGTTTTATATAATAAAGCACATCCACACGTAATTCACATCTTAATTAACAGAAATGGGCCAACAACTATGACAAGAACATACACTCGAAACAAAGAACATTTTGTGGATCAGAGTATAACTCCCAGTTAGAACACATTAGTAGTGGTCAGTTGGTTACTTTTTTTGCAGAGAAGTTTCCTACGCTCTAGTAATTTCATTGAACTGAGAACGATGGATAAAATTAATTTGAAAATGTTGGCCCCAACGAGACATGAGTCATGGATTGACCATACACTTATATAATGATTAATTCTAAGCAGATCGTCTGATTACTAAATGAAACAGGATGCTAAATTAATTTATTACAGTTTGCATTTAGAAAAGATTCACATGAAGAGAACTTTCAAGTACATAAGCCAAATGATCGTTTGACATGAATGATGCTAAAGCCTTGGCAAAGAAATGAGTATAAGGGAATAAGTAAAGTCACCATCTCAAGTCATCATCTCATAAATGTCTGTGAAAATGTGATAAGTTGTGCCTTATCAGTGACTGCGTGTTTGCGCCGAGAGAATGATTTCCTAATGCATGGCTATCACATCAAAGAATGAGTTGAATTTGACCTCAAACTTACCGTGAAATAACAAGGTTCGATACAGTTGCTCGTTCCTATTATCGCGCATACACGTACCATCTGAGTGTTTTCACCCGTTTGCCCCTGTTCCCGTAATCCCACCAAACTCTGCAAGTCGATGACCAGAAATCGTGGTCAGCTACTACGTGCTGCTTGTGGAAATCTGCTCTCGTCAACCCCCGGGGAAGAAGCCTCTCCTTGACGCCTCCCAGAAGAGGAGTCTGTGCCCAACGCTGCATGGTGGAGAAGTCAGTTGTACTCGCTTTCCAGACTAAGTCTTGCTGCACGACTTCCATCCAAGCAGACTCCATTTTACATAATTCAGACCATCAGCAAGAACATCTGATACAAAAACCACTGCTTGCTCACATTAATCTCAGCCACATCATCAAACTGCTCCTTTCAATTTCCAACAAAGATCATGATTTCACCTGTTACTACAGATTTTCAATCCTCATTGCCAGTCATAATTTCTTCATCCACTTCAGTCAGAGCCTCCCCTCGTCTAAGCATCACATATCTGCCCATTCTAATCTGTTTCCCCTTTAACTCAGTCCTAGCTCCATCGAAGTCTGGTGGCAAGTTCTCTTCTACCTTGTCTTGATTCACTGGTTCAAATGGTTCAAATGGCTCTGAGCACTATGGGACTCAACTGCTGAGGTTATTAGTCCCCTAGAACTTAGAACTAGTTAAACCTAACTAACCTAAGGACATCACAAACATCCATGCCCGAGGCAGGATTCGAACCTGCGACCGTAGCGGTTTTGCGGTTCCAGACTGCAGCGCCTTTAACCGCACGGCCACTTCGGCCGGCTGATTCACTGGTAAATCATCTGATTTATTATCTACACCGCAGTGTTATCGTTGAAACCACTTCTTAATTCGTCTCTCCAAGTTCTCACTTTACTGATCGTACTATCCATTTGTCGCACTGATGCTGCTGGTTGCTCCGAAATGTTTATCGTAGATCGTCGAAGTGCTTTCACTTGGAATCCGGCACTGTCTACCGAATCATTTCACTGCGAACTATCCTGAATAAGCCCCCATGTGCGGCGAAAGAAAGATAATATGATATGAATCAGTTACTTCTATTTTTTTTACCCGACGCGCAACTCCACAAATTATATTTAGAAATAACGAAGTTCCTGGGTTTTAGGATGTACGGAGGTATTTTTACAATTTGGCTACCCTACTGCCTAGAGAGCACCCAAACGTATTTGTCAAATCGTTTCACATAGTTCAAAAATACCGGATGTTTCAAAAAGACTGACCTGATTTTGACCCGTATTAATTACGAAATATAGGATGCCCCGGCAAGGAAATGTGAGTTGCTCGAATGCACGTGCCCTACAGTTTCAAAACATCGCCGTTAGTAGTCAGTGTGTCTTCTCAGTTTCCAATCTGTCAGATGTTAGATGGCGTCTTCTCAACTAAAGGCGTTTTATGTGCTGCAGTCAGCAAAGAGTGAGGCGTGTTTCTGATGACATGACGGAAAAAAATGCAGCAAACGTTGGAGCTAAGTCCACGAAAGTGTACGTACTGCGCAAGCAGAGAACTACCAATGCCTCATTGACTCCCAGGCTAGTGTTCTACATCTACATCTACATCTATACTCCGCGAGCCACCTTACGGTGTGTGGCGGAGGGTACTTATTGTACCACTATCTGATCCCCCCTTCCCTGTTCCATTCACGAATTGTGCGTGGGAAGAACGACTGCTTGTAAGTCTCCGTATTTGCTCTAATTTCTCGGATCTTTTCGTTGTGATCATTACGCGAGATATATGTGGGCGGTAGTAATATGTTGCCCATCTCTTCCCGGAATGTGCTCTCTCGTAATTTCGATAATAAACCTCTCCGTATTGCGTAACGCCTTTCTTGAAGTGTCCGCCACTGGAGCTTGTTCAGCATCTCCGTAACGCTCTCGCGCTGACTAAATGTCCCCATGACGAATCGCGCTGCTTTTCGCTGGATCATGTCTATCTCTTCTATTAATCCAACCTGGTAAGGGTCCCATACTGATGAGCAATACTCAAGAATCGGACGAACAAGCGTTTTGTAAGCTACTTCTTTCGTCGATGAGTCACATTTTCTTAGAATTCTTCCTATGAATCTCAACCTGGCGCCTGCTTTTCCCACTATTTGTTTTATGTGATCATTCCACTTCAGATCGCTCCGGATAGTAACTCCTAAGTATTTTACGGTCGTTACCGCTTCCAATGATTTACCACCTATGGCATAATCGTACTGGAATGGATTTCTGCCCCTATGTATGCGCATTATATTACATTTATCTACATTTAGGGAAAGCTGCCAGCTGTCGCACCATTCATTAATCCTCTGCAGGTCTTCCTGGAGTACGTACGAGTCTTCTGATGTTGCTACTTTCTTGTAGACAACCGTGTCATCTGCAAATAGCCTCACGGAGCTACCGATGTTGTCAACTAAGTCATTTATGTATATTGTAAACAATAAAGGTCCTATCACGCTTCCTTGCGGTACTCCCGAAATTACCTCTACATCTGCAGATTTTGAACCGTTAAGAATGACATGTTGTGTTCTTTCTTCTAGGAAATCCTGAATCCAATCACAAACCTGGTCCGATATTCCGTAAGCACGTATTTTTTTCACTAAACGTAAGTGCGGAACCGTATCAAATGCCTTCCTGAAGTCCAGGAATACGGCATCAATCTGCTCGCCAGTGTCTACGGCACTGTGAATTTCTTGGGCAAATAGGGCGAGCTGGGTTTCACATGATCTCTGTTTGCGGAATCCATGTTGGTTATGATGAAGGAGATTTGTATTATCTAAGAACGTCATAATACGAGAACACAAAACATGTTCCATTATTCTACAACAGATTGACGTAAGTGAAATAGGCCTATAATTATTCGCATCTGATTTATGACCCTTCTTGAAAATGGGAACGACCTGTGCTTTCTTCCAGTCGCTAGGTACTTTACGTTCTTCCAGAGATCTACGATAAATTGCTGATAGAAAGGGGGCAAGTTCTTTAGCATAATCACTGTAGAATCTTAAGGGTATCTCGTCTGGTCCGGATGCTTTTCCGCTACTAAGTGATAGCAGTTGTTTTTCAATTCCGATATCGTTTATTTCAATATTTTCCATTTTGGCGTCCGTGCGACGGCTGAAGTCAGGGACCGTGTTACGATTTTCCGCAGTGAAACAGTTTCGGAACACTGAATTCAGTATTTCTGCCTTTCTTCGGTCGTCCTCTGTTTCGGTGCCATCGTGGTCAACGAGTGACTGAATAGGGGATTTAGATCCGCTTACCGATTTTACATATGACCAAAACTTTTTAGGGTTTTTGTTTAGATTGTTTGCCAATGTTTTATGTTCGAATTCGTTGAATGCTTCTCTCATTGCTCTCTTTACGCTCTTTTTCGCTTCGTTCAGCTTTTCCTTATCAGCTATGATTCGACTACTCTTAAACCTATGGTGAAGCTTTCTTTGTTTCCGTAGTACCTTTCGTACATGATTGTTATACCACGGTGGATCTTTCCCCTCGCTTTGGACCTTAGTCGGTACTAACTTATCTAAGGCGTACTGGACGATGTTTCTGAATTTTTTCCATTTTTGTTCCACATCCTCTTCCTCAGAAATGAACGTTTGATGGTGGTCACTCAGATATTCTGCGATTTGTGCCCTATCACTCTTGTTAAGCAAATAGATTTTCCTTCCTTTCTTGGCATTTCTTATTACACTTGTAGTCATTGATGCAACCACTGACTTATGATCACTGATACCCTCTTCTACATTCACGGAGTCGAAAAGTTCCGGTCTATTTGTTGCTATGAGGTCTAAAACGTTAGCTTCACGAGTTGGTTCTCTAACTATCTGCTCGAAGTAATTCTCGGACAAGGCAGTCAGGATAATGTCACAAGAGTCTCTGTCCCTGGCTCCAGTTCTGATTGTGTGACTATCCCATTCTATACCTGGTAGATTGAAGTCTCCCCCTATTACAATAGTATGATCACGAAACTTCTTCACGACGTTCTGCAGGTTCTCTCTGAGGCGCTCAACTACTACGGTTGCTGATGCAGGTGGCCTATAGAAGCATCCGACTATCATATCTGACCCACCTTTGATACTTAACTTAACCCAGATTATTTCACATTCGCATTCGCTAATAACTTCACTGGATATTATTGAATTCTTTACTGCTATAAATACTCCTCCACCATTGGCGTTTATCCTATCCTTGCGGTATATATTCCATTCTGTGTCTAGGATTTCGTTACTGTTCACTTCCGGTTTTAACCAACTTTCCGTTCCTAATACTATATGCGCACTATTTCCTTCAATAAGAGATACTAATTCAGGAACCTTGCCCTGGATACTCCTGCAGTTTACCAATATTACGTTAACTTTTCCTGTTTTTGGTCTCTGAGGACGGACGTTCTTTATCAACGATGATAATGTTCTCTCTGGTAAGCCGTCAGGTATTTTATCGTTTCGCCCAAGGGGGGTCCCTCTAACCTAAAAAACCCCCGTGTGCACGCCACACGTACTCTGCTACCCTCGTAGCTGCTTCCGGTGTGTAGTGCACGCCTGACCTGTCTAGGGGGGCCCTACAGTTCTCCACCCAATAACGGAGGTCGATGAATTTGCAACCATTATAGTCGCAGAGTCGTCTGAGCCTCTGGTTTAGACCCTCCACACGGCTCCAAACCAGAGGACCGCGATCGACTCTGGGCACTATGCTGCAGATATTAAGCTCAGCTTGCACTCCGCATGCGATGCTGGTTGTCTTCACCAAATCAGCCAGCCGCCGGAAGGAACCAAGGATGGCCTCAGAACCCAAGCGGCAGGCGTCATTCGTTCCGACATGTGCTACTATCTGCAGCCGGTCACACCCAGTGCGTTCAATAGCTGCCGGAAGGGCCTCCTCCACATTACGGACGAGACCCCCCGGCAAGCACACCGAGTGCACACTGGCATTCTTCCCCGACCTACCCGCTATTTTCCTGAGGGGCTCCATAACCCGCCTAACGTTGGAGCTCCCTATAACTAATAGGCCCGCCCTCTGTGACTGTCGGGACCTTGCCGGAGAATCGGCCACTGGCCCAACAGGCGAGGCATCCTGTGGTGGCTCGGAAACGATGTCATCACCACTAGGAAGCACCCCGTACCTGTTGGAAAGGGGTAAGGCAGCCGCCACGCGGCCAGATCCCACCTTCGCCTTTCGGCCAGGCACGCGCGAGCCCACCACTGTCCGCCATTCACCCTGGAGTGATGGCTGACCGGTAAGATGCTCACTGCCGGAAGACGCAGCGACATCAGGGGTTCCATTTGATTCCAAGGCCACCGAAGTAGGCATAGGTCTCACCACAGTTGCCCCAACGCCACTACGAGCCGACGCCTGCGCCTCGAGCTCGATGAGCCTAACAGACAAAGCCTCCACCTGTCCCCGAAGAGTGGCCAATTCTCCTTGCGTCCGCTCACAACAACCACAGTCCCTACACATGACTATGTTTACCCTACTCTATACGGTGACAAATTCCCAAGATAATCTTCTGATGAGCTACTCTGATAATCAAGAAACACTCACTGAAATACGAGACGCGAAAACTACGCTAGGTTTTCCCAGAAAAACTATTTAAAAGCTAAGCGCAGCAAATAAGTACAAAAACACTGTTATTGAAATAAAAGGTTCTACCTAGTAAGCACTCGAACACGCAAGAAATTACAAAAATAAACTAGTAATTACACAGATAACTGAAAATAAGTCGCTGCTGTTTGTAAAATATGTAAGAAGCAAACGGTGTACTCGCCTTAGTAGTTGCAGGAGCTAGCGATGCGCTCTCGCTATACACACAGACTAAAATTAGTGCAAGCTCTTCAGGTTAGTGATAACAGGAAACGGGTTCACTTAGCAATGCTCTCCTAGAGGACACGGAAGACGGTGCATTTTTACCACGGTTAGTTTTCAGTTATGAAGCAACATTTCATGTTAGCGGTAAAGTAAGTCGACATAACCTGCGCATATGGGGACTACAGGATCCTCATGACGTTACTGAGCACGAAACAGACTCACATAACGTGAACATTTTTCGTGCCACTTTTCATGAAAAGGTATATGGTCCCTTCTTTCTTTAGAAGACAGAGACTGGAATGAGTTATCTTTAAATGCCGCAGAACTGGCTTTTCCCACAACTTCAGGAAGACGCCGGTAACTTCATTTTACAAAAGGAAGCAGTTCCACACAACAACGTGCGTCAGTTTCTCAGTGACACTCTTCCTCAATACGGGATATGGAGCACGGGTCCCCGAGACACTGCCCTCCACATTTGGTTTCCAAAATAGCCACGCATGACCCCCAGCGATTATTTTCCTGCGGTGATATGTGAAGGAAAGTGTGTTCATCTCTTCTTTATATCGTGATACAGGAAAGTGAAGAACAGAATAACAGCCGCCATAACTTCTGTAAAACCAGACACTTTGTGTAAGGCTTATATGGAATTTAGCTATCATTTACATGTGCTGTTGCTGGTGGACACATAGAGCATTTGTCACAGCATAGCTGAAACTTTAAAATTTAGCATACCCCAAGTTCCCGTTTCAACATTCGGAAAATTTCAGACGCAACCAACACAAGACCTACACTTCGGTCATAACACAAGTGTTTCAAATGGTTCAAATGGCTCTGAGCACTATGGGACTTAACAGCTATGGTCATCAGTCCCCTAGAACTTAGAACTACTTAAACCTAACTAACCTAAGGACATCACACAACACCCACTCATCACGAGGCAGAGAAAATCCCTGGCCCCGCCGGGAATTGAACCCGGGAACCCGGGCGTGGGAAGCGAGAACCCTACCGCACGACCACGAGCCGCGGACACAAGTGTAGTTCTCAAACAAGAATTATCCCCTATTCACGACGAGAAGATGGCTGCCGGCTATTTAAGCCATAGACCTTGCCGTTGGTGGGGAGGCATGCGCGCCTCAGCGATACAGATAGACGTACCGTTGGTGCAACCACAACGGAGGGATATCTGTCGAGAGCCAAGACAAACGTATGGCTCCTGAAGAGGGGCAGCAGCCTTTTCAGCAGTTGTAGACGCAACAGTCTGGATGACTGACTGATCTGGCATTGTAACATCAACCAAAACGGCCTTGCTGTGCTGGTACTGCGAACGGCTGAAAGCAAGGGGAAACTAAGCCGTAATTTTTCCCGAGGGCATGCAGCGTTACTGTTTGGTTAAATGATGATGGCGTCCTCTTGGCTAAAATATTCCGGAGGTGAAATAGTCCCCATTCGGATCTCCGGGCGGAGATTACTCAGGAGGACGTCGTTATCATGAGAAAGAAAACTGGCGTTCTACGGATCGGAGCGTGGAATTTCAGATCGCTTAATCGGGCAGGTAGATTAGAAATTTTAAAAAAAGAAATGGATATTTTAGAGCCAGATGTAGTGGGAATTAGTGACGTTCGGTGGCAGGAGGAACAAGACTTCTGGTCAGGTGACGATGATGATGTTTGATGTTTGGTTTGTGGGGCACTCAACTGCGTGGCCATCAGCGCCCGTACAAAGTCCCAATTTTTCCAGAGTCGAATTTTTATCAGAGTCCGATATAGCCACTGTCAAAAATGATGAGGATGATAAGATGAGAACAACACGAACAACCAGTCCTCGAGGCAGAGAAAATCCCCAACCCGAGTGGGAATCGAACCCGGGACTCCGTGATTCAAAGGTAGGAACGCTAACCACTAGACCACGAGTTGCGAACTTTCTAGTGAGGTGAATAGAGGGTTATAAATACAAAGTAAGACTGGGGTAATGCAGGGGTTGGTTTAATAATGAGTAAAAAAAATAGGAACGCCGATAAGCTACTATGAACAGCATAGTGAACGCATTATTGTTGTTAAGATAGACACGAAGCCCACGCCTGCCACGGTAGTACTGCACAGATGACAAAGAAATTTTGCCGGCCGCGGTGGTCGTGCGGTTCTCGGCGCTGCAGTCTGGAACCGCGGGACTGCTACTGTCGCAGGTTCGAGTCCTGCCTCGGGCATGGATGTGTGTGATGTCCTTAGGTTAGTTAGGTTTAAGTAGTTCTAAGTTCTAGGGGACTGATGACCTAAGATGTTAAGTCCCATAGTGCTCAGAGTCATTTGAACCATTTGACAAAGAGATTGAAGAAGTGTATGATGCGATAAAAGAAATTGTTCAGCTAGTTAAGGGAAACGAAAATTTGATAGTCATGGGGGATTGGAATACGGTAGTAGGAAAGTGGTAGGTGAATATGGACTAGGGGTCAGGAATGAAAGAGGAAGCCGAATTTTGCACAGAGCAATACTTATTCATAGCTAACACTTGGTTTAAGAATCATGAAAGAAGGTTGTGTACGTGGAAGAGGCCTGGAGACACTGGAAGATTTCAGATGGATTATATAATGACAAGACAGAGATTTAGGAACCAAGTTTTAAATTGTAAGACGTATTCAGGGCCAGATGTGGACTCTGACCGTATTTCATTGTCATGAACTGCAGATTAAAACTGAAGAAACTGCAAATGGTAGTAATTTAAGAATATGGGACCTGGATACACTGAAAGAACCAGAGGTTGTTGAGAGTTTGAGAGAGAGCATTAGGCAACGATTTCCAAGAACAGGGGAAACAAATACTGTAGTAGGAGAATGGTTAGCTTTGAGAGATGAAATAGTGAAGACAGCAGAGAATCAAGTAGGTTAAAAGGCGAGGGCTAGTAGAAATCCGTGGGTAACGGAAGAGATATTGAATTTTATTGATCAAAGGAGTAAATATAAAAATGCAGTAAATGAAGCAGATGAAAAGGAATAAAAACGTCTCAAAAATGAGATCGACAGGAAGTACAAAATGGCTAAACAGAGATGGCTAGAGGACAAAGACAAGGATGTAGAAGCTTATCTCACTAGGGGAACGATAAATACTGCCTTAGGAAAATTAAAGAGACCTTTGGAGAAAAGAGAACCACCTCTATGTATATCAAGACCTCAGATGGAAAACCAGTCTTAAGCAAAGAAGGGAAAACAGAAAAGTGGAAGGAATGTATAGAAGGTGATGTACTGGAGGGCAATATCACGGAAATTGAAGAGGACGTAGATGAAGATGAAATAGGAGATATGGTACTGCGTGAAGATTTTGACAGAGCACTGGACGATCTAAGTCGAAACAAGGCGCCGGGAGTAGACAACATTCCATTAGAACTACTGACTGCCTCGGGAGAGCCATCCATGACAAACTTCTATCATCTGGTGAGGAAGATATATGACACAGGCGAAATACCCTCAGAGTTCAAGACGAATACAGTAATTCCAATCACAAAGTTAGCAGGTGCTGACCGGTGTGAAAAATACCGAACCATCAGTTTAATAAGTCACCGTTGCAAAATACTAATACGAATTCTTTACAGACGAATGGAAAAACTGGCAGAAGCCGACCTCGGGGATGATCAGTTTGGATTCCGTAGAAATGTTGGAACACGCGAGACACTACCGACCCTACGACTTATTTTAGAAGATACATTAAGGATAGGCAAAACTACGTTTCTAGCAATTGTAGACTTAAAGATAGATTTTGACAATGTTGACTGCAATACGCTATTTGAAATTCTAAAGGTGGCAGGGGTAAAATACAGGGAACGAAAGGCTATTTACAATTTGTACAAAAACTTGATGGCAGTTATAAAAGTTGAGAGGCATGAAAGGGAGGCAGTGGTTTGGAAGGAAGTGAGACAGGGTTGTAGCCTATCCCTAATGTTATTCAATCTGTATACTGAGCAAACAGTAAAGTAAACAAAACAAAAATTTGGAGTAGGAATTAAAATCCAGGGAGAAGAAATAAAAACTTTGAGATTTGCTGACGACATTGTAATTCTGTCAAAGACAGCAAATGTCTTGAAAGACCAGCTGAACGGAATGGACAGTGTCTTGGAAGGAGGATATAAGATGAACATCAACAAGAGTAAAACGATGATGATGGAATGTAGTCGAATTTAATCAGGTGATACTGATGAAATTAGATTAGGAAATGAGACGTTTAAAGCAGTAGATGAGTTTTTCCATTTCGGAGCAAAATAACTGATGATTGTCGAAGTAGATAGGATATAAAATGTAGACTAGCTATGGCAGGAAAAGCGTTTCTAAAGAAGAGAAATTTATTAACATCGATTATAGATTTAAGTGTCAGGAAGTCCCTTCTGGTAATATTTGTATGGCGTGTAGCCACATGTGGAAGTGAAAGATGGACAATAAATAGTTTATACAAGAAGAGAATAGAAAGTTTCGAAATGTGGTGCTACAGAAGAATGCTGAAGATTAGATGGGTAGATCATGTAACTAATGAGGAGGTACTGAGTAGAATTGGGGAGAACAGGAATTTGTGACACAAATTGACTAGAAAAATGGGTCGGCAAGTAGGACACATTTTGAGGCCGAAGGGATCACCGATTTAACACTGGAGAAAGTGTGGAGGGTAAAAGTCGTAGAGGGAGACAAAGAAATGAATATATTAAAGGGATTACGAAGGATGTAGGTTGCAGTAGTTACTCGGAGATGAAGAAGCTTGGACAGGATAGAGTAGTATGTAGATCTGCATCAAACCAGTCTCTGGACTGAAGACCATAACAACAACGTGTATATTTTAGAAGACAGAAGAATACGAAACTCAGTTGTGATGACCAAACTTTTAATTGTTTGGTATATGTATATATTACACATTAGTTTACACGCAGGTATCCTAAGCTTTCCATTATTGTTCTTGGTCACAAAACTTCACAATAGTACGGCCACCGATATTTTTCATTATGTCTGCTCGGACACCCTGCCTGAAAAATCAGATAATGGAGTATTTTGCAGTATGTGTGGTCGAACAGCCTTTCTATGAAACTGGACAAGGGAGTGACAAAACCCTGAGTTTGATTGATTCGCAGAGCTTAACTTGGATTCACCAAGCTGGGGTAGCCTGCCTAACTGTTTGACGAAAGCAGTTTGTTTGTAAGTTGGAAAGACCCTTCCCACAGTGCTGTGAGGCCGCGGATCCCTTATTACGCAAGAAATATAGCGCCTCTGATCTTCATGCGAGGCAGGCCGGCCACTTGTTGCAAATTTTGGAATGATACTCCTCACTGGTTAACAGCAATAATTTAGCAGAATGAAGAAACTGAGCGCTGGTTTTCAGAAAAGACAAGACATGGAGCCAGTGGATTTACTGGAATGACAACTCTCCTGCAGAGTGGAGACGTCGGACAGACTGGTTAAGAACTGGGTCTTTCTATAGATCAACAATGCGTACTCGTACGTGCCAATGGGCAGCATATTGTAATATCGTCTCATTGGAGCACAAAGGAAAACGGTAAGGATGGAATTTGGAACACGTGTACACTCCACGTTCGCTGACTTCCTGAATTCGCGTTCGTGGAATGTAGCACCTGCTCCGTTCACAGCCACCGTCTTCCATCATGGTGTGAAGCCTGAAGATGGTCTAAGACAGACCGATACCGGTAACCTTATAAAAAAAGATGTTTCTTGCAGTTGTGACTTTTCATGCTCATTTTTAACTAATAAAAAACCGCTGTACTCCAAGAGAAATGTTCTAAGAAATTACTGACTCCGGCCATCGCAGGAGAAGGGGAGAGGGTAGCTGTCGTAGCTGGACTGAGTGACCCACATGAATATTAAATAAGACTAAAGTCAATAGAAACTGAACCCAGGTACTTACAGAAAAGTCAATAACGTCGCTATAAAGACAAAAATTAGACGAATGTTTAGGTGAAAATGTGCCATGGATCAGCAATATAATTCTTAAGTTAAAGATTTGTAGCTAAAATTTAGTCTGAAAATTAATGCCTCAGCAATACCGTGTGCGACTTCAGTGAAGTATGTGTTTACGGAAGAGTCACATTGAACATTATTGGAACATGGCAGCAGATTCCTAGTGAACACTATGTATTTTAAATTACAGAACACCCTATGCATTCCATGCATAAAAACATGAATTTTCACCTAATGAGATATTGAAAGTAGTGGCAGCATTTTGAAGTAAGCTTCGATACTGATGTATAATTGTACTATTTTTTTATTTATTAGCAGCCAAACAGTCTAACAAAGCGTTTACAATCACAAAATTTCTGTTATTAAAGAAATTATTTACCTTGGTAATATAAATAAGTACTGCTGAGGAAAGATGAGGAAAGTTTCAGGTAAATTAATATGTAATACATACTTAGCATAAAATTAATAGTTTTTAAATATGATTCGTAAAACAGAAGCGGTAGTATTATTTTTAATTCAAGAAACAAATTTGTACATTTTATACCTAAAATGTATAATGCTATTAATTAACAAAAGGTCTGTTTTGCGTTTTGAGAAGCTTTCAAGTATTTTGTAGCAAGAAAACCCTATAACACTTTTTGTTTCATCGGAATTTTGCGCCATTCAGGTTTCTGTAGCTCTTTTGAGTAAATGAAGTCTTACTGAATAATGATCGGTATGATTTATGAAACAGTGTTTTATTTAGTATAAATATTGGAAAATATCCTATTTCCAAGTTATTAAGCAATCAGAAATGTAAACTGGTGTTTCCACAGGAATCCGTCTGTAACAGAATTGCAACCGTATTTTTCAATGACGAAACGATTTGAGCGTCATGTCGGCTCTTTCGTTAATCATTCCTGCATTGGTGGAAGAACCTATCTTCGTCAGAACCGCAGTACGATTGAATTAACCTCACATATTTTACATTTTACAACACAAGAATTTCATCGAAGTTTCACAGTCAGACGTCAATGAACGATTACGAAATGCATTGGTTTGTACATTCATCAAGAACACAGAAAGGACGATGGGACACTAATGACCTAAATTTTTAGTAGCCAAATAATTGGGTTTTCTTACAGAAGCTACTTAGGAAATATAGAAGAATGAGGAACAAACCATTAGTCTTGGAATACGCTATCTTGATGTGACTAAATATTTACGTTAATCTTTAAAACTTTTTGCATGTTTAAGTGTCAGCTAACTAGACTACTTTCTCTGACAAGAAGACACATTTAAAAGTGTGTGACCTTGCAATGAGACGGCCGCTGTGGCCGAGCGTTTCTAGGCGCTTCAGTCCGGAACAGTGCTGCTGCTACGGTCGCAGGTTCGAATCCTGCCTCGGGCGTGGATGTGTGTGATGACCTTAGGTTAGTTAGGTTTAAGTAGTTCTAAGTCTGGGGGATTGATGACCTCAGATGTAACGTCCCATAGTGCTTGGAGCCATTTGAACCATTTGAATCTTGCCTTGCAGCTCTCCGAGAGCTTTAATAGCCGCTAGGTATCATGGTCGTGGTGAGTTCGGAATCATTGCGGTTTGAGAACTAGAGGAGGAAATGCTTGTGTATGACCCAAGTGTAGCTCTTGTCTCGATAGTATCTGAAATTTTCCAAGTGTTCAAACGGGGACTTGTGGAATTCTCGTATCTCGGTAGCGAATACTTTGAAATATTTTAGCCTGTGAACTCAGAATAATTAGCTGTAGGCGAACTAGTCAAGTCTCTGGAGTGATCTGAACTTGTGATTTTTCACCGTTTAGCTAATGGGGAACTCTAATTTAAATACTTACGCTGAATGAAATTTGATTTTATTTCCGAGATTTTATCGGAGGCTTACGCGATTCATAACGTGAGTTGCAGCTCTGGTTTGCTTTACGTTCTTGCACAGTTACACATAATAATAATTATTATTAAGCAGATGAAATATTAAAGGAGCAGCCAGTAACCTCAGTTCTTGCTAAACAGTAAAATACTTTGAGTTTTTAACATTATTTTTCACCGCATATTTCTGTCTGCCTATGTTTTTTTTTTTATTTCTGCGACACGATTTTCTGGGTACATTCGACAAATGCGTTTGGTTGGTCTCTAGACAGTAGGGTTGCCAAATTATGAAAATTTATGCACGAACTCTAAACCTCAGGCACTTCATTACTTCACTCAACAATTCGTGCAGTCATGTGTAAGTTCTCATAGATAAACAAATAATTTAGAAGTACAATGTTGACATTTTATTAATTTTTTACCAACGAAACACAGCAGTTGCATGAAGCTCGAATATCATTCAGTTACGTGCTATCGTTCTAGCATCTGTGAAAATAGGACGACGTTTTCCTGTAGTCATATTGATTGATTCTCCTACAGGCACAACTTTCTCACCAGAAAGATTCCTTATAAGTTGTAATTCCCCAATTTTATTCACCAGCACAGTTGTTCTATCATTTTCCTGAGTCGCAATTGCATGCTTTGGTAAAAGTACAAGTAATGTGTATTGCAACCTGATAGTTAGCATTTTCTTGTCAGACTGAGTATAGTTATTAATCCTTGAACTCTTCGACTACAAGTAAGTTATATTGTGATGAGTGTGATGAGTGATGCTGTCTTTTTTAGGTCGCTTTCTTCATCTACAAAGGTGGTGCCTTGCGAGAGCTGTTGCAGCTGCTGTCTGACGCAAGGGGAAACTACGGGAATGGAGAAAACAGTCAGAGCATCCGACTCCGAAACCAGAAGCTGGCACACCGCCTGTATATATTCATGCAGGTACTAACCGACGTTCAGTGGAAAAACACAGATGCGAGGGCCATGATGAAAGTAATGAGCAATAATTTTTAAAAATGTTCGTCTTTATTTTTTGGACAGACCAAGTATATCTTAATCTACATAATTTCTATCACTTTTCAGCTTGGTCTTCATTTATTTTTACTCATTGCTCTATCGTTCTGCAGGTTTTAAAATACCATTAAGATAAAACTCTGTTCCAGCTTCCGAAATACACTGACACAGTGATGGCCAAACAAGCTCCTAGCTTTCGCTCCGCATCTGTCTCTAAAAAAAAAAAAAAAAAAAAAAAAAAAAAAAAAAAAGTGACACGATGACCGTCGAGGGTGCTAAGTTGCTATTGTAGGTAGGATGTGGAAGCGTTACCCCTCCAAATGTCCTGATCATTTCCCAAGTGACATTAGTAATGTGACGATGCGCGTTATCCTATGGCGTTTAATCGGGCAGCATTTTCGGCTTCTTGGAAGACCTCAGTATCGTAATAGATTCTTTTTTTTCTTTTACTCATATTCAAACACAGGCTTTGTGAAGACTTCGGAGGGCATCTTATTATTCTCATCAACCCCATCTTGCAAATTCATAATCATGCTACATGGAGCATTATCACTTCAGGAGATATAACCACATGCTACGATTCGTCAGTCAAGTGGCGGACTCCCACATCTCACATGCTATTGCTTCATTTGATCGAAATCGATATCACGTTTCATCTAGGTGATAAATATTCGGTGCTGATAATATGGATGATATCAGTGATTATAAAGATTTAGCCGCTAATTCATGATTAAATTTCCCTCTATCTCCGTAGTTAATTCCATGTCTTGTATTTAATGTGGTATACGAGCCCGACAGTGCTCGGATGAACTTCCTGCTGAGCGATTAGCTGACTCGTCTGACCGTGCAGGGACACACTGCGCCTGCATGGCAAACCCTACGTGCACCCACTCACGTGGCAGTTTTCACCTTGCCAAAAAAAAAAGGTGAAGGGACGGAGTGTGGGATGGCAAGTAGAGGATGGGACTAGAAATCAAGGGTGCGCCGATGCAGTCGACGCACCCAGACACTGGACACAACCACTATAAATCTGTACACCACAAAGGCGAATATTTCGGGACAGACCAGCTCAGCAGTCGAATTTGGCCAACTGCTCGGTCTGTGAATAAGCACCTTAACGACTAGGCCGCTTGGACAAGAGGCAATAACCTGGACGATGTCAGGTAGTAGTTTGTGGGGCACTGCAATGTCCAGCTCAGGACTGGTGGGGCATGAGCAGTTCAGACTGCACAGGTCAGAGCCATGTGTGGTGGTCACGGGGTCTGTTTGAAATAACCACTGTTATGAATCCTGTCATGTGTCTTGCCAGTGCAGAATAAATTATTTCTGCAAATCGGTCTCGCTGCACAAATTTAGTTTTTCATAGAAAACTGGAATGCAGCAGGTTGGTTAGGAGACATTCATCTCCGCCTTCTCACGGGGTTGCCAGCAGCTGTTAGTTGTTACAAGTCTTTTCTTCTCCACTTGTAGAACTGTGATAGTGGGCAGTTTCTCAGAGAGTTTCTCTCTGTCACCAGGTGGGAAAAAACAGCTCAATTTGTGACGTAAAGAAGATATCTGAGGATTAGGAGTTTGGAGCTCGGTTTTCTCAGAACTGTATACGCCAGAAGGCAGTCAACTCGATAACTTGTATAACATTTGCTAGGTGGAGCACTGGACCAGCGTTTTAAAAAATTATCTCACTGGTCAGTGTTGGTCTTTTCCCTGATGGAGTAGTTTTTTGTGCAGACTATGTGCAAGGGCGGGAGAGAAAAAAAAAATTTTCGGACACACTTTTGGTGGACACATAGAAGCAAACACTCATGGCTTTAAGACGTGAGAAAGCAGATGTTCTGACCTTGGAGGCCGGACTTACGTTTCTGAGAATCAGCACATCAGATAGCAACTGATGACTAGTGGCTGCCAGAAGACTCCGCCGTATGCAGAACTCAACGCTGTGACTCGTCAAATATGGTGAGACCGTTGGCAGCCCATGCCAACAGGGAAGTAGTGCAATTGGGGGAGGGATTCGGTCAGTTGCTTCTAAATTTGATTAGGTTGTGTTATTTTAAACCTGGCTAGGGATTCGAATACTTAGCCTCGACCGAGCTGACTTTGTGATGTTCATGAGGATATCATACATATATCTAGCGCAAACAGGTCAATCATATACACCCAAAGGCAGTTAGATATCGTCGAGGATGAAATATTGAGAGAATGGTCAGTCCTGTCTCACTTGTTACTTGTGTACTTTGGCAACCCAACCAACCTCTCATACATATGTTTTTCAGTGTTCATGATTGATAGTCCCCCTTACTTTGTAGTATATTGCTCTGGGTCATGTGTAGATATTACTTTCTTAATTATAGATGTGCTTATGTGGAACAATTTCGCTAAACTCGGATTAAACTGGCCCAAGAGCATTAATTTAGTCAGTCAGTAACTTTAGTCTTGTTTGAACTGTTCTGTTTATCAGACGATTTTTTGCATTAAACTACGAGTGTTTTAGTGACATTAGACACGTAAGCTCTGGCGACCCTAAGCAAATACATATACTTAGTGGCCAACGTTATTTACCGCTCACTGCATGTCTGCTAATAGTGACATGAATGTACATCAACAATGTAGCTCAAAGCTCACATATACAATAGCTGCTCAGAAGACTTGCAGAAATTTTACAATACAAGACACCATAAAAGAAAACATAGATCATTTACACTGTATATAAGTGTGGTGTATGTTCTGTCAGACATCTCCGCACAGAGGACACCACACATGTATACATCTGTAGGCATGACTGCCTAGATAAATTCGTTGTGGATGCACTACAGGGTCCGAGACTCATGTGGGAACACAGGACTCGCGGCGATCAAGTAAGTGAGTGGACTGTGGACGTTACTAACGTGTGAAAAGCTGAGAATTTAGGTCGAATGGGAACTACTCTGTTAAGCGAGAGTTCAGGGTTCGAGTGATTTTTGTGATTTTACCTTACGGCATGCGGTACCCGTACATCCGATTTTTGAACCTTCTCCATTGCACGTAAATGTCGCATGATGGTGGAATGATTGCAGTCCACCACAAATTTTTATCTTTAACCGTCGAATTATTTCGATGCTGATTGAGGCTGGAGTGGGTCTCTCCTCTCAAATGTAAACTGTTTACATATGTCCAAATAACAATCAAGGGAAATGAGAAACGTGATATTTCAAAACATTAAATCTTCCACATGAGTAATGGTCGAATTTCCTGGTGAATTTTAACTTGTGCATCGAAACTAAAAGTTTACCTTGGTACACGTTGTAAGTTCCCGTTTCATATGATTGCTGGTGGGTGTCACCTTGGTGCAGCTTGCTCGCCCGCTCGCCTACATGATTCACGTTGTTGAACAACCTCTCAACGAGGCGGAGCATCAGGGAAATGGCAGCTGCTTGTAAGAGCATTTCTTGACAATGAGATACCTCAGCGAAGTATCTGCCGTGGGGAGCCTAGGGCCCACACTCTGTACCATTAGCCTCCAAGGTTGCATGATCTCACAGTATCTAATATTTTTGTGGGTTTCTGTAGAAGACACCGTTTCCTTCCAAAGGCTTTGGGAAAACTGCGACGCTTGAAAGCAGGAGTAGCGGACAATATTCCAAACGCGATCGCAAAAGTATGTGACGGGTTTTACTGTCCTTGACGTTTATCGTTTTGCAATGCACCCTGTTTAGGGGACACGGCATTGTTGAGACGTAAGTGAAAATTTCGATCCTAAACATATTTACGTGAATGTAAAAGATATCCTCTTGTGTTAGACTTGTGCAGAAGTTCATTGTGATTTTCCATAAGTTTAATAAGCACATCAGCTACGCGTAACGTGCAGAGACCTCAGGCATCAATAATTGATTGTCCTTCACTATTTACAATAGCTATCAACGAAAAGGTAACTTTTAGATTTCGAGACTGTAGAAGCCACGTGATTTTGAGGCGAATAACTCGTCGAGCCCTGTGTATAAAGGTGAAGATCTGAGGGCGCATGAGCAGGTGAATAAGGTCGGTGAGGAATGATTTCCCAGCCGAACTCCTGCATAATGTTTTTTATCAGACTAGCAGAATGCGAGCTGGCCGTATCCTGCAGTAACAGCACTTCACAAAGTCTTTCTAGTCATTGTTCTTGGATCGCGTCTGCATGGCGTTTCAGTTCGTGAGCATAAATTTCAGCAGTGATGGCTACACCTTGGAGAAGCAATTCGTAGTAAGCCACACCGTCGCTGCTTCACCAGACGCATAACTGTATCTTCTGCCGATCCGCGCATCTCTTTGTACGGGGATTTGCTATGTTTGGGCTCAACCACTCCTTTCTTTTCCTTATGTTTAGATAGAGACTCCATTTCTCGGCACCAGTAAAGTTGCAGGATAGAAACGCTCAGTGTCGTTCACGAGCCAATTGATGATAAGCAAGCAGATGTGCATAAGTGGCCAGCCACTGATTTTTGTGATTTTGGCTTACAGCATGCGGTACCCGTACACACCCGATTCTTGAACCTTCACCACTGTCCGTAAATATCGCACGACGGTGGAATGATCACAGTTCATCACGTTAGCCAGTTCTCGAGAACAATGGCATGGATAATTGTTGATTAATGCGTTTAAACTATCTCCATCTAGCTCCGACGGACTTCCTCAACGTGTGGAGTCACTAATGTCTAAATGGTCCTCCTTAAAGCGAGAAAACCGTTTTCTTGCTGTGCTCGGTGCAGTGGCATAATCCTCATACATAGCGCAAATGTTTCTAGCAGTCTCCGCTACTGTCTCCCCTCTACTGAATTCAGACAGAAGAACATGTCGTAAACGTTCCGATTTCCCTACTTGAAACTCAGTTTTCTGGCGTCCAAGTGACAACATGTAAACTCACATACAACAGTGAAACACAAATAAAAAATGACAATCGATAAATAAACCCATAGCAAACATGCAAAATGAAAACATTACGATATTAGGCGCCAAACTAATACTGTCAATTCCTTATTTTGAAAGTACATTTCTAATTCCAGTGGTCTGTTAAATCCATCCCACTCTTTTACGTCCTTTAAAATAGGCGCCTTTGTCTTGTCAAATCGGATGAATCTGTTTGAAAGAGCCTGTATTCGTCCCAGGATGATGTTATTCTTGCGTCCAGACTATTAACGCCAGGCTACAGTGTAGTTCAGCCAGAGACGTAAGACACTTGTTTTTCCGCAGGTGGCGCTGCTGCAGGGCCTCGCCGCGTGGTTCTCCACGCCTCTACTGGCGCGCGCATTCCTCACCTCAGATGAGGACTCACTTGAATCTGCTCGCCAGCTCCCAGTGCCCTTTTGGTTTCCTGGAAATATGTACTTATCACCCACATACGAAATACTCTATATCAGTCAAGCTTTCTGTCAACTAGTAGTGACTCAGTCTGCGACTTGTGTTGACGCCTTTTTCATCCACATAATGCTGGTGGTGGCAGCTGAGCTAGAAGTTTTGAACGAAAACATTACAGCCATCCAGAAGCTTCGTATTAAGCTTCAAGGAATGGAATATCAAGAGAGCAATCTTGGGATTGTAGCTAAACACGAAGAACCAACTGTGTTCGTGTCATCAGAGTGCACCCCAGACGAAATGTACCTGCAAATGGTGAAGAATATTCAGCATCATTACGTAATTCTCAGGTAAGCAATAACAGTTCCAGGGATAATGACATGCACTGCATTCGATATACTTCATCGCACAAATCTAGCTTTCAGTTTACTTTTAATGTTGTCACAACCTATACATCTGCTAGAAGGTATGATATAAGGTATTTTTAGGAAACCTTCATTATTATTAATAACGTAGATTGTGCTCCGAATACTAAGACTGTACTAGTACTGCTGCAACACAGTAGAGAAACTACAGAGTGTTGGTAATTAAAGTTACAGTTTCAAAACCCAGTAGAATTGCTCAGGGTGAAGTCAGATTTCAACAGCGTATTATTGACACTGGGGGAAACGTCATGGAAAAAAAAAATACTAACGAAAATCTTACTAACTGATGGCACTGTGTGCGTCTTAACGTAAATGGGGCAGCTGTGAAAGACAGATGAAACACAGTACCATGGCTATATTTAGAGTTGCGCATTATATCATCCGTACTCTTCAATATACATGACTGCACAAGTTCGGTAGTCAACAGTTGTGCACCGTTAGCTAGGTAAGCCCATCCATCACGGCAAGATCGTGCCACATCGGATGGGAAAATTCGCTTTTTAATTGTCCTGGGGCAAAATCCGCATAAAAAGCAGACAGACAGCGGTTTTTAAATGTCGTGAGACCGGCACAAGACATATTCGATATGCTGTCCACCGGTTTCAGCTACAAGTTATAATTCGCAAACAGCATATTCCACAACAGACAGGAGTGTCTCGGAGGTTACGTTCAGAATGCACTGCAAAATGTGTACCTTCATTTCAGATATGTTCTTAACAGGCGCATTGAACACAACGTCTTTCGGATAATCCCTCAGCCGGAAGTCACGCGGATTAATATCAGGTTATCTGGATTGGCAGGCTGTAGGAAAACGACGACTGATAATTCTACCACTTTCGAAATGCTTCTGCAGCCGCCGCTTCACTGGCTGTGCAATGAGCGGAGGAGCGCCATGTTGCATAAAAATGATCCCACCTACACATCCAAAAAGTTGAAGGATTGGAATAACATTTGTGCGAGAAAGACTCCCATAGTCTTTACCAGTGATGGAATAGGTAACAAGTAACAAGCGCTACGATAAACGATGCCGTCAACCAGCGCGACTCAGTCAACATTGGAGAATAACATAGTGCCTGTTGACGTGCGTGCGGGTTTTCCATTGCCCACAGTCTGCAATTCTACATATTGACATGTGCCTGGAAATGGGTTTAGTCTGTCCACATAATGTCCCATGGCCATTCATTGTCCACTACCATGCGAGCAAGAAATACCAGAGCGGACGTTTGTCTTGTTGGCATGTCAACAAGTACATGAATGATTTTGTGTGGATAGCAATGTAGGATGTTTCGCTGGATTTTATGTATCGTGCTCGCACCCCCATGTCCAGTGTTCGGGCGGTTTCGCATGCACAGTACGAGGTGTGACAATAAAGTAATGAGCCTGATTTTCTTTGCAAGATGTGGCAACCCTGCAGGATTGCGTAGGCACTATATCTTTGACCTTGGTCTAGCTGCTTCTTGTCCAAGCGGCACATTGATGCAACTGTTCAGTCGTGAGTTGTGCTGTAATAAGTTAAGACGTGTTTGTGGCTCTCGTCACGGAAATGAAACCGCATAATATTGGGCAACGGTATGCCATTTCTTTTTGCTTTAAATTGGGTGAAAACGCGACGACAACTTACGATAAGCTTCAGAAGGCTTTTGGAGATGAGGTTATGTTAAGAGCTCAAGTTTTTCGTTGGCATAAGATGTTTAGTGAAGGCAGAACGAATGTTGAAGATGACGACCGCAGTGGACGACCATCAACCTCAAGGACAGATGTCAACTTGGCCAGGGTGCTAGAACTCATACGATCTGATCTTGGACAAACAATTAACCATTACTACAAAGAAGGACTTCGTAAAAGAGTTCTTCATGTCTGCGCCAACATTGCTGATAATTGGATTCTGCAACACGATAATGCGCCATTCCATACTGCTCTGTCAGTACAGCAGTTTTTAACCTCAAAACAAATTTCAATACTACCACAGCCACCTTACTGACCAGATATCGCTTCGTGCGACTTTTTTCTATTTCCAAGAGTCAAAACGGCGGTCAAGGGACACCATTTTCAAACAACACAAGATGTCCAAAAAGCTGTGATGAGGGTCTTGGAGGATATTACGGAAGATGAGTTCCAGAAATAATACCATCAGTGGCAGAAGCGCTGGGAAAAGTGTGTGCAATCAGATGGGAACTACTTTGGAGACAACACTAAACTTAACTAAAACGGTAAGCAACATTTTTTTCACATCAGTCTCATTACTTTATTGTCGCACCTCATATGTTTGCACCCCACCACTTGACCCCTCCAGTAACGCTGTGGCCCCATTTTCGACAGACGTCGGATCAACTACTTTTCTCTCTCTGCCACATTGCACTTCCAAAGAAGCTCTCTTTTCGAATTTCTCCAGACCCAAAGTAGACGTACAACCAATGTTTCTTTTTTTTTCAATACCCTCGAGTGTGCAGCATTTGTGATGGGCTACTGGCGCACAGTCAACGTTCTTGTAAAAGAGTTTTACCAGCAGCGCACTATCCTTCATGGAGACAGTCACGTTGGGCGTCTCGGACGCAAACTGAGGAGCGTCCATGCGCCGCGCGTCTATTGCTGTGCACGTTATGACGCTTAAAGCGCCATCTACTGATGTGAAATTTTTGTTCAATTTTTTTGTTCTGTGACTTTTACCCTTTCGTCAGTAATATGCTGTTCAAATTTGACGTCATTCTGAGCAGTGGTTCTCTCCCTTTGAAACTGGAACTATAGCTATCGATGCCCTGTATAGGAATAAGCACAAAATTCTTGCAACACAATATCTGTGATGATACCAAAAAGAATCAGTTCATTCAAATGATGTGGTATAAACTGAAATGAATACATTCACATTACAGAACTAACGTTTCGAGCCATCTATGGTCACAATAAAAAAAAAAAACAATATGGAACGAAAATTTTGTTGGGTGGTTTAATACTTTTAAATAAGACTGTGTTAATCAGAGCGCATTACTGTTGCCTGCTGGAGGACAAACATTAAACTTTATCTCAACGATCAAATGGTTGTTTTATTGTGTTTTGTTTCAAAGAGTATCACAAAATTTTGGAGAGGGTTGCGTCCATGCAGAGTTTGTGTTCCAGTTGTGTGTCGAAAGAGGTTGTTAACTAATTCTTCCGTCCCTGCTTGGAAGAAGAACTTCATAGTTGTAAATGAAAAGTGTGAAATTGTGAATATCGTTTCAACGAATTTAGGTTCTGGTTTTATGCCCGAAATCAGACAAAATAATCTCTTGATGGTCTTGCAAGATGGAAAGTGGTTGACTAGATCATTTATCACTGTCTTCTCGTTTTCATTTATCTTCTGAGACTACAGTTCCTGTATTAGATCCTATAAAGCGACTGTGTATAGGCAACTCGGGTCAATCTTAACCAATATAGATACTCATCGACACTCCAAGAGATAAGAGTGATAAGCTGCTAAACTGAGCGTCATGCAATGAAACTGAATTAATAGCTTGTACGGGGTGCTGTGTGTCAGAGTGGCGTTGGCAGCATCGACTCTCAGCGCAGCTGTGTAATATTTCCGAGTGATCTGTGACTGCTATGACGTAAGATATTCTATTGGTCCTCAGTGTGATAGGCGAGTACAAAAGTGGACAAACATACCGTTTCAGCCCATATGACCAGATTTTGGCCGCCCTATGAATACCACTCTCCGTTATACTCCCAGACGAGGGTGCGCCGTGAGTACCCACACCTCTCGATTCAGTGAGAAACGCAGCTTCCGCGGGGAACATGTTGACAATTGGGGCTTCAGTCGGCTATCATGGATTGCAGCAACTGGTACATTGACCATAATAGAACATTTAATGCTGACTAGTAACAGTCTTGGTTCCACCTATAACATACCGAATCACCTCCGTGTTACGATTTACTGGAGTCTCTCCCTCCCGCACTCTAGCATCATCACCACCACTGACACTACTTGTGTATCTTTGCTTCCGAAGTTGGAATGAAACTAAAAAGTTGCCAAGACTAAATTTACAAGGTACGTATTTGTACATCCAGGCATGTCGCTGCTCGGGTGGCCTCCCACGTCAGCTTTTCAAAGTTCCAGTGACCATATCCAAGACGACATCGAGAGGACGACATCGAGGAGTCCGTCTGCCACCATCTCCTAGAGTGCAGAGCGATGACTGTGCAGTCACGGACCAGAATCGTTCCCCAAAGTTTCCTATGTCTCGTGGAGCTCACGCAACGATCTCCTAGAGTGCAGAGCGATGACTGTGCAGTCACGGACCAGACTCGTTCCCCAACGTTTCCTATGTCTCGTGGAGCTCACGCAACGATCTCCTAGAGTGCAGAGCGATGACTGAGCAGTCACGGACCAGACTCGTTTCCCAACGTTTCCTATGTCTCGCGGAGCTCACGGAACGATCTCCTAGAGTGCTGAGCGATGACTGTGCAGTCACGGACCAGACTCGCTCCCCAACGTTTCCTATGTCTCGTTGAGCTCACGCAACGATCTCCTAGAGTGCAGAGCGATTACTGTGCAGTCACGGACCAGACTCGTTCCCCAATGTTTCCTATGTCTCGTGGAGCTCACGCAACGATCTCCTAGACTGCAGAGCGATGACTGTGCAGTCACGGACCAGACTCGTTCCCCATCGTTTCCTATGTCTCGTGGAGCTCACGCAACGATCTCCTAGACTGCAGAGCGATGACTGTGCAGTCACGAACCAGACTCGTTCCCCAACGTTTCGTATGTCTCGTGGAGCTCACGCAACGATCTCCTAGAGTGCAGAGCGATGACTGTGCAGTCACGGACCAGACTCGTTCCCCAACGTTTCCTATGTCTCGTGGAGCTCACGCAACGATCTCCTAGAGTGCAAAGCGATGACTGTGCAGTCACGGACCAGATTCTTTCCCCAACGTTTTCTATGTCTCGTGGAGCTCATACAACGATGCGTGGTTATGCTTGTCATCAAGCAGCTACAATTGCTTTCATGCTGAAATAATCACATGTACAGCTTTTTTTGCCAGTAACTACCAGCATCTAGTAATCTAAACCTGTACATTCGCACACAGCGGCATGGCGGAGGAAGAATTATGTATCTGAAAATAATTTCCTCCCCTTTCACGGTACAATCGTAGGTGGTGCACGTCAAGAATGATGGTTGATACGTCAGAGCATTTCTGATTCTACCTTCGTGGTATTATGAAAGATACATTTTAAGCAAGAAATGATTGTTCTTAAATCGCATTGGCTCACGGGCTCCCAAACGTTTGAGGAGAAATCTCTACATGATGACAACATCTTCCGTGTGCCATCTCCTACTGCGGTTTACTGATCATGTAACTAAAGCTTTCGCTATTACTAAACAAATAATTGCTTAACAGTCCAACTTTTCTTTGAATTTTCCTTACACCTTTTGCTAACTCAATCATTCAAGACGTGATACCATCGAACGCTTGGGATTCTATTTTCGAGGCAAATAATTTCCGTAGTTGATAAAAGCACAAACGAGTCACGAAACACTTACTAATTCAAGAAAACTTTTTAAATGGATCTCTACAACTAACAACATTTAGTCTACATAAGTGCCCGAATTACAGTAAAACATTTATTACTTTTCTGTAAATTATCACTACCTATTAACAATTATACGCCCATTCACTACCTGAGAATTTGTAAAGACATTCTCTGGAGAAATAACATTTACAGATAACGCCAATTACTTTCCTGAGGATAGAAATGTTGATACACTACCACACTGAATTTTCCACCCTCTGTTTCATTTCACATTAATGAAACTTAAAGTCCATATGAATATGCTAAGCAATTTATTTAATACCTTACTCACTCGTTTGTTGCTAAGCCCATCGGTAAATCGTCATTCTCTATCAAATAATTAAATGTATTAGGAGTTTGTGGTCTCTCCTCCACGACGTTTCCAATCCCGTAAGTGTGATATTTCAAAGCGATCCATACGTGCTGCTTTTACAGTACTGTCCTGGGAAGCATTTGTCTCGTATTCCATAAAATCTCTCTATAACTGGGAGTGATATCCTGGTGAAAAAAAAAAACTAACCACCAGGACATTTCATTAAATAAAATATATACATCGGTAATTTTCATACTTCAGAATATGGTAACACGCAAATCGTGAACATAAGTAAAAAGACCTTCCTGAGAATTTCTCACTTTATTTCAGTCTTTAATCGATATCAATTTATTCGTTTACGAATCAGATTATTTAATTTCACAGATTACTGTCAATGTTAGATAGCTTGCTGGCGCTACTGTTCTACGACACGACTTGTTTGTATGTTGACAACAGAAACAGTCTGAAAAGCTTGTCAGGGTGTTGCAGGATATGTTGCGCTGAGATTAATAGTCGAGTAAGAAATTTGGTACGTTGCGCCGTTTCCGAGTTGATTAGCATTGAAGCTGGCTAATCAGGCCGTTGCGAGAGCATTTTCAAGCAGCCCGCCAGAGATGGTGCTGCCAAATGTGTTCTTCGTTTCGTTTTCGAAAACCAAACAAGAGAGTAATACAAAAATTAGACACTGGACGGTAGTAAGGATCGAACCCGAGTTGAAGGTTGAACACTTTCGTGCGCTATCATCTACGTTATGAGAACAACTGAAACTAATTTTATCTGGCGGGCCGCTTGAATTTGAGCGTTCAGCTGACTGACTGGCTAACTTCAGTGCAAATTAACTCGGAAACTGCGCAACATATGGACTTTTTTTCTTAACACAACCTACCCTGCTTAACACTTACAAGCTTTTCAGACTGTTTCTGACTATCTTGTGTACCTCGCAATTGAAGAGTGAAATAACGGTATATTTGTACCGATGCTACAAAATGGCATTCCCATGTGAGTTTCTCGCCTATTCCTTCCCATAATTCCCTTTGTGATTAATAAATGCGAATTAATTCAACATCCAGCATTACAACGCGATAGTACATCCATTCAGTGCACTCAAGTTTCCTTATACTCGATTACTTTGGTCCATATTCCTGAATTTTCACACCACTATATATGCCTAGTTTGCCTCAAGAGAGAGCTTTTAGAGTCCCTATACCACTAATAAGTTCCATGCAGTAATGAAAGCCGGATAATTTACTTTTGCGAAGCAGAGTCCCAGTAAACACAGTCTCAGTCACATTATAAGAAAAGAGACATTACCCAAAATATCTAGAAAGGGTATTTTCACATATAAAATTACTACGATCGCAGAAGCAGACTTCCATTTCTGGACGTTTCTCGCGCAATCTTTTAAAACCGATTAAATTTTTTGAATAATACTCAAATAACGTTTATGTCATACATACTGTAATTATTATTATCCAGCACGGTTTCAGTTAGCACTTTTGAACAATGTTATATGCGCTACTTCCAAGAAAACTGAAATCTTGTCATATTTTAATTCATAATTAATGGCAGTGTTCTATATTTTATTACAGATCCGTCTCCCTCTTGCAGAGAATAATGAATGTATCGATTTTCATCCTTCTTTTTGTCAACATGGCGGATTTGTGTTCCTGTATATTTGTTTCTGCTGTGGTGAGTAATTCTGTAGTTTCTTGTCCTATTACGACATGACTGATGTTGTATGCGAAGTGTCTAAAACATTTTTGTGGCTGCAACATTAATTTACTGACGTACCCCGAAAACTATCTTATAATCAAGAATAACAGACTTTATACTGAGATCTGTTGAAATACGTACGGTGCGACAACTACTGAACTACATGAAATAAAATTGTCATAACTTCTCAACGGTTTGCGTTAGGACGTTCAAACTGCACGGTTGGCAGCGGGGCATGATGGAAACTGGTATGCGTTAAATGGTTTGGTTTAACGACGAAGTCCACTTTCACTTGGAAGGGTTCGTCAATAAGCAAAATTGGCGTATTTGGAGGACTGAGAATCCGCGTTTCACGATCGAGAAGTCTCTTCATCCACAACGGGTAACTGTGTGATGTGCATTCTGATGTGCAATGTCCAGTCACGGAATAATCGATACGATGTTCCTTGATGGCACGGTGAGTATCGAAAAGTACGTTAATGTTTTGGAAGATGATTTCATCCCCATTATCCAAAGTGACACAGATTTCGAGAAGATGCGGTTCATGCAAGACGGAGCTACACTCCTGGAAATTGAAATAAGAACACCGTGAATTCATTGTCCCAGGAAGGGGAAACTTTATTGACACATTCCTGGGGTCAGATACATCACATGATCACACTGACAGAACCACAGGCACATAGACACAGACAACAGAGCATGCACAATGTCGGCACTAGTACAGTGTATATCCACCTTTCGCAGCAATGCAGGCTGCTATTCTCCCATGGAGACGATCGTAGAGATGCTGGATGTAGTCCTGTGGAACGGCTTGCCATGCCATTTCCACCTGGCGCCTCAGTTGGACCAGCGTTCGTGCTGGACGTGCAGACCGCGTGAGACGACGCTTCATCCAGTCCCAAACATGCTCAATGGGGGACAGATCCGGAGATCTTGCTGGCCAGGGTAGTTGACTTACACCTTCTAGAGCACGTTGGGTGGCACGGGATACATGCGGACGTGCATTGTCCTGTTGGAACAGCAAGTTCCCTTGCCGGTCTAGGAATGGTAGAACGATGGGTTCGATGGTTTGGATGTACCGTGCACTATTCAGTGTCCCCTCGACGATCACCAGTGGTGTACGGCCAGTGTAGGAGATCGCTCCCCACACCATGATGCCGGGTGTTGGCCCTGTGTGACTCGGTCGTATGCAGTCCTGATTGTGGCGCTCACCTGCACGGCGCCAAACACGCATACGACCATCATTGGCACCAAGGCAGAAGCGACTCTCATCGCTGAAGACGACACTTCTCCATTCGTCCCTCCATTCACGCCTGTCGCGACACCACTGGAGGCGGGCTGCACGATGTTGGGGCGTGAGCGGAAGACGGCCTAACGGTGTGCGGGACCGTAGCCCAGCTTCATGGAGACGGTTGCGAATGGTCCTCGCCGATACCCCAGGAGCAACAGTGTCCCTAATTTGCTGGAAAGTGGCGGTGCGGTCCCCTACGGCACTGCGTAGGATCCTACGGTCTTGGCGTGCATCCGTGCGTCGCTGCGGTCCGGTCCCAGGTCGACGGGCACGTGCACCTTCCGCCGACCACTGGCGACAACATCGATGTACTGTGGAGACCTCACGCCCCACGTGTTGAGCAATTCGGCGGTACGTCCACCCGGCCTCCCGCATGCCCACTATACGCCCTCGCTCAAAGTCCGTCAACTGCACATACGGTTCACGTCCACGCTGTCGCGGCATGCTACCTGTGTTAAAGACTGCGATGGAGCTCCGTATGCCACGGCAAACTGGCTGACACGGACGGCGGCGGTGCACAAATGCTGCGCAGCTAGCGCCATTCGACGGCCAACACCGCGGTTCCTGGTGTGTCCGCTGTGCCGTGCGTGTGATCATTGCTTGTACAGCCCTCTCGCAGTGTCCGGAGCAAGTATGGTGGGTCTGACGCACCGGTGTCAATGTGTTCTTTTTTCCATTTCCAGGAGTGTAGTTTTGCCGTAAAAAATTATTCCATAAGCTACGATGGAATGGAAGTAACCAAAGTAACCCATTCTAGTGCCTGCTGGGTCGCGTACTTTGAAAGTGATTCTCAGAGCAAAATATGAAGAACTGTAGCCATGGGTAACATTAGTTGCGTCGTTTTTACAGTTTCTATTCATCAACAAACATTTCTTAAAGTTCTGTGCGTCGTACACTTTCTAACCCATCTCCGCTCAATACCAGTTTTAGATTCATTTTTACAAATTGAATTTATTTTAATTTAATTTTATTTATTTATTTTTCACGTTAAGAGTCTGCCTGTTGACAGAAACCATGAATGTAGAGACTCGAGGATTTGGTCAGTTGTTGTAAACAGAGATTCCTTAACATCAGTCACGATTACACTAGTATGGTCTACAAACAAAATGATCTTAACCACGGTTTCTCAGGTCTGTATATCTTTTGTATGGGACCTAACACAATATCCTCTGGTACAGTTGTTTCAGCTTTTTGTGTCAGATACTAACCTGATTTTACGATTAAAATGGGCTGAAGTAAGTTCAACAACCTATGATCTATTTTGCAAATGTGATTGAACATGCTGCCGAAAAGTTCAGAAAGCTCTGAATTAATTCTTACAGCACTATAGCTGTTATCTAGGTTTCTAATTATTTTATCCGTGTAAGCCGTCGTTTTTATGTCCTTGATTAGTCTGTAATGGATTATTTTGCTTCCAAGGTAGCAGGTAGCAGATTTCCTGAGCTTCATGTACTTCGTGGCCTCTAAGTTTCATGTTAAGTTTCTCGCTATTTTAATGTCTGCCACTTCTCAATGCTTTTGTCTTTTTCCGTTTTACTCTTCATCCATATTCCGTAGCATCAGACTGTTCATTCCATTCAACAGAACCTGAAATTCTTCTTCATTTTTAACGATAATAGCACTGTCATCAGTGAATCTAATCACTGGTATCCTTTGACAGCCTTCCGTCCTGTATTTTTATCCCACTTTTGACCTTCCCTATTTTTTTCACCATTCGTTCTTCGATTTTTAGGTGGAACAGTGTGGGTGAAATACTGCATCTCTACCTTACATCATTTCTAATCTGAGCACAACTTCATTGGTCTTCCAGCCTTACCATTCCATTGTTGCCTCTAGGTTATTGTATATATTGTAATCGCCTCTCTTTCCCTGTAGCTTACTCCAATTTTCCACAGAAGTCCGAACATATTGCACCGTTTCACAATGTCGGAAGCGTTTTCTAGATAGGCAGATCCTCTGAGCGTATCTTGATTTTGTTTCGTCAGTCTTGCTTCCATTGCCAAGTGCAAAGTCAGAACTGCGTCTCTGGTGTCTTTAACTTACTGAATCCCAAACTGATAGTCATCTAACAGATGTTAAGTAGTCTTTCCCATTATTATGTATACTATTGTTGTCAGTACCTTGGATGCATGAGATGTTAAGCTGGCTGTGCATTAGTTATCGTACCTACCGTATCTGCCTTTGCTATCTTCGGAATGGTATGGATGCTATTTTTCCGAATGCCTGATGTCACGCCGGCAGTCGCAGACATGGTCATCTCATATATTGACGACGTAATTACTTGTATTTTGTTACGCGTAAGGCTGTTGGGAGCCATATAGGATACTCCAAAATAGGAAATCAGTGACACAATGCAGAGAACAGGCTAAAGTGGTAGCGTTTAGGTTATCGGAGCTAAATAGTAACACTAGAGGCCTGCAAACTGCAGACGCTCTGGGCACGTGTCCCAGGATAGAAGTTTCACTTCAGATAATTAATTTGTAACTCTATTCACCGACTAGACACTGTTGTAAGGCGTCAGAGCAGAAGACGACCACGAAAAGGAATGTCTCAGCAGAGGCAGCAAGCTTCATACTCACTCCTAAGAACTGCAACGTCAGTGGGTTTACACAGAATAGTGTGCTACTACAGCAGTCCTCACTCACATAAGGACTGAGATCAGGGCCGAGTGACGTAAATACTGTTGTTGCTGGCCGTAATAAGATTGCCAGTGATGTTTAACTCTCAGTTGAATGCTGTTGCTGCCAGACTTGGAGTTCAGTAATGTGAAGTCCAGAAGCATAACTGCCTACCGAGTAGAAGGGGAGGAAACTAAATGTGGCTGGCCAGAGGCGCGCTGGAGATGCAAAGCGAGTCACCAGGACAGCCGAAGCTTGTTAAGTGCCGGTGGATTAGTTGGTGTGATCCGCCACGACTCTTTAAAAGCCATCTTATTGTATTCAGAGAGTTCTCAGTCAGATCGTCTGGGCGCCGACTCTGCGTCGCTCGAGGCCACCCTTGGCGTGCTGCTCTCAAGCTTGTACTTAACATGCTGCTCGTGTCCACTGCTTCTGTTAGCGCTCATCTCCGTGCAGTCAGAAACTGACTTTTCTTGTGCAACCATTTGCCTTGTTTGCTTTCTCTAACGTTAAGGATTAGTCTTGAGTGTAGTAATTAGTCTGATCGCTAATAGATAGTGTTAATCAAACCCCTGAATTCCATGAGCCTCCTGCTGCAAGCATACTGTCGAGTCCCAAAATCAGCACCTCTCGTAGGTGCCCTGTGACGTGTTTGGCACTGATCCAAGTCATCAGCATGCCTCAGTCGGAATTTGCCTTTCTGCATTTGCTCCTCACCACCCATAAATTGCGAACTGAATTCAAACCCCCAGTTTTCCTTCTATCCTTTGCTAGGACACGACAGTTACTACTTGCCCCAATGGTTTTAGAAACTACGATGAAATGCCATATATCCCTTCTACTTTATATGATCTGAAATTTTCCAGACTATTTATAAATTCTAATTCTAATACGGGATCACCTAAGTCTTCCTTATCGTCTCCAGTTTCTTCTTCTGCCAGGTCATCAGACGAGTCATCCCCCTGGTAGAAGCCAGTGTACTCTTTCCGCCTCTCTGTTTTCTCCTCTGCGTTTAACAATAGAAGTCCCAATGCAGTCTTAGTGTTACCACCCTCAGTTTTCATTTCACCGAAGACTGTCTTGACTATTCTGCATGCTGAGTCAGTTCTCCTGACGACGATTTCCTTTTCGGTTTCTTCACATCTTTCCTGCAGCCATTTCGCCATAGCTACTCCGTACTTCGTGTTCATTTCATTCTTAACGCATTTATATTGCTGTATTCTTGTCTTTCTCTGAACATTTCTGTTCTTTCTTCTTTCATCGATCAATTTAAACCTCATCTGTTACTCAAAACTTCTTCGACGTTAAATTCATTATATCTATGACTGAGTGTTGAGATCCTATGACGGGCCTCTTTGGAGATTTGCGCTGTTTTCCAACAAAGCTGCCAATATTGATATGCCTTATGCAATATCCACATCGTTAGGAACTTCAAACATGTCTCATTACTCCTCACTACATCAGTAACCCATTTCTTCCCTCACAGAAATTTCTACACGATTCCCTGAAACCTCAGTCTACTATTCCTTACTACTAAATCATGATCTGAGTCTGTATCTGCCACTGGGGCATAGCTTCCAACCTAATATCTGATTTCGGAATCTTTGTGTGACCATCATGCAATCCAGCTAGATGTTCCCATGACTCCTGCTCTTTTCCAGGATACATCCGCCTCTTGTGATTCTTCGCTACAACCAACTCCTTTACTCACTGTCCACTCTTATTCTTACAACCTAGCCGGTATTCTCCGATAACACTCTCTTCTATTGACTTCCTCCTAATCCGTTCCAGTCCGCCATGACTAGTAGATTTTCATCTCCCTTCAAATAATGAAAAATGGTTCAATTGGCTCTGAGCATTATGGGACTTAACTTCTGAGGTCATCAGTCCCCTAGAACTTAGAACTACTTAAACCTCACTAACCTACGGACATCACACACGTCCATGCCCGAGGCAGGATTCGAACGTGCGACCGTAGCGGTCGCGCAGTTCCGGATTGAAGCGCCTAGAACCGCTCGGTCACATTGGCCGGCTCATATAATGAATTATCCGTTCAATCTCCTCATAGATTTTCCCTATCCGTTCACCTTCCGCTTGCATCGACGGCATACATACTTCAGCTAAGGTTGTCAGCGTTCATTTGCTATCGAATCTCATGAGAATAATCATTGCACGGAAATGTTCTCAGTAGCTCACACCCTGTCCTACTTTCGTACTCATAACGAATGCTACACCCGTTTTACCATTTTTTGCTGTTGATGATATTACACTACAGTTGTCTCACCAGAAATAATTTTCTTTCCATTTCACTTCACTGAGTCTCGCTGTGCTTAGATTGAGTCGTCGCATTTCCCTTTTCAGATTTTCTAGCTTTCCTACTACGTTCAGATGTTTGATATTCCATGTTCCGGCTGGTAGAATGTGATCCACCTCCCCTCCCGGAGACACGAATGCGGGACTGGACCTAAATCTTTTGCTAATGGAGGGATCATCAAGACATTTTTTACGCTACAGCCACATGACGTGTGGCTACACAATGTGTCTGTAATTCAGTGATTTCCATTGCGTTCCGCATACTAATGTCGTTGATCATTGTTGATTCTTCAGCCTCTTAGCGGCAGTTTCCCACCCCAGAGAAAAGAGGGTCCCCGAACCTCAGTCACTTTCTCCGTTCTGTTTGGCAAGGCCGTTGCCTTAGCGAGCGTGACTTCTTATGCCGCCATTTTTATTCAAAATTTAGGCAGTCGCAGCATTCAAACCTGGTGCCCATGATGTTTCAATTGCTTGTCACTGACGGTCCTGTAGATTATCATTTTGAAATATGAACTTACTTTCCAATATAATTTTTTTATACTATGCTAAACCTAGACGCTGCAAGAAAAGCCGCTTATCTATGACAGTCAGTTTTAAGTATTAATCAGTAATAAATCATCTATAAAACATTTATAAAATAAACACATAAAAATCATATGAAATTTTAATATAATGTATTTATCTTTTCTTGAGATGACAATTTATAAGCTTATAATCTAGTTTTTTTATTCTACAGGGTGATTTTTTACACCGTCTACAAAGTCTAGGCATTGATCGATGAGAGGATAAGGAACAAAAAATGTCTAATGAACTTATGTCCGGAAATGCATGGTTACCATTCTAGAAACAATTTCTTCAATCATAGATTGTTACAGAGACTGTGGTCTAATATACGTTGTACCATGCAGCCACAGTTACGGTATGTGATGAAAATGGTTTCCACAAGCCTCAGTGCATGCGTGTAGGTGCCGTAGCATGTTCTGTCTCACACGTGTCTCTGTCTCAAGGCTGCATTCGAACTATGTCAAAGGGGGCATGAATACGCTGCTCTCGTGTCTGCACATCTGGAATCGGCTCTGCATACACGTTACTTTTGAGGTGGTCTCACAACGAGAAATAGCACTGGCTGAGATCCGGTGAACGAGCAGACCATGCAACTGGACCACCTCGTCCGATCCATTGGCCAGGAAAGACATGATTGAGATTCGTCCGGACGTTAACGGCGAAGTGGGCTGGAGCACCGTCATGTAGCAGCCACATAACCCTTCGAATCACCAATGGCACTTCTTCCAGAAGGGGAGGCAATGTCACCCACAAGAGACGCCCATACTTCCGGCCTTTTATGTGACGTGGAAGGAAGACTGATCCCAAAATACGGTCGCCAACTATCCCGCTCACACATTCTGGCTGCATCGATGCTGATGATTCGCTGTCACCATACCATGGGGTTCCGCTTACTATTCCATAGATGACTGTTACGAAAGCTGAAGTCATCACTCTGTATAAAGGTGGCTTCATCTGTGAGTACGATTGATGACACAGATCCCGGAATCGTGGTGGCCTGGTAAAGAAACCAATGCTTAAACTACTCCCAATGTGGAACGTCTGTCGCTAGTAAGCCCTGCATAGGCTGTAAGTAATAAGGAAAGTAACAATATTCATAGAGAAAGTTTCACACGGTCGTCCGACTTACTCTGTAGCGGTGGACCAGCTGCCTACTACTGACACGGCAGTCGCCTTCCACAGTGTAATTACATGTTCCTCAAGGTCTGTTTTCCGAACATTCCGGGTAAGTCCTTCATTGTTTCCTGCTTCCTGAGACAACCCTATCTCTGACAAACGGTGAAACACTGTTGCAAACACTGAATGCCGTAGATGTTGTCGGCGGGGAAAGGTCTCCTGATACAACCTTGGTGCTTGCCGCCCGTTGCCATTTGCCTTTCCGTAAGTAAACACCATGTCGGTCAGCTCTCGATTCGAATAAGAAACCTCCGGGTACGACACTGTACCACATCCATTGCAAGGTCAGTCAGCAAGAGAAGCGAATCGGACACAACATTACCAATACTAGGGCATTACGTATGAGGAACAGTACCACCTTCTAGGAGGAAACCTTGCATACTGTAACTGTGGCTGCATGGCATTGCGCGTATTAGACTGCAGTCTCAGTAACAATGTATGATTGAATAAATGGTCTCCAGCATGGAATCCATGCACTTCTGGACCTAAGTTCATTAGACCTTTTTTGTTCCTTATCCTCTCCTTGGTCAATGCCTAGAGTTTGTACACGGTGGAAGAAATCACCCTGTATAATTCCCACCATTCAGTACGCTGCAATACTTGGGTAGCCGCAGTGGTAGACGGTAGTGGGAGCGCCAGGGGCGGCAGCGGTTCCTGCTTGTACACATGATTTAGTTTAGTCTTTATTCTCACATTCATCTGCGGAAGGTGACTCGTATCTACGTATTTTTATGTGTAAGCAAATGTATACCAACTCATGCTAAATATTTCCGTAATTTTTAGTGCGTCTCCACTGTGTGATTTGACACTGAAATATAAAGAAGCAACAAGTAGCATCGCAGCAGTACTTTGATTGTGCTAGCGACTGCTTGAGTTAATTGTGGACGAACATTGATTAGAGAGAGACACAGACTGCGCCTGTTCTGTGTCAATGCAAGAGTAATTCCTGAGAAGCTGAAAGCCGTGTTGGCCACAGCCGACAGGCTCCGGCTCCTGCCATGGGCTGCAGTGGCATTGGGGCACCCGAGACGAATGCATTTCCACCTTTGGAGCCCATAGAGTAGCCTGGAATCCCTGATGTCGTAGTGCCTCCGAATGATTCGTCCTGTTGGTCGATACTTATTTGACTGGGAGTGGCTAATGGTGGTGGTGTCATGTGTTCCTGGGCAGAAGGCGAAGTTGGATAGCCGATGAACGGCTGCCCCTTACGCCTTAATAATACTTTAGAGCTATTTTCCATTGCTGAAAGTACATCTGAGCCTGCACGGGACGTCCCGTCTGCTGGAACTGGGGCAGATATTCCTGACAGATCCAGACAAGTGCAGCGATGGGATTGTTTGTCAGAGGGAGCTCCGATGCTTGACAGGTCAAGGAGCCCCTTAGGGAAATTGTTAGCAGGTCGGTAAGGAAGGCCAGTGTCCACTATTTGCTTATCGGAGGATAACGTCAGAGATGTGGAGAGGCTGTGTGACCAGTGATGCGTACACTGCTTGCACCTCACTACACGTCGTGGGGCATGGGCACGGACTGCTGCTAACTGGCGTTGGGCGGGAGTGCGAGTCGGTCGAGAGGCATGCCGAAATAGTCCATGCATTTGCAAAAGATAGTGAGTCGGGCTAGCGTAGCGGTTAACGCAGCTTCCTAGTAAGCATGAGATCCCAGTTCGAATCTTGGTGCGACACAGATTTTCATTCATCTCCGCTGATTTCACATAACGTCCCAATGCTGCTGACATCAATAGCTGCTTCTCTTACCTTCGTTTCTTCCTCTTCCACTTTCGTTGGTACCATAATTCCGATCAGTAAACATTGCGATTCTCCTCGAAAATACATTTTTTTACCACCAGTGGGACATAACCTCAAATGGGCCTAAGACCTAAATACCGGCATCTGCAAGTATTCTGAAATATTACTGACAATTCAGATGTGGTGCTAACACTGTGGCACTAAATTTTAAGATCTTAAGTCGTTTTTATGGTGTCAAGTGTATCTTAAACCTGTAATTTACAACAATAAAAGCAATAAGTGAGTGACATGTATTTTGTGCTCCCGTACAATAGTACAGACAGTTCAGACGTCGAAAAAACTGATGTTCAATTTTAGGTCCCATTGTGTATTGCACTAGATGGGATACCAATGTCAAACGTTACTGATTTGGAAGTGGAGTACAGAGACCAATAAGATTGGCTCAGGAGAACATAGTTGTTGGCTAATTTCTGTTACGCCCTTTAGAATGGGGTCTGATTGGCTGTTCCGTTCTAACACCGAGCTGTGACTGGATGAGCAAGAGATGTGTGTTTTGTCATAGAACCACTGTGACTCGCCTATTTTCAAGAAATGGGTGTGTCTCAGGGGGGAGTAAAGGGGATGGGATGGGGAAGGGGCTGGTCTTAACTGTGTCATGCGTTTGCTTCTGTGTATAGGTGAACCTTTAGTTCAAGGTCGCATTTGCCCCAGAAAGTACTTTCCATTCCCACTAAATTGTTCTAAATATCTTATCAGAAAATTTTACTGAGGGGTTAGTCAGGGAATTAGTCAGGGAAAGAAAATTTTACTGAGGGGTTAGTCAGGGAATTAGTCAGGGAACCGACTTCTGAAAATAACATATTACATTTCCTGGTCATCAACAGGCCCAAACTTCTTGACTCATTCCAGTTAGCTTAGAACAGGGAATCACTGAACAATAAGCTGTTACAGCGTCGTTGAATACGGCTGTAATTAGCTAATTAAAGAAACGTAATAAGTTATTACTGTTTAGCAGGAGCAACAAAAAACAGATTACAGGTTACCTGAGCGGTCACTATGAAAAATTCATCTTCGGTTTCGAAAATGATAAATACCAGTGGTATATGCCGCATGAACCCATGAACCATGGACCTTGCCGTTGGTGGGGAGGCTTGCGTGCCTCAGCGATACAGATGGCCGTACCGTAGGTGCAACCACAACGGAGGGGTATCTGTTGAGAGGCCAGACAAACATGTGGTTCCTGAAGAGGGGCAGCAGCCTTTTCAGTAGTTGCAGGGGCAACAGTCTGGATGATTGACTGATCTGGCCTTGTAACATTAACCAAAACGGCCTTGCTGTGCTGGTACTGCGAACGGCTGAAAGCAAGGGGAAACTACAGCCGTAATTTTTCCCGAGGACATGCAGCTTTACTGTATGATTAAATGATGATGGCGTCCTCTTGGGTAAAATATTCCGGAGGTAAAATAGTCCCCCATTCGGATCTCCGGGCGGGGACTACTCAAGAGGACGTCGTTATCAGGAGAAAGAAAACTGGCGTTCTACGGAACGGAGCATGGAATGTCAGATCCCTTAATCGGGCAGGTAGGTTGGAAAATTTAAAAAGGGAAATGGATAGGTTAAAGTTAGATATAGTGGGAATTAGTGAAGTTCGGTGGCAGGAGGAACAAGACTTTTGGTCAGGTGATTATAGGGTTATAAATACAAAATCAAATAGTGGTAATGCAGGAGTAGGTTTAATAATGAATAAAAAAATAGGAGTGCGGGTTAGCTACTACAAACAGCATAGTGAACGCATTATTGTGGCCAAGATAGACACAAAGCCCATGCCTACTACAGTAGTACAAGTTTATATGCCAACTAGCTCTGCAGATGATGAAGAAATTGATGAAATGTATGACGAGATAAAAGAAATTATTCAGGTAGTGAAGGGAGACGAAAATTTAATAGTCATGGGTGACTGGAATTCGTCAGTAGGAAAAGGGAGAGAAGGAAACATAGTAGGTGAATATGGATTGGGGGGAAGAAATGAAAGAGGAAGCCGCCTTGTAGAATTTTGCACAGAGCATAACTTAATCATAGCTAACACTTGGTTCAAGAATCATAAAAGAAGGTTGTATACCTGGAAGAATCCTGGAGATACTAATAGGTATCAGATAGATTATATAATTGTAAGACAGAGATTTAGGAACCAGGTTTTAAATTGTAAGACATTTCCAGGGGCAGATGTGGATTCTGACCACAATCTATTGGTTATGAACTGCAGATTGAAACTGAAGAAACTGCAAAAAGGTGGGAATTTAAGGAGATGGGACCTGGATAAACTGAAAGAACCAGAGGTTATAGAGAGTTTCAGGGAGAGCATAAGGGAACAATTGACAGGAATGGGGGAAAGAAATACAATAGAAGAAGAATGGGTAGCTCTGAGGGATGAAGTAGTGAAGGCAGCAGAGGATCAAGTAGGTAAAAAGACGAGGGCTAATAGAAATCCTTGGGTAACATAAGAAATATTGAATTTAATTGATGAAAGGAGAAAATATAAAAATGCAGTAAATGAAGCAGGCAAAAGGGAATACAAACGTCTCAAAAATGAGATCGACAGGAAGTGCAAAATGGCTAAGCAGGGATGGCTAGAGGACAAATGTAAGGATGTAGAGGCTTGTCTCACTAGGGGTAAGATAGATACTGCCTACAGGAAAATTAAAGAGACCTTTGGAGAGAAGAGAACCACTTGTATGAATATCAAGAGCTCAGATGGCAACCCAGTTCTAAGCAAAGAAGGGAAAGCAGAAAGGTGGAAGGAGTATATAGAGAGTTTATACAAGGGCGATGTACTTGAGGACAGTATTATGGAAATGAAAGAGGATGTAGATGAAAATGAAATGGGAGATAAGATACTGTGTGAAGAGTTTGACAGAGCACTGAAAGACCTGAGTCGAAACAAGGCCCCGGGAGTGGACAACATTCCATTAGAACTACTGATGGCCTTGGGAGAGCCAGTGATGACAAAACTCTACCATCTGGTGAGCAAGATGTATGAGACAGGCGAAATACCCACAGACTTCAAGAAGAATATAATAATTCCAATCCCAAAGAAAGCAGGTGTTGACAGATGTGAAAATTACCGAACTATCAGTTTAATAAGTCACAGCTGCAAAATACTAACGCGAATTCTTTTCAGACGAATGGAAAAACTGGTAGAAGCGGACCTCGGGGAAGATCAGTTTGGATTCCGTAGAAATGTTGGAACACGTGAGGCAATACTAACCTTACGACTTATCTTAGAAGAAAGATTAAGAAAAGGCAAACCTACGTTTCTAGCATTTGTAGACTTAGAGAAAGCTTTTGACAATGTTAACTGGAATACTCTCTTTCAAATTCTGAAGGTGGCAGGGATAAAATACAGGGAGCGAAAGGCTATTTACAATTTGTACAGAAACCAGATGGCAGTTATAAGAGTCGAGGGGCATGAAAGGGAAGCAGTGGTTGGGAAAGGAGTGAGACAGGGTTGTAGCCTCTCCCCGATGTTATTCAATCTGTATATTGAGCAAGCAGTAAAGGAAACAAAAGAAAAATTCGGAGTAGGTATTAAAATTCATGGAGAAGAAGTAAAAACTTTGAGGTTCGCCGATGACATTGTAATTCTGTCAGAGACAGCAAAGGACTTGGAAGAGCAGTTGAACGGAATGGACAGTGTCTTGAAAGGAGGATATAAGATGAACATCAACAAAAGCAAAACGAGGATAATGGAATGTAGTCAAATTAAATCGGGTGATGCTGAGGGGATTAGATTAGGAAATGAGACACTTAAAGTAGTAAAGGAGTTTTGCTATTTAGGGAGTAAAATAACTGATGATGGTCGAAGTAGAGAGGATATAAAATGTAGACTGGCAATGGCAAGGAAATCGTTTCTGAAGAAGAGAAATTTGTTAACATCGAGTATAGATTTAAGTGTCAGGAAGTCGTTTCTGAAAGTATTTGTATGGAGTGTAGCCATGTATGGAAGTGAAACATGGACGATAACCAGTTTGGACAAGAAGAGAATAGAAGCTTTCGAAATGTGGTGCTACAGAAGAATGCTGAAGATAAGGTGGGTAGATCGCGTAACTAATGAGGAGGTATTGAATAGGATTGGGGAGAAGAGAAGTTTGTGGCACAACTTGACTAGAAGAAGGGATCGGTTGGTAGGACATGTTTTGAGGCATCAAGGGATCACAAATTTAGCATTGGAGGGCAGCGTGGAGGGTAAAAATCGTAGAGGGAGACCAAGAGATGAATACACTAAGCAGATTCAGAAGGATGTAGGTTGCAGTAGGTACTGGGAGATGAAGAAGCTTGCACAGGATAGAGTAGCATGGAGAGCTGCATCAAACCAGTCTCAGGACTGAAGACCACAACAACACAACAATGCCGCAAAAGATTTTCAGGGATGGGAAAGACACGACGGGGCTCTACAGACAAATTAAAAAGCTGGCACAAAAGCAAAGAATGCTTAAATACAAATTTGAACATAGCCACAACCTCACAGAGAAACAAAACACCGAACATAAGCAAAATTAGCGTAAGCAGTGATACGTGTAAAGAGTTCAACACATTTAAAGTAAAATTCTGTCCACTGAAGTAACAGGAAAATCTAAAAGCTTTTGGTCTTAAGTTAAATCAGTGAACGGATCGAAGCCACCTGTCCAGACACTCTGTGAACATAATGCCATCGGAACAAAGAATGACAAGGAGAAGACTGGAATACTAAACGCCTTTTCCGAAAACTATTTTACTTGAAGTCGTCGCATGACCGGTGTAATTACATCGAAATATATGACCACGAAATAGAAAAGCAAATGAAATCGCTCAATAGCAGGAAGGCCATTGAAACTGAAGGGATTAGCAAACAACTGTATATAGAGTATGCGAAAGAATTTGCTCCTCTTCTAACAGCTGTGTGTAGTAGATCCCTGGAGGAGATATGCATTCCAAGTGACTGCAAAGAAGCCAGGTCATTCTCGTTATTGAAAACGAGGTCGTCAAAAAAATAAACGAGAAACAGTCAGCCTGCGTCTTTGACATCAATCTGTTGCAGAATTCTGAAACATTCTGGAGACCGAAAATCTTTTGCCTTACAATTAAAGCAAACATTGCAAATACTTTCGCCAGTATCGGAGTACTCAAACTGTTTTTAATTTGTTTATGGGACGTTATGTCGGAAAACTGTAACAGTAACCTCTAGAATTTTTACGACTCTTTTTGTGTATACCGATGACTGTCTCACCTGCATTGCAGTGTATCTGAAGGCGGGTGTGGCGGTTACATTTATATCTTATCAAACACTTCATCGCAGGTCATCTCGTCTTTACCGGGGGAAAGAATGATCATGTAACGAGATACTGAGACACTTTATCTCTTTCTTATAGCGCCAGTGGTAATATTCTACTTGTGTGATGTGCATAAAACTCCGTTATGCGGGAAACGCTTTATTAATTTAATTATTATTTCGTGTTAGGTGAGGCTTGTGCCACTAACTGTATTTTCGTTACAAATTAATATTACATTACGATACTAGTTACTTCAGTCCTTCTAAACATCAAAGGTACATCATAGGTAGGGTATAAGTGTTGATATTTCTTCTGATGACTGAGGACAGTGTACTAAATGACATTACATCAGTATTTATTTCTTTTTGCAGACTAGTACCCACAGTAATCATGAGTAGTACGTTTTTATGTTGAACAGTACTTCCAAGAATACGTGCACAAGCAACCCATTAATATTTATCTTCCTCTGGGCAGCATGTCAGGTACTGAAGTGTGTACACATGGACGCAGAACAGACATTCTACATTAACGAGTGCTGTCAACTTCTCGGCACATTTACGACGGTGCATCAAACAGCAGGTAGTAAATAATTTGACATGTTTGCGGAAAGTGTATTTGACACGAAGGAAACACAACTAACTCTCTGAAGAGGGAGTATATTAAAGGTCCAATGATCGCAATATCTGTACCTATACCCGTAACATCCTGTAAGCCATCATTTAAAAATAGAATATGATAATACAGTAAACTCCTATTACAGGGCCAAGATTTGAAAGGTGTTCCATGGCACAAAGCTCTCCCCTACGTTTTTTTTTTTTACTGTATAGCTTTTATTCATTCATTATTATATTTAGCCAGCATTTTTATGATATCATGTAGTGGTTTTGCTGGAAATTTTTAATGTTATGAAATGTGTAGGTGTTGCAGAGAGATGGGAATATTACAAAGGCGTTAAAGCCACTGATGACCATCCCACCTATCCTATACGAAACTTTTCTGTACTGCATTGTTGGGCAGATCTTAACTGATCAGGTAAGTGTAACTATATTACCGATTTTAGTGTGATGTCGACATTATTCATAACAAAATTACCTAACACATTCTCGTCAGTAATATGTTTATTATGAAAATTCCACAACCATTGTTCATGGCAGTATGAATATTTATCATCGTCATCATCATCAGCAGCAGCCATTAGACATCCAGTCTTAGCTTTTGGCTTATGGCGTTTGTTAGACCTTTCTATGCATTACGACCTTCAGCTGTGCCCATCCAAGTTTCTCCAGTATGTTACAGACGTTACCCATCCATCTTCCATTGTCGCTGAATAATGAAATGTTAATTATAAAATACTAAAATACAGAAACTTTGTACGTGCTTCAGAGCACTATAAAGTCAACTACAAAACATATGAGAAGAAAGTAGTTTGTATTTACAAAAATGTTCCAAAACGATGAAGAAGTAACAACAAATTACCGTTTCTGAAAACAATAAAACATTCAATGAAACTGATTTATATAATTATTTAGAATTCTACATAACCTGTAGCGAAGCTCTGAGTACCCGTAACTACAATTTACTATAATGTAAGATATTTACCAGAGGAGTAGAGTGATCTATTTCAAGTGCATCACTGAGATATTTCAGTATTGATACAGTGAATCTGTTTACATGGAATAGTGATCGCAATTTTAAAAAATCTATTTTGCTTGAGTAGAATGTCAGCGATGGTCCATTATTGCCACTGTGGACGATATTAGTATTGCAGTTAACGAGAAACTTGAGAGACACAACTAACAGTTTTATTTGTGGCAATCTTTCATCAAATGTGCAACTACCTCAAGAATCTTAATTAATCATTTGAGCAATTTCAAAAGAAACTGAAGCTGTGCGTAACATGGAAGATCCGGTATTTCTTAGCGATAAAGTGAGATAAATGAAGGTATACAGGCCAAAATTAACTTTTACAGGCTGTCAAGTGGCATACGCCAAAGAGTAAATCAAATATATAACGGAAAAAAACACTCCAAAAGAAGTTGAAACACTTTTAGAAAGAATGCAGTTAAGTGAATGCGATCGACGGAAGTTGTAAGGAACCGAGGTTTGTAGCAGACACTTGTAATACTTTATTGATCAGTACATAAATAAAGAATAAAAACTGAAGGCGCAGAAGCTGCTGTGACATTGACATTAGAGGAAAGCCAGCGTGTGGCAGCAGTTCATCGAGAAGTACCTGTACAATTTGCAATACAGTTATAGAAGAATAGTGTTGCAAGTACTGCATTGCAAATTTTGTTGCTACGTACATGCCGTGACCTATCAGTGAAGCACGATTAAGCAGAGAATGGACTGTCAATACAAAAATACAAATCAGTGTGATTTGATAGCCTTATGTAAATAACACGTCTCCTGCAAGTATAAAATGGAAGTTTCTTTCTCTAGAACTTTACTCTCACTATAACAACAACACAATATTCGCAAGTGTGCGGTTTTGAGTTTTTTTTTTTTTTTTTTTTTTTTTGTTACGGCTCCCAAACCCAAGGTCCTCGGCGGTACTTTTGGGACAGCCACCACAAATTGTATAAAGCGTGGGTAGTGACCAGGATGTAGCTATGTCTGTTGGCCGAAAAATAATTAACGACAAGAATTGCGCCAGCTACAATGAAGAGATAACTTATCTTTATTTTTGACGAAACGTGCACCAGCAGTACAAGTCCAAGTAATATCCAAGAGTAATCCGTGTACTGAGCCTAGTCGAAAACAATAGCAAATATCACACTGCAATGTCTCCGCTATAAACTCCACGAAAGGCTAGTAGACAATCGACAATAGACTGTCCGTCTCGGTTTTTTTTTTTTCTTTATTGAATTTCAATTCCCCCCGAAGGGGGCGGGCCGGCAGCAGCTTAGTATGCCGCTCTTCAGCCGACAGATTTTGTGACAAAGATCAAGAGTACAAATAATAAAAAACAGGCGATAAAATCGGAGACTTGGAGAGTAACAAGGCGAAATGAAATCGTGGAACTTAAAACAACAACAGAGGGATGAAGATGCTAAGAAAAATACATACGAAGCAGACAGGGAAAACAATAGACAATTCAAAAACACGGCGACAGTCTGGATTCTGTTCGCAAAAGACATAAAATTCACACCGAGCGACAGCATGGTTTCTGTTCACAACACGAGAAAGACAAACAACACTGAATAGTCACTGGAACACTGCACTAAAAAGTCGGCAAATGTGACACCACAGTCGAGAGCAGGTGGGAGGAGACGGGACAGAAGATAGGAAAACAAAAAAGGGGGGAAAGGAGAGTAAAAGCGAAGGGGGGAACCGGGAAAGGAGCTGATGGAGGATGAGGACCCAGAAGAAGGGTGGAGGGCAGACGCGACAGGGAGTGGGGGAGGCAGAGGAGGGGAATACAAAAGGACTGGGGGGAGAAGGGAGGTAGGGAGAGGTTTAGTGGGGAGAAAACAGGACGGAAGGGGGGGGGGGGAAGAGGGAGCCCAGGGAAAGGACAGACGAAAGGAGGGGGAGTGAGGATCAGAGTTGATAGGAAGGATAAATGGAGGGAGAGAGGGCATCATCCGGGAGGGGGAGTTGACGGAAGCCACCTCGGGAAAGGAGATGGAGGGTGTAGAGATGGAGGGTAGGGGGGACACAACGGTGAAGACGTGGCAGGGGGCGGGGATGGGAGAGAAGAGGAGCAACCAGGGGGTGAGGGGGTTCAAGACGGCGGGAGGTGTAGAGGATGCGGATATGTTCGAGGAATAGGAGCAGATGGGGGAAAGGAATGAGATCATAGAGGATCCGCGTGGGGGACGGGAGGCGGATATGGCAGGCGAGGCGGAGTGCATGACGCTCAAGGATCTGGAGGGACTGATAGAATTTGGGGGGGGGGGGGGCAGACATCCAGGCAGGACTGGCATAACAGAGGATGGGACAGATTAAGGATTTGTAGGTGTGGAGGATGGTAGAGGGGTGCAACCCCCATGTCCGGCCAGAGAGGAGTTTGTGGAGTCGGAGGCAGTTGTGGGCTTTGGATTGGATGGAGCGGAGATGAGGTATCCAGGTGAGGTGACGGTCAATGGTGTGGCTAAGGTAGGTGAGGGTGGGGGTGAGGCGGACAGGACGTGCGCAGACAGTAAGGGAGAAATCCAGGAGCCGGAAGGAGCGAGTGGTACGACCTACGATGATTGCCTGGATCTTGGAAGGATTGAGTTTCAGGAGCCATTGGATACACCATGCAGCAAAAAGGTCAAGGTGATTCTGGAGAAGGCGTTGGGACCGTTGGAGGGTAGGAGCGAGGGCGAGGAATGCGGTGTCACCAGCATATTGCAAGAGGTGTACTGGAGGGGGGGGGGGGGTTGGGGCATATCCCCCATGTACAGGAGATAGAGGAGAGGGGAGAGGGCACACCGGCAGAGGGGTAGAAGGTGTAGGAATTAGCATGATGAATGGTAACATAGGAGGGGCGGTGGGAGAGGAAGGAGGCCACCAGATGGATGTAGTTGAGAGGAAGGGCGTAGGTTTGGAGTTTAAACAGGAGACCGGGATGCCAGACACGGTCGTAGGCCTTTTCGAGGTCAAGTGAGACAAAAATGGCGGAGCGACGGGAGTTAAGCTGGAGGGAGAGGAGATGAGTGAGGCGGAGGAGTTGGTCATCAGCAGAGAAGGAAGGTCGAAAGCCACATTGGGTGGTTGGGAGGAGGTGGTTTTGGTGGAGGTGGAGATGGATGCGCCGGGAAAGGATGGATTCCAAGAGCTTGCTGAACACCGATGTGAGACAGATAGGACGATAGGAAGAGGCATCAGATGGAGGCTTATTGGGTTTGGAGAACATCAGGATACGGGAGGTTTTCCACAGGTCGGGTTAGAAGCCAGTGGCAAGGATGACATTGTAGAGGGTGGCAAGGATTGAAAGGAAGGAGGGAGGACAGTGTTTGAGGTGGCGGTAGGTAACGCAGTCGTGGCCGAGAGCAGTGTTGCGTTTAGTGCGGAGTGTGAGGCTGATGTCCTGTGTAGTGATGGGAGTGTTAAGTGCAGATGGTGGGGTGTGGCCCAAGTACTGGAAGCTAGGAGCAAGGGGAGGAACAGAGGTATTCGTACGGTCCATGACATCAGGGAAGAGGGAATAATCAAAGTGGGGATCATCTGGGATGGAAAAAACATCAGAGAGGTGGGAGGCAAAGTGGTTGGCCTTACTGAGGTTGTCAGGAAAGGGACAGTCATTAAGGAGGAGAGGGTACTGGGGGGTGGGGCGGTTCCCAGTAAGGCGGTGGAAAGCAGACCAATACTTGGAAGAGTTGATGGGGAGCGTGGTGTTGAGTTGTGTACATGTCTGGCGCCAGGCTCGGCGTTTCTTCGCAACAAGCAGGTTGCGGATGTGTCGCTGTAATTGCCGGTGGCGGGTAAGTGTATCCCGGTCACGAGTGTGGAGAAAAGAGCGGTAGAGGTGGCGGGACTCTCGAAGGAGAAGGACGGCCTGTGGAGGCAGGGCGGGGCAGTGAGGGTGGATGGCTTTGGTGGGGATATGGGTGGCGACGGCGTCAGACAAGGTCTGGTGCAGGAAGGCAGCAGTGCGAGAGATGTCATCAGGAGACTGGAGGGTAAGGTCGTGGCCGTCAACCTGGGTGTGAATGGAATCTCTGTAGGCATCCCAGTTCGCACGGGAGTAATCATGGACAAGTTTAGGAGGGACGGCAGGGCGAGGAGCGTGGCGGGGATGGCAACCGTTAGAGATAGTGAGGAGGACAGGAGCATGGTCACTGCCAATGAGGTCAAGGACATCGGCGGTGATGCGCCCAAGGAGGTTTGGAGAGGCAAGGACCACATCAGGAGTGGTGTTGGATTCGGGCCGGGTGTGCTGAGGCAGGGGAACCAGGTCTCCCTGGAGAGTGGTGAGAAACTGATGCCACCGCCGGAGACCGGCAGGATCACGGCTGTGGATATTGAGGTCGGCGGCAATCACGTAGGTGGAGAAGGTGCGGTCAATGTGGGCCAGGAAATCGTACGGGATGGGGGTGCGAGGGCGGACATAAATGGTGGCACAGGTGATGGTAAGGGTGGGGAAGAAGAGGCTGAGGGTGAGATGCTCGGCAGGATTGTTAAGGAGAGGTTGGGGCCGGACAGGGAGGTGCTTGAGGTGGCCTATAGCAACTCCGCCACGCGCGAGAGGGTACGGGTTATCAGTGCGGTGGAGAGTGTAAGGAGCCGTGGAGACAGAGATACGGGGTTGAAGGAAGGTTTCATTTAGGACGAAGGCATCCACGCGGTGCTGACGTAGGATGTGGAGGAAGAGGAGTTTGTGGGTGGGCAGGGAGCGAATGTTGTGGTACAGGATATGGTACGGTTGTTGTACCATGGGAGTGGAGAGTTAGACAAGGGTGGTGAGGGGGGTGAAGGTGAAGTGGGCCTGGTTGTGGGAGTATGTGGCATAGGTGGTAAGATGGAAGATGGAACGGGCAGCGAGGGCGATTTGGGAAAGAGTGTGTGAGCGCTGGAATGGGTGGATGTTTTGGAGCACAATGGTGGTGAAGCGGATGATGTCCTCAGCAGTAGGGGGAGGGCGGAGCGAGTTGTTGGGGTGGATGGGGTCATCAACAGGACAGACAGGCACGGTGAGCTCAGGGGTTACTGGTGGAGGTTTCGCTTTACACTTCGAGGAGTAGGTAGGATGTGGTTCGTTGCAAGTGTTGCAGGAGGGGGGAGAGGTGAGGTTGGGGCAATGCTTGAGGAAGTGTGAAGCTTTGCAGTGGGGACAAGTAGAGGGGTTCTTGCAGGCAGAGGTAATGTGGTCGTTGTAGGTGAGACAGCGTTGGCAGCGGTAGGATTGGACTGGGGAACGGGAGGGGTCCACCTTATGGCGCTGATTGTAGATGAGGGCTCCCTCGGTGAGGAGGTGGTCAATGGAGGAGGAGGATTCGGTGAATATCCGCATGAGAAAAGTCGGCCCGGCATCATTGAAGATGCGACGGGCCGAGCGGATTTCAATGGCAGGCCGGGAGTTGAGTTCCGCCAACACCTCAGCCTCCGTGATCACGGGGCTAAGCTTCGTGATCACAGCGGTGAAGGTTGGCGGACGCCGGGGAGGTTGAGGCTGACGGGGAGAGGACGGGGTGTGGTAGGGGGTGAGGGTTGCACGTTGGCCAAATTGGATACGGGGGATGCGGGAGAGGAGATCGGTGAGGAGGGAAGCACTGGGGGATTTTATGAGGACCAAGTCCTTGCGAGGAATCAGTTGGGAGCATTGGGGTAGTATTTCCGGATGGCGAGGGTGAGGGAGCGGGCATCAAGGAATTGAGGGTCAGGATTGGAGAGGACAAAGGTGTGGGTGGCAGGCGTGGCGGGGGCGGGGGTCGGAGCCGCGTCCATGGGGGTGGGTGGGTCACGGGGGTTGGGGGTTTTTTTTGGAGGAGACTTCGGAGGAAGGGTCAACATTCGGGTGCTTTGAAGGTTTCGTGGGCACGACCGGGTGGAGAGGGGGCAGGGGTACGGGTTGCAGGGGGAGATGGCGGGGGGCAGAACCTCTCTGAGCAGCGGATGACGCAGACGGAGGGGGCGTGGGTGTCACTGAGACTGTGGAACGTCGAGCAGAGATCCGTGCTGGCTTGGAGCCTGTCGGAGGTGGTGCGGGGAGCGGCGGAAAGTCAGTAGCTGTCGATGGGGCGACGGTGATAGGGGAGGAGGAGTTGGGGGTGGTTACAGCCGAAAGTGGCGCAGGGGTGGAGTGGACAGGGAGAGAAGGAAGGACGGGAAGTGGGGTGGAGGAGGAGCTCCATGTGATGGTGGATGGAGCAGCGGAGGGAGAGGTGAAAATGATAGTGGTGGTGGTGGTGGGTTGGGACATGGTGGCGGCGCGCGAGAAGGGCGGCGGCGGCGACCAGACGGCGACGGCGGCGACCGGCAGGCGGCGGTGGCGGCGGCGGCGAGCACCGGCAGGCGGCAGGCGACGGCGGCGAGCACCGGCAGGCGGCAGGCGGCGACCAGGCGGCGGCGGCGAGGACCGGCAGGCGGCGACCAAACGGCGGCGGCGGCGGCGGCGGCGAGCACCGGCAGGCGGCGACCAGGCGGCGGCGAGGAGGACCGGATGGCGAGCAGTAGTGACGGCGAGCAGACGACACGGCAAGGAAACGGCGGGAATCTTCCATGTCGAAGTCGCACCCTGAGAGTAGCCCAGGCAGTGAAACTCTTCAATGAAGACGAGAGGGAATCCAACCCTCGAATGTCCGTCTCGGGGTTTTTTTTTTCCTTTATTGTATTTCAATTCCCCATCGGGGCAGGCTGGCAGCAGCATAGGCGCTGCTCTTCAGCCGAAAGACATAGAACAAAACAATAGAAGACATTTAAAAACAGCAAAGGAGAGATATAAAAAAGGGGAACATCATGGAAGGCAATAGACAAAAAAATGGGGTGACTGTAAAATGGAGAGAAAAAACTCTTTAAAAGTAGCACACATAAAAAGCCGCACACTGCGACGGTTAAAAGAACACAAGGCACAGTAAGACTGGAGCATAAAGGTAGCGACGGACGGCATAGCACATAACGTAACACTGGTGGCGAACCTCAAGGCAGGACACAATTAAAACACACCTCTTGACGCACACGAGAAACAGCACTAAACAACACTGATGTGGCACACTGATGAAGAGCAACACAGAGGATCTGCCAGGCGCTAGGAGATGAGGGAGACCTGGAGAAGGGAGGGAGGGGAAGAGATGGGGGAGGTGAGCGGGGGGCGCGCGGAAGAGGGCCAGGTAGGGAGGGATGTGGGAAGGAGAGAGGCAAGTATGGGGTGCAGGGTCTCAGGGGAGGGGGGGACGGAGGAAAATCCGCTCTGGGAGAAGGATGAAAGAGGAAAAAGGGGCCCTGGGGAGGGGGGGGGGAACAAGGCCAGGCTATAGTTGGAAGGAAGGGTAGATGTCACGGCGAAGATCGTCATCCGGGAGGGGGAGGCGTTGGAAATTGCCCTGATGAAGGAGGGTGTGGAGGCGGAGAGAGGGAGGGATACAGCGATAGAGGCGCGGCAATGGGCGGGGGGTGGAGAGGAAGGAGGAAACCAGAGGGTGGGGGGGATCAAGCCTGCGAACAATGTAAAGGATGCGGAGATGTTGTAGGAACAGGAGGAGGTGGGGGAAGGGGATCAGTTCATACAGGAGCCGTGTGGGGGAAGGAAGGCGGATACGGAAGGCAAGGCGGAGCGCATGGCGTTCAAGGATTTGGAGGGCCTTGTAAAAGCGGGTGGGGGCGGAGATCCAGGCAACGCTGGCATAACAGAGGATAGGACGGATGAGGGATTTGTAGGTGTGGAGGATGGTAGAAGGATGCAAGCCCCATGTCCGGCCAGACAGGAGTTTCAGAAGGCGGAGGCGGGAATGGGCTTTCTGCTGGATGGTCAGGAGATGAGGGGTCCAGGTGAGGTGGCGGTCAAGGGTGAGGCCAAGGTATTTCAGGGTGGGGGTGAGTTGGATAGGACGACCATAAAGGGTGAGGTAGAAATCATGGAGGCGGAAGGAGCGAGTGGTGCGGCCTATGATGATTGCCTGGGTTTTGGAGGGGTTGAGACGGAGGAACCACTGGTTACACCAAGTGGTGAACTGGTTAAGGTGGGTTTGGAGGGTACGTTGAGACCGTTGAAGGGTAGGATAGAGAGCCAGGAAGGCGGTGTCATCAGCATACTGGAGAAGGTGGACTGGTGGGGGTGGCTTGGGCATATCAGCTGTATACAAGAGATAAAGGAGAGGGGAGAGGACAGAACGCTGGGGGACGCCAGCCGTGGGATAAAAGATACGGGAGTTGGTGTTGTGAAGGGTGACATAGGAAGGACGGTGCGAGAGGAAGGAAGCGACCAGACGGACAAAATTGATAGGCAGGGCGTAGGTTTGGAGTTTAAAGAGGAGACTGGGATGCCATACACGGTCATAGGCATTTTGGAGGTCAAGGGAAACAAAAATGGCGGAGCGACGGGAGTTGAGCTGGAGGGACAGAAGGTGAACAAGGTTGAGGAGTTGGTCGTCAGCAGAGAAGGAGGGTCGGAAGCCACACTGGGTAAGGGGGAGGAGGTGGTGTTGAGCAAGGTGCTGATGGATACGGCGGGAGAGGATGGATTCAAAGACCTTACTGAAGACGGAGGTGAGGCAGATGGGACGATAGGAAGAGGCGGCAAAAGGGGGTTTGTTGGGTTTGAGGAATAAGAGGACGCGGGAGGTCTTCCACAGGTCAGGGTAGAAGCCAGTAGAGAGGACGACATTATAGAGATGGGCGAGGACAGTCAGGAAGGAATAGGGGCTTTCGAGAAGGTAACGGTAGGTGACACAGTCGTGACCAGGGGCCGTGTTGCGTTTGGACCGGAGGATAAGTTTAATGTCTTGTGCTGTGATGGGAGTGTTTATGTCGGAGGGGGGCAACTGCCCCAAGTACTGGAGACTAGGAGCAAGAGGAGCGACCGAGGTATCGGCACGTTCCATGACCGTGGGGAAAAGAGAATAATCAGAGTGGGGATCATCGGGGATGGAGAAGACCTCGGAAAGGTGGGAAGCGAAGTGGTTGGCCTTACTGAGGTTGTCAGGAAGGGGGCGATCGTTATGGAGAAGGGGGTAGTGGGGAGCGGAAAGGGAACCAGTAAGACGATGGAAGGCGGACCAGTACTTGGAGGAGTTGATAGGGAGGGTGGCGTTGAGTCGTGTGCAGGTCTGGCGCCAGTCTCGGCGTTTCGTTGCTGTAATAAGGTTCCATACGTGTCGCTGTATTTGCCGGTGGCGTTGGAGTGTATCCCTGTCACGAGTGCGCAGGAAGGAGCGATAGAGGCGGCGGGATTCACGGAGGAGGAGGACAGCCCGCAGAGGGAGAGTGGGACGGTTTGGGTGGATGGTTTTAGTAGGAACATGGGCCTCCACGGCGTCAGTAATTACCTGCTGAAGGAAGGACGAGGCGTGGTTGATGTCGTCAGGATGGCGATAGGTAAGAGGGTGGCTTTCGACCTGGGCGGAGATGGAGTCCCGGTAGGCATCCCAGTTGGCACGGCGATAGTCATGGACGACCTTGGGAGGGGGTGCAGGGTGCGGAGCCGGAGGGGGGCGGTTTGCAGATGTGATGGTGAGAAGGACAGGGAGGTGATCGCTACCTGTGGGGTCAAGGACGGCGACAGTGATACGCCCAAGGAGGTTGGCGGAGGCAATGACAACATCGGGGGTGGTGTTACTTTCAGGTCGGGTGTGCTGGGGAAGGGGAACAAGGTCACCTTGAAGTGTGGAGAGGAACTGATGCCACCGCCGAAGGGCAGCAGGAGTGCGGCTATGGATGTTGAGGTCGGCAGCAATCACATAGGTGGAGAAGGTGTGGTCAATGTGTGAGATGAAGTCATAAGGAAGTGGAGCAGTGGAGCGGACATAGATGGTGGCACAGGTAATGGTGAGGGAGGGGAAGAAGACGCTAAGGATAAGGTGTTCAGTGGGGTCATTGAGGAGAGGTTGTGGCCGGACAGGGATATGCTTAAGGTGGCCAATCGCGACTCCACCCTGCGCACGAGGACCAGGAGCGTCAGTGCGGTGGAGGATATAGGGGGAGGTGCGGATAGAATGGTGGGGCTGGAGAAAGGTTTCGTTCAAGAGGAAGGTGTCGACCTGGTGGTGGGAGAGGGTGTGTATGAGGAGGTATTTGTTGGAGCGGAAGGAGCGAATGTTCTGGAAGAGGATGCGAGACTCGTGCCGCGCCATGACGGGAAGGAGGGGGGGAAGAGAGGGAAGGGAAGAGACTTAAACTAGGGTGTCGAGGCGGGTGAAGGTGAAATGGGCTTGGTTGTGGGAGTAAGTGGCGAAGGCGTTCACGTGGAAAACAGAGCGAGCAGCAAGGGATATTTGTTGGAAGGTGTGGGGGCGCTGAAAAGGGTGAATGTTTTGGAGGACAACGGTAATGAACCGGATGATGTCCTCGGCCGTGGGGGGTGGACGGAGGGAATTGTTGGGATGGACAGGGGGATCGACGGGACGAACTGGGACCGTAAGTTCAGGGGTGGCTGGAGGGGGTTTAGCTTTACATTTGTGGGAGTATGTGGGATGGGGGCCATTGCAGGTATTACAGGAAGGAGGAGCAGCGAGGTTGGGGCAGTTCTTAAGAAAGTGGGAGGCCTTGCAATGGGGACAGGTGGGGGGGTTTTTGCAGTTGGGAGTCAGGTGGTCATTGTACATCAGGCACCGCTGGCAACGGTAGGATTGGGGAGGGGATTTGGAGGATTCAACAGGGTGGCGACGGTGGTATATCAGGGCACCCTGGGTGAGGAGATGGTCTATGGATGGGGCGGATTCAGAGAATACCCGCATGAGGTAGGTGGGACCAGAGGCATTGTGGATACGGCGGGCAGAGCGGATTTCCAAGTCCGGGTGGGAGTTCAGTTCTACCAACACTTCATCCTCTGTGATCACCGGGCTGAGCTTGGTGATCACAGCGGTGTAGGTGGGGGGGGGGGGGGCGACGGGGAGGCTGGGGCTGACGAGGAGTGGAAGCAGAAAGGAAGGGTGTCAGAGAGGCGTGGGGGCCAAACATAACTCGTGGGAGTTTTCGCAGGAGGTCTGTGTGAATGGATGGGGACGGGGACTTGATAAGGACTGAGTCCCTGCGGGGAATGAGTTGGGAAATGGGAGCACCAGGTAAGTACTTTCGTATTTCCTTGGTGAGGGTACGAGCGTCGAGGAACTTAGGATCGGGAGTTGACAGGACAAAGGTGTGGAGGGTGGGGGCCAAGGTATGGGTGGCAGGAGGAGGGGTGGTGTCCATGGTGACGGCAGGGGGAGGGGGAGGTGGTGTTGATTTTTTGTGGGAAGTGGCGGGAGCAGAGTCGGTAAGGAAGCGCTTTTGGGGTTTTTTGGAGACTGGAGGCTGGGAGGAGGGGAGAGGGACGGGGAGGAGAGGGAGGTGGCGGGTGGCAGATCCCTGTGGCGTAGCGGAGGCACCGGGAGAAGCAGCTGGTTCAGTGGTGGCGATGGTGGCTCGGCGCGACGTGATGCGTGCGGGAGATGCAGAAGACGAAGCGACGGGGTCGGTGAGAGAGGGGAAGCCAACCACCTGAGGGGCGGCAGCAGAGGCGGCAACAGAGGCGTACGTGAGGGCGGGGGTAGGAGTGGGCGCTGTTGAGGGTGTGGAAGCTGGAGGAAGGGTGTAGAGGTGTGGGTATACAGCAGGGGAGGAGATAGGGGGATGTGTGAGCGGGGGAAGGGAAGCGGAGGCGGAAGGAGGGAGGCCAGGGGCGGCACTCCAGGAAGTGACTGTGGGAGAAGGGGAGGGGGAGGTGTAGATGACGGTGGAGGTGGGAGTACTCATTGCAGACGAACGGCGACGGACAGACGGACGTGCAGCAGGCAGCGGCGGCGTCGGCGTCGGCGATGGTCGGCGGCGAACGGACGGACGAACAGCAGGCGGCGGTAGCGGCGGCGGCAGCGGTAGCGGGTACGACGACGGCGATGGACAGCGAGCAGGCAGGCAGGCAGGCAGGCAGGCAGGCAGGCGGACGGACGGACGGACGAACAGCGACAGCAGCAAGCGGCGGGCACACAGACAGACAGACAAACACAATCTTCGAAGACGGAGATTCCACCCTGAGAGTAGCCCAGGCTTTGCAATCTGACGCTTTCGAAGGAGGGGATCCAACCCTCTAGATGCGTCTCGGGGCCAGCGATCCTCCTTATATGCAAAAGGCAGAGCTGCGGACCCGAGCTCAGCCATGGCGCGACCTCTTCCGTCGGCGGTAACGCCCTGAGACGCCGACGGCCGCGACAGAAACTGTGGCCAGCGATGTCACGGTCAGGGCGCACGTGCGCGAGTTGGTTGGTTGGTTGGTTGGTTGGGTCCGTGGATACAGCAATTTTACTTGCTTGGTATTGTTCCCAATTCACGATAATGTCAAATTTTATGGCACTAATATTTTAAAATCTACTCGCAAATATTCACATACCAAATTTGAAACTTTTTTTTCAGTAAACAAGTTTACGTGATTTGCCTGCTATTTTTCCTGTGCATGCTATGAATTATTCGCAGTTAAAACAAATAATCGTAACAACGACAAGTTATTTAATGGGCGGATTTGGTAATTTGAAATAAAAATCGCAGAAGAGGGTACGTAGCAGTGCCATTAACTGTAGAGGAAAAAAAATAATAGGTTACTAATGGAATCACTAGAGGCGTAGTAAGGAAACTGAATAGCTTTTATTTCCTCCGTCTCAGTTGCTCTGATACACAGTTTTTGCTTCAGTGGTTACAGATTTCAGGCTAAAACGCCCATTGTCAAACCAAGCATCTTTTTATTAACCTAACAACTTTGGTTATGTCAGTCGGATGCAACGGTAGACACAAAGGCTAATACCAATGAGAATACTTGTTGCCCACAGCTTCTCTTTCTGTACAGAAGCTATCAGTGCCTTTTGGCACAATTTCTGTTACTATTTATTAATAACAAGGTGTGTGGTTTGAAAACCTGAGTGTGAGGCCGAAACCGGTAACCACTGCAGCAAAAATAAATGCAACTGAGACGAATGAAATATACAGTTTCCTCTGCACTGAACAGGTGCAGATCTACTACCCCGTGGCATCACTCGTTGAATCAACAAGAGGTGTAGTAGTTCACAGAACAGGACACTTGTTGCGATACACACTTAAATGTTTCGCTAACTACTTTTTTCTATTATAATGTTTGACTCGTTGCATTAGTTGTTCACAAATAGCAGCGTAACTTAAATAAGTGGCTACGGAGCTGATGTACGGTATGCAGACAGTTTTGCTTAAACTGTAATTCTTTCTCAGATATTACGTGCTTTGAAATAAAATCAGTAACAGTGAATACATAGCACTATCATCAGCAGTAGGAAAGTAACCGTGAGTTAAAATGGAATACCTTGTGGTGTAGTACAAAATATTGACTGCGTTACATTCTTAAGTGTTTCGATCACTATTTTTTTCCATGACAGAATTCCTTGCAGGTATCAGCGTAACTTAAATGAATGGATATGAAACAGTGGAGTGTATGTACTGTATTCGTTTTCTCACATACACGACTTGGGAGAGCCCTCATGGAGATGTCGTCTGTGTTCCAGAGTGAGAAGCTGGTCAACTCTGCCGTCAGCTGTGGCTGGGCAGACGGCGACGCCCGCTTCAAGAGGAGCCTCCTCGTCTTCATGACGGTGGCCGGGCGGCCTCTGGAGATCACGGTGGGCAAGATGTGCAAGCTGTCCAAGCAGATGCTTGTACAGGTCAGTAGACAACAGTCCGAAGCATTATTGCGCAGAAGTAAGATAGTCAGACGAGTTTACCCGTTCACATTGCTCGACACTCCCATCCATGGCAAACCACGTTGTCGAAGACATCTTCATTGTCAGGCGGGAGCATCCATTGTCTTCAAAGAACCTGGGCGCTATGCCAGTGGTAGTTTAAATACAGATAGATCCTCTCGTGCCAGACAGGCTTCGGCAGAACAGCCAGGCGAAATGTGACCCACGTAATACGGGAAGGAAAGCTATCCTTCCAAAGGGAGTAAACCTTAAAAACGTCAAAATCCTCCCGGACGGGAATTGGACATGGGACCGATAACCCCACACTGTAAAAATGTCATATCACGGAACCTCAGCAAGAACCTCAGATGATGGATGGGACGTACACAGCACCAATTGGGCAAAGAAAAACTGACACTTGGAAAAATGAAAGCAATAGCTGAAGAGATCATGAAGTTTAAGTACAGTAATGTGTCAGAGTAAGAAATGAGATAACAAGGGCAAGGCACACAGATGTGACTCAGTGTTCTCTGTTGTATAGTGGACCAGAATGAAGAACAGGCCAGTCTCGAACAGGATTTATAATAACAAAGATGTTAAGTAATGTCTTTTGAAAGCTGACCCTATTAACGAATGACACAGCATACCGAGATAGAAGGTAAATCCAGGAATATAAATATTTATTTATTTAATCGTAAGGCTAGCCCCCCCCCCCCCCCCTCGGGTAGGCCGTCCGCCAGGTGCCGGTCTTTCAGTTTGACGCCACTTCGGTGACCTGCAGTCGATGAGGATGATATGATGATGATGAGGACAGCACTACACCCAGTCCCTGGACGGAGAAAATTCCCAGCTTCAGCTGGGAATCAAACCCGGGCCCAGACGATTGACAATCCGTCATGCTGACCATTCAGCTACCGGGGGCGGACAATATAAAGATAACAACAGTATACCAACCAAGAGTGGAAGCAAAAGATGGTATAAGAGTATAGTTTTATGAAGGTCTTTGAAGTACATATAATAAAGTACAAAACTGTGACTTGATGCTAGTTTTGAGAGACTTTAAGGCACAAACACGCAAAGCACGAAGGAAGTAATGAGACTGGAGATATGTTACATTAGTTTCCTGCTAGCAATAGTTTCCTCATCAAGGGTATCTACTTTCCACACAAAAGAATATATATTGGAACATGGAAATCAAATGCAAGTAAAGTAGTTAATCAAAAATCCCCTGTGTTAGTAAAAGTATGACACGCTGTGTCAGTCATAGATGTAGAAAGTTGTGATTCAGACCACCATACTCTACAAGCTATACTGAGAGAGAAGTTAGCTGTAATACATAAACCCGAATTAGAAGAACAGCGAACTGAAATATAAAAAAGCTGAATGTTTCCAAAATTGTAAAAGCATACCAGATGAAAATTAAAGACGTCTTAACAGGCAGGGAGAAAAGAATAGGTAAACAAAATAGATGGAACAGGACCCAAAGAGTAGTGAAAAAGACAGAAGAAGAAATAATTTTGATAAGAACAAAGGAAAGAAATAAATGGTTTGATGATCAATGTAGACTAGCAAGTGAACATAAAACTGTAGCAAGACAGACAGAGAGAGTAGACGAAATGTTAAGGTGCATAAAGAAGTAAGGTCTAGTTCTCTGATATGTAAGAAATAGAAAAAGAAATGTCTCAAAGGAAAATTTCAAGAGATAAAAGAACTACAGGTACAGAATAAAACAAAAAAATCTATTATGCAATGAGGAAGACGAGAAGAAATTCTCAACTAACCCAAAATGCATATTAAAATGGAAAAGGTAAGATAATCACAGAAAATCAGAAAATATTGCAGATGGGGGCACAACAGTTTGAAGATCTGCTCAATACTAACTCAAACCATGAACCAAGAGATCCACAAAAACAAGAGAGTATAGAGGTAAGAAAGGAAGAAAGTGAAGACGAAAATAGAGGACCAATGCAGAATGTGGAGTTGATGACACATAAACTGAAAAATGATAGTGAACGTAGTGAAACTGGGATAGTGTTAGGACTTATAAAATTTGGAAGTACGTGCACTAATAAACAACGTAATGGAAAATGAAAGAATTACTGATGACTGAAAACTGGAATAATATGCCGTACTGTATATGTAAGAAGAAGAAGAGTTAGCTTGTGAAAATTATAGAGCCATAACTTTATTGTATACAGCCTACAAGATACTTTCCAGGATGCTGAATGAAACAATAAAGAAGGGCGTTGAAAATATCTTCGGAGAATACCAATGTTGTTTTCGGCGAAATAGACGCACTGATGACCGATGGTTTGTAATTAGAAAAATAGTGGAGACAATTTATGAATATGACATTGACCTGCTCATTTTAAACAAGCTTTTGATAGCAATAATAGGCTAGAATTTTATAAAACACTAAAGGAACTCGACATCAGTGGCAAACTAAGAAGTGTAGTCAACAATGAAGAACAGAAAGACAAAAGTAGAAGTGATCAACAAAACAACCTTGATCTTTATCTTTACAGATGGGGTAAAACAGGGTAATGATCTCTCCAAACTTCTATTGAACTTATCACTGAACAGAGTGATACAAAAAATAGACTTGAAATGAAAAATAATGATTAGAATCAGTCAGATATCTGCATTTGCAGATGATATTGCAATTCTGGCAGGAGATGTAAACACCCTTAAAGAAATGTACGTAATTGTCGGGGAATAAAGACTCTTACGCCATCTGTTGGTGTTAAGACTGTAGATTGTGCTGCCCTCTGTGGCGGATATATAACTTGTTCACTGTAAATGGACGTTGTGAAAACAAATGTGTGTGAGCAGAAGTTCTACTGTGTCGATTCCCTTATTTCACTAGTGTGTAGCAACATTTTGGTGCCGAAACCTGGGACTACATGAAGAGATGGTGTGCAACTACACATCAAAGAGCACTCGACCATGGCGGAGGTTTTGAGCGACTTCAATCTCCAAATCCGGTCACGTCACGCCATGTTCAGCTCACACAGATAGGTTGCTGCATAGTTCTGAAACTGAAACAAAGAACACTACAGTTCAACTGATTTGTATATGACGTTACTTGGTGCATGTTTGTTGGTGGCAGAACAATAGAGGATAGTTAGAATATTATTTGCAAAGCACAAAATTGACTGCTAAAGTATTAGTAGACTGCAACGTCATCTGTTAGCAACAGTGACCACTGTTAAGGAATGCTGAAGTTGAATACTAAAGCTCTGTGTAGGAAAGTATGGCCATTGTATAGTCCTTTGTTTGCTGCCGTCCGCACTTCAGGATTAGCTGAAACCCATCACGTGACATTAGCAGCCATTGTGGCTCCAAGCGTTATATGTGGAGCATAGGAAGTGTTGTATACTTTCGAAGTTTTAAGCAGAATAACGCCTCAGTGCTGTGCTTTTGGCTATTCGTTTCGAGGCGAAAAGGGAGGAAAACTGTACAGAATTCCTTCCAAAGTGAGAGATGCAACAAGAGGGAGAATATTGGTCAAAAATGGGAAAGGTTGCTGGAACCCAACTTAACCATTCAGTTAATTTTATTCATTTCTGGCCTTTTGTCTTTGTCTCCTTTTTGCGTTTCTGTTACTTAGTTTCCAATACATTCGAGCAGCAAAAAAACTCAGAAGAACTAATTTCATGGTTTAATGGTAATTTAATTACACAGTAGAAATCTTAGAGATTAATCTGCCACTGTTAGCACATACAACGAAAAAATAGTAAGTGGTGCTGTACAAAGTTATCATTGCTGTTAAAAAATCTGACCGGATTGACTGTACAGTATAGTTTAAACTTATATTCACGATGTTCACAATAATAAATTGTACTTTGTTCCATACAATGTCATGTACAAAGAAAGTATGCACTAGACAAGTACTGAACCTACGACATTTCACTCAGTAACCAATAATGCTAGCAAGAGACTGTTATTTCTGTTGCAACCTGGTCGCTAATACACAGTATATTAATACAAATTGTTACTGTTTCCTACTGCCTACTTTTGATTATACGTGTAGTTTTATTCGAACACATTTTTAAAATGTTGTACTCTCTTGCACTTTCGTAATTATTCTGCTAATGTCATGAACAATTTGCATACAAAATCTTATGTGACAGATCTGACAAAAATACAAAGCATACACAGTCATATAGGCACGTTTATCAACTGTATTTATTAAGGTAGCGCACATGTATATTTGAATCCAACGCTTAATTTCGTATAACAAAAGAGACATTGGGCCAATTTTCGTAGTACTGGTTAGCAGGAACAAGAAATAAGTCGACACAGAGCTTTAAATTAGCGATGGATTTTTCCTTGCACTTGCGAACTAATATTGGTTTCCTTTTGCCCTGCCGACTATCGGATAGGACCAGTTTAACGCTAATTACGAAAACAGGTGTTCAAACTCGATACCACATCAAGAACTGCGAAATCTGTTTTCGCCATTAATAAAGGATAGCAGGGAAAAACTGTGTTTCATGCTCGCCACAACAAATGTTTTTCGCCTCATTTAGCTTAAATTTGTTGAGATTTTTTGTTGCTAAATATCCGACATGTTCCATTTGAAGCCACTGGTCAGTTTTAGCAGTGCATTAGACGGTTGAGAGCACTTCTTTAACATACATGGTAAAATATGCTGCAGAAGTCAATGTATCACCAGCGGCACAGTGAGCCCAAAATGGCGGCCACAGGCAAGTTGGCAGTACTTTCCTTATACAGAGCTTTATTGAATACTGCATAGCCATGCCATTTGTTGAGAACTGCAAACATCAATAAGGGGACTGTTAACGGCTCACACTCCAGGACATCGCCATTCCTTAGCGACAGCATCCAACTGATTGCGATGTCTTGTCCTAGAACGCACTCTGGAGGCAGAAAGCAAAACGACCAACTCGCCATGACAGAAGCTGTAGCTACGAACTTCGGAAAACTGCGGCGGAAGCGGAACACCTTGCGATCGAACGCGACGCGTTTCATCATCCAGATAAAGTCATTTTATGGTTCTACAGCAGCAGAAGAAGTGGAACACTTCCATGAACGCCTACAGGAAACATTGGAAGAGTTGGCCGGAGTCAAAGGTACAATATGGGACTTGCTGGACGACTCTGAATACGAAACCGATACAGAAGCTTGTGAAGAGTATACTGATAAATGCAAACCTGCCCTACTAAAGGCGAAAAGTCTTCTAGGAGGAGCACGCTCAGGGGACAGAAATGCGACGTCAGCGGCTCAACAACACACCTGTACGGACATAACATTGCCTACTATCAAACTGCATCCATTCTCAGTGGACATAGAAGCTTGGCCTCGATATTGGGAGCAGTTCACAGCTTCCATGGACGAGAATCCGATGGCGTCAATTAGTAAAAAGCATGTATTCCTCTATGGTTATCCTGATGGGGAACCTAAGGACTTGGTCGATGGCATTGCTGCTATAGCTGACACATATGAACAGACTAAGCAAATTTTGAAATCCAAATATTGGGATAAGAACGGAATTATCTAAAGTCCCCTGTAGTTCTTGGAGAATTTTGACACTTCGATTTCAGGCAGTCCAGAGGCTCTCAATTCCACCAACATTGAGTGCCATAAGTGCATCCAAGCACTACGAGCACTAGGAGAAAATGTGGACTCTTATGGGAGAGTGCATGCACCAAACTTCTTTGAGCCCTTCCTGAATAAATTTGAAAAAATTGGTTTGTGCATGCCCGACGGCAAAAGATTGGAAAAGGGAACCTCACTCGCCTTATGGAGTTCCTAAATGAAGAGGTGGAAGGAGCTATCAACATAAGCAAAATTCGTGGACATACTGTTTCACACGAAAATTACCTACCAACAGCATCTGCCTTCCATTTGAAGGTTAAAACGAAGGGAGGAAAGAAGAAGAAACAACAAAATTCGGAGCCCTTCTGTTGTATTGCGACGAAAGAGGGCACTGGGGGCAAGACTGCCAAAAGATTGCAAGCTTATACGCAAGAATAGACGCCCTCAAGACAACGAACCGTTGGTTCCTACGCCTTAGACATGTCCACAGCAAAAATCAGTGTTTCAAACGGAGAAAGGCATTTTATACGAGATGGTAAGGTGTGCATCACATTCTCATCTGTAGTAGCCATACCACAACAGTAATTAAAATTGAAACTGTGACTTCTAACTTCACATACCTGCAGACTGCTCGTGTGAGTTTCATAGTAATTAATAAGAGCAGACACATCCACCCTAGACACAAGGAGTCAATCGAGTTTCATTCACCATTCACTGATTGAATCTCTCCACCTAAGTGTCATTGGAAGCACTACTCTGGTGATAACAACTTCCAAAACCACTTACAATTCATCCCTCTCAAGCAGGAAGGTGCATTTTATTATGATGGAGTGCTCCACGAATTCCCACGTATCAGTGACAGTCTTTGAAAGCACAAATAATTTTTCACCGCAACCAACAGTGTCACAAGATGTAGGTGATATGGTCTTGAGGCGTGGTACACCGCTGGCAGTTCCTAAAGGAAACACTGAAGACCTACTTATTGAGATCCTGATCGAAGCTGATTATTATTGGAGAATCGTGACATTGGAACAACCAACAATCTCCAGATATGTTCTTAGTGGAAACAGATCTAGTACCACCGTCAGCAGAGCAACCATCAACTTTATTCAGGAGAGCTTCAGTGATACGTCAGATGAGCCAGTCTGCCGATTTTGGGATCTGAAGACAATCGGGATAACAGAACATCAAGAGCGAGCATTAACACCAGTGGATCACCCTATTTACCAAGAATTCCGAGAGTCATACTGTGCGTAATATGGCCGCAGAATTGTGTCCCTGCCTCAAAAGAAGGATATACCTTTCTCCTGCAACAGCACAACTGCTGAAGCTCCCCTTCGCTGGTTACAAAACAAGCTGCAAGGGAATGAAGAGCTGAAGAGCAATTACTATGAAACATGTCGAAGTATATTAAGAAGGATTGGGCAGAGATGGCACCTGAGGACTGTACTGCTGGAAACACATTCTACCTGCAACACCACATCGTGAAGAAACGCAGCAGTGGAAGTGTGAAGTACAGAACAGTCTTTGATGCATCCTCACATGAGCCAGAGTCTCTATCGTTGAATGATGCCCTCGAAAAGGGACCAAATTTACTTCCGGATATTCTGGCAACCGTATTACTATTCCTCACCCTTCTGGTGGGATTAGTATGTGATGTGGACCAAGCTTTCCTGCAGTTAACGTTGAATGAAGAGGACAGAGGCCTCACACGTTTATTTTTTTGGTATTGTGTCGAACGAGCTGGAAATGGTGCCTATATGACCGCAAACGGCATGATTACATATCGCTTCAAACATTTGCCATTTAGGACTTGCACCAAGCCCATTCCTTTTGTCAGCTGCCATAAGGGATGCTAGCAGCACTAAATAGTGAAAAATATCCACAAGCTTCAGGACTTGTAAGCAACTCAGTATTCATGGAGGATTTCATAGCGAGTGTTAGAGACAGTGACACAGTTGAAACTATTTACCATGATTTGACAGAACTATTCCAGGAATAAGTCTTTCATTATCCAAATGGGCGACTAATTCAAATGATCTGAAGGCGATATGGGATGTCAAAGACCTTGGAACAAAGTCCATAATCCAAGTCTTAGGAATTAATTGGAACACGGAAAATGACTCGACCTGCAGTGACTACAAAAAGATGGCTGAAGATCTAATGGACAAACTGGTTACCAAGAGAACTGTTCTTTGAGCAGCCACTCAGTTTTATGATACCCTTAGTGTGTTCTCTCTTGTTGGGCTCGTATCAACGCTAATTTTCCAAGACACATGCCTGAGGGGTCTTGCATGGGAGGAAGTTTTGCCCACAGATCGCATGTCATTGGAGTTCATGGGTCTCAAAGCTGCATCACTTGTCATCATTGCATATTCCTATATGGGTAGGGATGACCGGCACAGAGGGCTCTGCAGAGGTGCATGTATTCTGTGGTGCGTCTGAAAGAGGCTATGGAGCTGTTTTGTATCAAAGGATAGCTACCGAAACATGATACATTGTCTGTAGCAAGAACAGACTGGCTCCTGTCCTGAAGGTAATTCTACCTAGGTTGGAGTTACTTGTTGCATTGGTCGGATCACGACTCCTTTATTACTTTTGCCAGGAAACAGGGTTTGATGCCAGCAGAGCTATCTTGTTAAGCGATTCAATAGTCACTTTGGAATGGGTACAGAGTGGTCCAAAGTGATGGAAAACCTTTATTTGTAAACTAGTGACAGAGATATTGACATACACCATACCCAGCCAATGGAGGCACTGTCCAGGAAGCCAAAACCCCGCAGATAATCTCATGTGGGGACTATAATCAAATATGCTAGTCACTCTTGATATCCAGCAATGTGGTCCACCATGGCTTTCAGAAGACAAAGCAGTTCTGGCCACTAGACATCCCAGCTCCACCTCCATCAATGTCAGAAACCAAAACGGGAGCAAATGTCACTCTAATCACCATCACTGAAACAGTGCTGGACACATCAAGATTTAGTTCAAATAGGCGAGTATTGCATACAGCTGCCTTTGTGTTTCTACTTATCAGCACAACAAGAAATAAAAATAGAATCTCTGCCAGTGTGAGTGCTTTCGAATTACAAAATTCACGCACCTACTGGATCAGAAGAGTTCAAGAGGAACTATTCACTGCTGAACTGTGTAAACCGCGTAAGAGAGAACAATTGTCCAAGGAATCAAAGATTGCTCGAAACAATCACTTTATATCTGACGGCATCCTTCGACTTCGTGGTAGGCTGCAATGTGCTGCACTGTCGCACTCAGAGAAGCATCCAATTATATTGGCTGGATGCCACCATTTCACTGAGCTTCTCATCAGACACACACACATGCAAGACTGCATCATTTCGGTATGCGGATTGTGTTAGGGAAATTGCGAGAAAAATTGTGTATTCTACGAGGATGGCTAGCTTTTCGGAGAGTTCTTCCCTCTTGCCTACCAAGCAAGATAATGCACAGTCTCTGGTATGAAGAGAAGGAGGCTCGACTACCACTGGACAGAGTTAAGCCTTCGAGATCATTTGAAGTAATGGGCATCGATTTTGCCGGTCGATTGTATGTCAAATCTGGACATCAAACAAAGAAGTCCTGATTCTTGATGGCTGTGCTTTGCAGGATGTACAGGTATGAGCCTACCAGTCACTGTCTACTCGGACAATACTACAACATTCAATGCAGCCAAATCAGAACTATCAGTGCTTTTCAAAGCCATGCAGCATACTGACATACAGCTCTACTGTACCCACCATGGAATCACTTGGAAATTCATACCACTGCTTTCAGCTTCGTAGGGAGGCTGGTGGGAACGCATGATAGGTTGTGTCAAGTGCTGCTTGAGGGAAGTTCTTGGTCGCTCCTGGGTGGATGAATAGACTTTGAACACCACCTTCATCAGCATAGAAGGTGCAATAAACTCACGATCCATCAGTCAAGGAGAGAGCGATACTGCATTGGCACCAGCCCACTTTCTAAATGGTGGAAAATTAGTAATAATTCCATGTGGGCCAGAGCCAGCAACTATAAGGGACCTTGCCAGGGTGTTCTGACTTAGATAGAAGGTGAATGAGGGCATTTGGCATAGGTGAAAGATCAAATACGTCCTGCTGCAAAGACAATATAATGAGGTGAAGGGATACCCTTCACAAAGGAAACAGAGAATTGGAGAGGTTGTACTACTACAAGAAGACATCAAACCACGGCACTCGTGGAAGAGGGCTTTGGTGGAAGAACTGCGGCGTGGCAGAGACAATAAAATACGGTGCATCGTCCTCCGCCAACCAGATGGTATGAAGATCTGTCGACCAGTCTAGCTGGTCACGCACCTCGATGTGGATCAGGATGGGGAGCATAAACACTCTTATACCATTTGTTGGTGTTGCGCTAAGTCTGTAGATTGTGCTGCACTCTGCCACAGATATATAACTTCTTCACTGTAAATGGACGTTGTGAGCAAAAGTTGTATTGTGTCGATTCCTTGCTTTCGCAAGTGTGTAGCAACAGTAATAATGGAAACAGAAGGAGGAAAACTTTTATTTTCTGTAAACGAAAACCAGACTAAATAAATGGTTACAAGGATAGAAGAACATCGCATGACCTGAAGGTCTCTAATATATGTTTCAAAGCTGTCACCAGCCTCCATTATTTAGATGTCCTATTAATCAGCAGTTATGAGGCAACGTCTTAGAGGAAGGACACTAGCAGAAAGTAGAGCCTATTATGCAAATTTACAGATATTCAAGAATTCTCTAATTAGAAGAACTATGAAGTTAATAGTACACTACTATTTATTTGTGCGAGTAGCAGTTACGAATCGATCACAAATGTGGTCAATGACTGACGAATATACAAACAATTTAAGGGCATTTGACAGAAAAATCCTGAGACAAATTTGTGGGGCTATGAGAGAGGAAGAGGATTGGAGAGTAAGGTACACCCATGAAACACAAGACCTTATTAAAGAGAAAAATATAGTGAAATATACTAAATTTTAAAGAATAGGCTGGTTAGGACATATAGAGAGGATAACAGGATGCTCAAACGAATAAGAGAAGAAAGTTTGTGTTCCACCGGAAGGAGACGCCAATGAAGTACTAAATGGCTGGATAAAGTGTTGGCTGACCTTGCCAAGATGGAGATCCGAGGATGGAAGAGAAAAGCAGAGAATGGGGATGTATGGAGAAAAGCCCATCAAGGGTTTTAATGCCGAAGAAGAAGAAGAAGAATTTCTCGTTACTTAATATAGGTATTCCTTGCACAACTGAAACCCTTTCATGGTCTATCATCCATTTACATGAACACACTATCTTCCGGAAATCCCATCACGCTGGGGCACATTTGGAGAAGTGAAACAATTCATGTTATATGTTAAGAGGTTAGAAGCAGCCACAAACAATAAATTATGACTATCGGTAGTCTACTCAGGGTGATAACAGTGGGATCATTGTGGCTGGCTGGCATGAATGAGCAACATATATGCATTAAGTTTTGTTATTTTGAACTTGGTAAAATCACAGCATGTATGCACCCAATCTTAAAGCAACCTTTTGGAGACATCGCTCCAACTCAGACACTCACTTATGAATAGCATAAGAGTTTCAGAAACATACAATTCCTCGACTAGTGATGACATACTTTCTGGTCAACTGGCTTCAGACCTGAAAAGGACCAATAAGTCGGGGATATAATTCTGCAAGTTCATGGGCAGACCACCCAAAATCTCTACAACACCTAAGTAAGGAGCACGTCAGTACTATGGCAGTGGACTGTCGGCCAAAAAACGGTGACTCAGCAGCTGTTAGCATTTTTGTCTGCATTCTCGTATTACCACTGAGATAAATGCACCTGTCATATTTCGCTCACAGCAGCCTCAGTACTTCCTTATTTTAAAGACTATTCCATGAACCAAAAGTTTCAGCTATGTGCCAAAGCCAAAAAGGGAAGGAGAGGGGGGGGAGGAGAGGGGAGGGGATGGCATGGCCACCCCATGCATCACTACAATTTGCATAAAACATGCCTCATCATGAATGCCCTGTTCTGCAGCCAATAGTATGCAACTTTAAATTGGCATGTGCATTGTCACATGCCACCTAGCATAAAGCATAAACCATCCCACACCTCACACACTCACATGCCCATGCACCCTTGCCCAGCAGCCAAACACGATAACATGTCTGAACGGCCGAAAAATTTGTCAACCATATTTCCATTAATCACTCCCAAAAATTCGTTTGAGGACTGGATAACCAGTCGCATTGAGAAATTTTATTTGAAGCTGAAAAACATTCGCCATGGACTACTGGAATGAGTAGATAACATCTTTCTCCACAAACTGTCAAAAACTAACATTTGCTTAAAAAGCATAAATAACGAATTAGGGATTTGTAATTGTTGAAAATGAGTTTTACCTTACGTACGATTCCACTAACCTTGTAATTGCGAAATAGAAGCAAGTATTGTTTCACATCCTGCCTGTTTCTTTCACAAACAGATGACTGCGTTTTCGAAAACGTGTGCTTTCTGCCAGCAGCAGATGGCTGTACTAAAAAAATGAGCAATGTTCACTCTCCGTACCGCAGCGTCTTACTACCACTAACAAATTGCTGCATTATTAAAAGAGGAACATAGACGTTAATCAGTTGCTTCACACACATTAGACATTGAAAAATTCTAAAACGTCTGTAAAATCAGTAGACAGTGAATTTTGCAATGTCTATACCGAATATCCACGGCCTAGTTGAGGGTAATACATGAAAAAACGCAATGAGACTCATATCAATTAATGTGATGTCACAATAATGCAAAAAAGTCTGCAGAGTATAGATATATGAGTTAATATCCACTAATCAAATATTTGCCAAGTTATTGTTTAAAATTCTGAAGTATGTACCTCAATGCTAGATTCAACACCTACTAACAGCTGACATTTGGGAACGTAGACCGAATGAGTCGTTATTGTGAAACTAACCTGACCACCTTATTTGCAGATGAATACTTTCTACCCAAAATACTGTGCTGAGCAGGCAAATAGACATTCATAATGCTACTAATGGCGCCCACCCTTGACGTAAGTTACAACTCAGCCGTAAAGTATATACACTCCTGGAAATGGAAAAAAGAACACATTGACACCGGTGTGTCAGACCCACCATACTTGCTCCGGACACTGCGAGAGGGCTGTACAAGCAATGATCACACGCACGGCACAGCGGACACACCAGGAACCGCGGTGTTGGCCGTCGAATGGCAATAGCTGCGCAGCATTTGTGCACCGCCGCCGTCAGTGTCAGCCAGTTTGCCGTGGCATACGGAGCTCCATCGCAGTCTTTAACACTGGTAGCATGCCGCGACAGCGTGGACGTGAACCGTATGTGCAGTTGACGGACTTTGAGCGAGGGCGTATAGTGGGCATGCGGGAGGCCGGGTGGACGTACCGCCGAATTGCTCAACACGTGGGGCATGAGGTCTCCACAGTACATCGATGTTGTCGCCAGTGGTCGGCGGAAGGTGCACGTGCCCGTCGACCTGGGACCGGACCGCAGCGACGCACGGATGCACGCCAAGACCGTAGGATCCTACGCAGTGCCGTAGGGGACCGCACCGCCACTTCCCAGCAAATTAGGGACACTGTTGCTCCTGGGGTATCGGCGAGGACCATTCGCAACCGTCTCCATGAAGCTGGGCTACGGTGCCGCACACCGTTAGGCCGTCTTCCGCTCACGCCCCAACATCGTGCAGCCCGCCTCCAGTGGTGTCGCGACAGGCGTGAATGGAGGGACGAATGGAGACGTGTCGTCTTCAGCGATGAGAGTCGCTTCTGCCTTGGTGCCAATGATGGTCGTATGCGTGTTTGGCGCCGTGCAGGTGAGCGCCACAATCAGGACTGCATACGACCGAGGCACACAGGGCCAACACCCGCCATCATGGTGTGGGGAGCGATCTCCTACACTGGCCGTACACCACTGGTGATCGTCGAGGGGACACTGAATAGTGCACGGTACATCCAAACCGTCATCGAACCCATCGTTCTACCATTCCTAGACCGGCAAGGGAACTTGCTGTTCCAACAGGACAATGCACGTCCGCATGTATCCCGTGCCACCCAACGTGCTCTAGAAGGTGTAAGTCAACTACCCTGGCCAGCAAGATCTCCGGATCTGTCCCCCATTGAGCATGTTTGGGACTGGATGAAGTGTCGTCTCACGCGGTCTGCACGTCCAACACGAACGCTGGTCCAACTGAGGCGCCAGGTGGAAATGGCATGGCAAGCCGTTCCACAGGACTACATCCAGCATCTCTACGATCGTCTCCATGGGAGAATAGCAGCCTGCATTGCTGCGAAAGGTGGATATACGCTGTACTAGTGCCGACATTGTGCATGCTCTGTTGCCTGTGTCTATGTGCCTGTGGTTCTGTCAGTGTGATCATGTGATGTATCTGACCCCAGGAATGTGTCAATAAAGTTTCCCCTTCCTGGGACAATGAATTCACGGTGTTCTAATTTCAATTTCCAGGAGTGTATTTCCGCATTTCAGTTGTTATCAAACGCCATTTTAGGATGTATAGAGATAATGCTTCATGTTATTACCAAAAATTCGATGATATTTATTGAAAATTACTGCTATTATGACTAGGCTTACTGGTGGCTACTTAAGTAACAACAATTTTCACTCAAACGGCTCTCAAGAGACTTTACATACTGTATTTGTCCTATATTTTATGCTCACAATATTTTACAAATATGTCAACAAACTGAAAAGTGTGATATTTATCTTGTAGCGTTATCCAAATACGTAAAGTGTGTTTGCAATCTGTGCAGTAGCATCTCTGGAAACTATGACTCATGAAAATAAAACTTCTAACTAACTACACCACAAAACCGCAGGACAATCGTCTTATTATGGAAGGAAACAATAAGTTGCTTTTATTACCAAATGTCATCTACACTGCAAAAAGAGATGCCCTTTTCTTTAGCACACGACTAAAGATGGTAACTGTGTGAGATGTGACATGTCCAGGGATAATGTGAGAATCAGTATCGCAGAAAATAAATAAAATTATTTACCATATACGTATTGTCAGGCTTCTCATACTTTGCTGCCACAGATTAAATATTGTCACATCTCAGTTGTCTGCGTAATTCATTATAATACATTTATAGCATAACATAAGTAAAATCGCACGAAAATTCAATTCCGTACGCCTTGCAAGCACAGTGAGCCATCAAAAAGCCTAACACTTGATGCAGGAAGTGGGACGATCACCCTCAATTACTATAAATGCTATACATTTGCCACTTCACATATTAAAATGTTGATATTCTCTCTAACGTACAGATATATAGATGTGGAATATGTCATCTACATAAATTTATTGAGTCAGAACCGGAAATGACTTTAGAAATTTTCCCAATCCATGATGCCTCATCAGCTGAAATATATACTTCATATTAAGTCTTCAACGACGTCGTTTATGTTCAGGCTCCATAGACGCGAGTCTATGGAGTCGCGTGTCTGGACACTTTATGAAAGCTTAAACAAAATGGCTGTAAATATTATGGGATATAGTGCCTCAACGTTGCAGCGTTACAGCAGTACTGTGCCAGTTTGCAGAAATGAATATATCGACGTCGCAAAATACGGAAAGAACAGAGGAAATAATATGATAACATCAGCAATAGTAATGAGAAATTATCAGTAACCGTCGAAGTGACGGAATTATGTTCCATGATAGAATAAAAATCGTCGTTTACACACCTAAACAGTCTTCCACAGGGATCAGTCACATGATCCATTCTGTAGTGGTGTACAGCCTGATAATACCAAGCTCTTTAGCCTAGGAAGCCACAAATGTTTCCCATAGCCGCTTCTCTGGGCACTTTATGAAATCTGTGAAGTGTTTATTAATAACTTTACACATACCTGATCTTGTGATATGACACATGAATATACTGTAGAAGTTTTATCTACAGCTGGAAATCATTCACGTTAACTGTTTAACTCCAACTACCTTATCGTAAACCATAATCCTAGTGCTGTTACGACTATGAGACGTCGCCTCCAAGCGTATATTATCATCAACCTAGGAACTTCAAAACAGATAAATATTAATTTGCTAACTGATGAGTTTACATGTTGCAAAGGCAAAAATACACTATTTGATGATACTGACTCAATAATCTTGAATGAATACTCTATCTGTAGTTGCTACTCACTTCCAAAATGCAACATCCAAGGAAATGGAGAATGCACACATACCATAGTATAATATGAGCTGTCCATGAATCATCCTCTCCTTTCCAGTGCTTCAAACCAGTACCACAATGAAAATACACTGTTTAATCGCCATTACCAGTGTAAAAGCACCTCACTCCACTTGGCTCATCAAATCGCTGCTTAGTAGCAAGACACCAGTCATTGAATCATGATCATGCAGACTCCTGAGTGCTGTATTTAGGCCACACTGTTTCCAAAAAGATTTCAGCTGATCTGTATTGAGGCTTTGGTTTTGGAACGGAATTTGGATGTATTTTTATTCTGTGAAGGATAATGTAGAATCGTCAGCTGGAGATGAATTTTGTGATGTGTCGACGGAATTATGTGAAGGTATTTATATAATGTATCGGCGGAGGTTCACCGAGTTATTGGTAGTGATTTCTATAATGTATCGACGGACGTAATGGATGTTTTAGCTAACGAATGTCACGAATTATCGGTGGATGTTAATGGAGTTAACTGTGATAATGTGTAGTGATTCGTTGGAAATAAGCGACGTTTGCTTATGAGAGAGGAAGTTTTAATTTCCGTGGTTATTTGTGAGAATGTTGCAGTTACTGATATTCATTCGGAGCAAGGAGACAGTAGATTTGATTCTGACGAGGACAACCGAACGATTGATCTTCGCAGGTATCCTCACACAAAGTCATCTACATTATTTTCACTTAAATTACAATTATTGTTGCTACTGACTAGTGCTTCATCAGAATTCATCATACCTTCCACCTCCACTGAAATTTAAGATCCACTTCAGCCTAACTTCTGATCACAGGATTTTCCGCCATACATACTTCCATTCCATTCTTCATTTCTCTTTCACAAAATTAATTCTTCGGGCCGACATTTCACTATCGAATCTCTCAGACATTCAGCAATACCTCTCACGCCCTCTTTACGGTTGTGCCGCTTCAAATTATTCTTTATTTTATTTATATTTCTTATAACCTCCATCTTCAACATTTGTGGCTTCCTTGCCACGTTTTCGACACCCGTAGAATTTTTAAAATAGCCCGTTCTTTTCAGCGTCGGTTTATTTCGCCACCTCCGAACCTGATGTGTGACAATCTTTAATTTCCTGACCTCGTATTCTGGCGTTAAATTTCGTGCGGAATTACGCTGGGAAAGGATATTCTGCATAGCCCTGGAGCATTTGTTGACTAACTAGCCTAGTAGTAGTAGTTGTGGCGTAACCTAACACACATCAACTCACACAACACTCTAACAACACCGACATTGATTAAATCTGCATGGAATAAACAATGAAATACATTCCCTTTAAAAATTATTATTATAGTGATGATTATTCCTGTTATTGTCACTATAATTATTGTGTGTATTATTACTGTTTTCGTTCACGTGCACGTTTCCCTCTCTGCTTTTCGCATTATACCACTTGAATTTCAACGCCTGTTGAAGTGTCCCAATAAAATCTAAAAATTCATCGATGTAATTTGTTGGACTGTGTACAAGATCCCGTTGAAAAATTTGTGACCGGTCCCACGTACTTGCAGCGCATATCACTTTCAGAAACCATTCGTTGCAAGTGCGGGGAAAATGATTCTTTTTGAAATGAATTACATGTAGGCATTTACGTAATAACATAGAACTCGTAACGGAAACATTATATAATGCACTGAGGCACCCAGATACATGGACACAGTAGAACGCAATCACGAAAAACATCGCAAAAGCAGCACATGACATATACAAACAGACTCATCAATAGAGACGGCGCAGAAGAGGAAGACAAGCCGACGCAGACAACCCGAGTAGCTCCAGTACTGACGATGAAATGAGTGACCGTGACAACACTGACGTAACATAGACACACAAAACATACATAAGGTAAAACACATAAAACATGCACAACTACTAACGTGAACATTAATCAAGTATTGCAATTTATATCTTATTATAAAGGAACCTAATTAAAAGCAGAATTAATTAGAATAGTCTGTGAATAGATACTGTTCTAGAATCCACGTTAAACATGTACGCAACTTTGTTAAGTACTTACATAAATGAGCGCGTCATCGTTGATGCGAAAATATAAGGAAAGCAAGCAAAATCAAACAATGTAAAAACAAAACAGTAACAGGTCATACATATTACGCAATTACACCAGATCAGTGGGTCCATTACTCAGAAAAGTCTAGTTTTATTCCACAAAAATGATTTTACCACATTAATAATAAGTTAGCGATGAGCTGTTATTTCTCTTACAGCTATGTAGGAACAGTATATAACTTAATTAGATTACACTGGGGCCGGATATTGTTTCTAGCCAAGCAGAATTTGTTTACTAACTAACCTACTAGTAGCTGTTATGTAATCTAACACATATCAACTCACTTCCTAACAAACAACACCGACATAGATTAGGTGGGGAAGGGGATTTCCAATTCCCTGCACTTTTCTTTGAAAAATACGTGTAACTGCTGCAAGTTAATAAAAGATATCACCGAAGTCCAGATGTCTGTCCCGATAGCTGAGTGGTCAGCGCAACGGGATACCGTACAAAGGGGCCTGGGTTCGATTCTCGGCTGGGTTGGAGAGTTTCTCCGCTGAAGGACTGGCTGTTGTGTTGTACTCATCATCATCATCTCATTCCCATCGACCCCCAAGTCGCCAAAGTGGCGTCAACTCGAACGACTTGCAACAGGCGACCGGCCTACCCGACGGCAGGCCCTAGTCACATAACATTTCACTTTCACCGAAGTCCAGATGAAAGAACTCCACGCAGCCCCACCTCCAAGTGTGATGCATGGACAACTGTGTCCGTCGCCTCACCGGCATAGGACAATTTTGCTGCGGGCTGATGACCACGGGTACTGGCTTAGAGAGCGCTACAGCCTGCTCTAATTAGTAAGATGACAAGCCTAGCAGTCATAATGCAGTTGGGAAAAAAGAACGCAGCTTGCAAAAATTCCGGTGAGTGCCTCCTGAGCGTCGTAATCATCCATCGACTTAACCAGTTCACACATACAAGAAGCTACGTCGACCCACTTCCGTATATGAAACTTGGTCCGCTTGGGTACTCATTCTGGAGGCACTTTTACCTCACTTCACTCCGGGATTTGTTCAGGAAACAACTCTCAGACGCTTCATGGGTAGTAAATGAAAAATCCATTACATTTTTCCATGATGTGCATTGCCCACACTTTTTCGTTCCTGAGTTACCTCATGGAGCACCTATCATAGTAGTAGTCCGATTCGCTGCTAGGAAATTTAATTCTGCCCTCATGTTTTTTAACTGCAGTTCCATTGCACAGCTTCTTTATTTAATCCTGATTCAAAATGTTCTGCATTTTAAGTACCTCCTTTTTTACGGTCTACTATTCTACCTGACAAATTCTTAACAGATTTAGTGGTCCCTTCCTGAAGCGCATTTTGCTTCTGCATACAAATTTTCACTTCACCACCCTGCTCATCCAGCATTTTACCCAACCATTCCCCAAAAGCTCAACAGAAACGAAAGAAAATTTTGTCCACCTCGCGACAGAACTAGCAACGAAAATGAATGAATCATTTGAGTGTTTTGCAAATGAACAAAAAGAACAAATGAGAGGTAATTTCTAGCGTCTATCAAGCGAACAATCCACTCACATTGCTAGATTAAACACAGTCTTGGAACAGAAGTACACTTTTTGGCACCTAGATCCCTTGTACTGTACTGCACAGCTTGCCCACCATCTAGAGGGGTTCGTCCGCTCAGACACATGCTCGAGTGACCATTTTTTTCCGTTCGTAAATCGTCTGCTACGACTCAATTAGTAGATTTATAATTCGCACGTAAAAGTTTACCAGAATTGGTAACACAATTAAAGTCAGATGTTAAGGTAGTAAAAGACACACAGTGTAAATTACAAAGTACTGTGGAGCGCCTAACTAATCAGGGTAGTCAAATGAATAATGAATTTGTTAGCTGGCTGCAAGAAAAGTTCGAGTGAGTTACTATGTTCCTTAACTGCTCAATGTAACAAAATTAATAACTGCTTCGTTAAATGGTTACATGAAACTAAGACACTAGTCAACGAATCCTTTAAAAATGAGCAACGAGTTGTAGTATGGAATGTATGTGGATATGTGGCTGATCGTGTGAATGATAGCGAGGAAATAAAAGCTGATCCAGGTCAGCTTAAGTCTGTGCTTACATACGAACTTCCACAATGAAATGAAAACATGGTAACTCAAGTGAAGAAGTTGTAGCAGGAAATATTCACTGTATGTAATAACGGACCCGAGACTTCGACTGCTGTTGATGGAGGCCTCTCTGCATCTGATATCATAGATTACTGGAATTCTTATAAACAATTCGACAGAGTTTTTCTAGTTCAATAGAGCTCTCCCTGCATTCAAGAACGCCTGAGGGAGGAGTACACAACCCAAAACGTTATAACAGTAAAGGGGGAACTTCTACTGCTCTGAAAAATACACTCTAAGAAGAAAAAAAGGGATGTAGCGTGAATAGGACGGAAATGGGTTATATGTGATGTACATGTACAGACAAACAAATTATTACGGTTTCAGAGAAAAATGATGTTTTATTCAAGAGAAAAAGCTTCAAAAAATGAGAAACTCAAAAACGTGTCGGTCCAATAATGCGTTGTATTCCAAGAAACAGGCATTGAACATTGAACTATACTGATTGCATATAGAACTAGCAAATCACATAAAGTATCCATTTTTTTAATGAATTAATGCACAGGGTTAGAGCATACACAGATAACATAATTGAAAGAAAACGTTCAATACAACAAAAGAAACTCACCAGAATGATAAATCACACAAACATCTATCAATCACATCACCAATACAATAAGAACACTTTTCACAAAAGAGAGATTAACAGACATAAATTATATCAAAAAGAGAGCAGCCTGCTTGAAAGGTGGCTGAACATTTTCTACTGGCACACAGGACAATAGGAACAGAAACCAAACACATCATAAAGCAAGAAGAAAAACTAAATGCACCTGAATCCAATGCGAATCTAACAACAGAACTAGGCGCTGAGGAAATAAGAAACACAATGAAGGAGAACAAAACCATTATAAAATAAAATACAATGACAACTGAAGAAAAAACCTAAAAGGAAAGTACAGAAAAATTAATGCAAGAAAATGTCATTACCACAAAAACCGAAGAGGGTAATTCGATTGTAATCATAAAAGAACAGAAATACATTGACAAAACATTAGAATTCATCGAAACTAAAAATATCACAGACTTAACAAGTTATTCAACAAACTGATAACAAATAAATTTACAAAACAGTCTGGAAAACATAGAAACAATTTTTACAGACACATAGATTAAAAGAATGATACAGAAAAATCCCAAGGCTGACACTTTAAAAACATTCCCTAAACTTCACAAACATGGAATTCCTATGCATCCATTGATAAACTTTACCAAAGCACTAACATACTACCTAGCCAAACACTTACACACTCTGCTACAGACAATATAAAGTTATTGATTGGCGACACCATAGAGTGCTGTGAGCACAACGACCATATAATGAATGTAATTGGAAGGAAGGTTAGCGTTGGGCGTAATTTTGATGATTTGTTAACAGCAAAACAGATTTCCGATCACATAATGATCGTCTTCAGTGCTGGAAGTTAAAAATTTTCATTATTTTTTCCTTTATTGTGATTTCATGCCTCAGCTGAGGCGGGCTGGCAGCGGCCTACATACGCCGCTCTTCGGCCAAAAGAGACAACATAAATACATGGAAGGCATAGAAAACATAAAAAAGATGGTAAAAACAAGATGAACACTGCACAAGAAAATCAGAAGTCGTTCGATGGAAGACACTGTAATGAAGGGCGGCACCAGTTGAAAACAGATGAAGATGTCCAGGTGGAGACACGAACGTGGTAGAAAACACCGACGAAGACACTGTACACAAACGGAGAGACATTGACGCACGGAAAACACTGGCGGCGATCTTCGGCGAGGCACTCACACTGACGAAGGGGGAGGTGGCTGCCTCCTGGTCGAAGGGAGATGGAGGAGGGTAGGTGGGGAGGGTGGAGCCAGTGGGAGAAAGAAGGGAGAGCGGGGGGAGGAGAGAGTGGGGATTGGAAGCCTGGGAGCCTGGGGAGAGGGACGGAAGTGGGAGATGTGGGAGAGAGGATGGGGAAAGGAAGGTGAGGAGGGAGAGAGGGAGCCCTGGGGGAAAAAGAGGGGGGATGGGAGGGGAGAGTCAGAGCTGGTAGGAGGGGTAGATGGACGGGACAAGGACATCATCAGGGTGGGAGAGTGGGCAGAAGGCACTTTGGGAAAGGATATGGAGTATGTGAAGATGGAGAGTAGGTGGTATGCAAGAATACAGGTGCGGCAGTGGGTGGGGATGTGCAAGGAGGGGAGAGACAAATGGATGTGGGTGATCGAGCTTGCAAGAGGTGTAACGGATCCGTATCCATTTGAGGAAAAGGAGAAGGTGCGGGAAGGGAAACAAGTCATATAGGATCCGCATGGAGGATGGGAGACAGATGTGACAGGTGAGGCGGAGAGCGTGGTGTTCAAGGATTTGGAGGGACTTATAGCAGGTGGGAGGAGCAGAGATCTAGGTGGGATGAGCACAGCAGAGGATGGGGTGGATGAGGGAGGAAGTGTGGAGGATGGTGGAGGGGTCCAGACCCCATGTGCGGCCAGAAAGGAGTTTGAGGAGGCGGAGTTGGGAGTGTGCCTTGACTTGGATCATTCAGAGACGGTGGTTCAAGGAAAGGGGACGGTCAAGGGTGACACCAAGGTACTTGAGGATCGGAGGAACCGAACCGAAATCAGAAACTGTCACCACAAACCATAAGAATATCATAAGCGATATATACTTCGAATAGTATATGTACTTGTGAAACATTTTTTCATCTGAAATATCGTGGCTCATTATTTGTATCCTAGTGCAAGGCAATTGCGCTCCAGATACCCACATCAACTGAGATTCCTGACGTTTGGTAAGCCTATCCTGTATCCTACAGACCATCTTCAACACCTTGGTCTACCATCCACCTTTCTGTCCATATTCGCATTCGCAACCTACCTGGCAAACTGTTGAGCCTCCTGTTCACCTCAAAGGATCTACAGAACTTAAGCAGATGGCAGTTCTACTTTTAATGTCATGGAACTTGTCTCATTGTGTGTAAATGAGAAAACTAAAATTTGTTATCGTAATCGAAATAATGAACAAAGAATATGATTTCCCTTTTGTAATGAAACAAGAGAATACAAGAGGAATGTAAACTTTATTATCCACGAAAATTTAGCAAAAATTCTCCTAAAGGCTGGTCGTTTGTGAATGTACTAACAGTTGTTGAATATATGTATTGTTCTAGAACCTCTATTCCCAAATTCTGATGAAATCATGATAATGTTTTCCTGTAATATATTATACTCTCATGTAAATGTCAAATGAAATCATAAATGTAAAACGAAGACTGAGGTCTGCCCGTCCATCTTGGGTTTTCGCCTCGTTTTTAAGTGTACAGCGCCTGAATAGATGGACAAACAAAATAATTTGAGTCACAAGTCAGAACACAGACAGCAGTAATAGTCACCGTCGGCAGTCGAGCGACATTAACAGTCACCAGAAGAAAAAACTCTCGAAATTTTAGACACTAATTCAATGCAAAGAGCCGCAAACAGTCAATCAATGTATGTCAGAAACGCAAGAGAAAGAAAAAAAACTGTATCCAACAGTCTTGATGATAAATTAATATACATGTAATATGAATAATAATGTATCTTGTAATGAAACAGTCCTGAAAATGAGCTACATTCACTTCAGGTGAAATGATCTTTTATTGAATGTCGATCTCAGATGCAGGTGTGCGTGCAGTGCTTAACATTCAAGGGTCTTTCACAGTGTCAGTCATAAGAATTTTCCCCTGCATAAAGAGTAATACTTATACAATGACAGCGTCTGGTACGTTTGATTGAAATAGTATTTAATTTTATTTCGTGAAGCTATCTATGTAAAGCTGTGATGCATATACCTCTGTAACCTCAACTATATAAAAAATTGACAAATATCTTATTGTTAACCCCTTGTATATACATGCTTACAAATGACTGCCGAGTCTTCATTTATTTAAGTTTATGTGATATCTGATTCATATTAAAAAAAAGTAAAAAATATTTTCTGAGTGGAGACAATGTTATTTAACCATCCTTTCAGTGGAAACGATAGTAAAAGTGTTTAATGCAATCAAAGTAAGTTGTATAAATACAGTGGCTTTGCGATTGTTTTGCTATCATTTTAAGTCCCATTTTGTGCTTGATTACAATTTGATTGTTATGTGTGTTACAACATGCTATCTTATTTATTGTATGAAGTCGGACAGCATTTCTAGATAATTTCTTCCGAAGGGTCAACTACAAACAATTACCAAACGAATCTTTCTCCAAGCTAACTGTGGGACATAGCTATTTTTAGTAACCACTTAAGTAAAACCAATGGCATTGTAATATGTTATTGGCTCTCGTACAGACAATTACGATAAATCAAATAGAAATTTTATCTTTTGACCCCAGTCCTCCTTTCAAAAGAGATCAAATTTTCGATAAGTTCCTTACGTAACTTACTGGTGGACGATTATTTGATTTAATATCTAAAACAATTTTACTTCAAATTGAAGTTGGCAATGTTCTTGGCTGATGCTGAAGTATTTACATATTAACCAATGTATGCTGAAGTATTTACTTACTACCCAATATAAATATTCCCATTTGCAGGAAAGCATAGCAGCTATTCCAGTCTTCCACCAAATTTAATGGGCATGTTTGTGGCAAGTAGTATCTTTCCATAACTTAATACCACACTTGAGAGAAAGACACTTGCTATTAGCAAGTTTTCTCAGAATGTTCTTCATTTTCTCTTAGACAAATAAGCACTCTTTATCGAAGCTAAAAAGGTATATGTCCTTTTATGTTTAAGAATAACCAAAAAATTGATTAGTGTACTCATATATTCTTTGTCTCTGACAGGTGCTGAATGGAACATATGGCCTGTTGAACTTGCTGTATCATTTTAACAGTACCAAGTGAAATGGAATAACAGGGAAAGCGCACAATTCAACTGTTCATGTCTTAAAGGTTTAATATGTCGACAGAACTCAGATATACATAGCCCAAACGTAATATGCAAAATCAAATATAGAAAAAAGTTCAATCTTTCCTGTAGTAAATACCAAAATCACGTTAAGAAAAAAGTATGTACATTAGAGAATAAATTTCGTCGAAAAACAAAATGTGTCTTAAGTTTATTTGATGTATATATGTCCTATTACTCATAAATTTATAATGTACATTATATACAAAATAAAGCCACAAACTGAGGCAGTAACTGATGATTCCTCTAGATCTGGCCAAAACATGTTGTTGTTGTGGTCTTCAGTCCCGAGACTGGTTTGATGCAGCTCTCCATGCTACTCTATCCTGTGCAAGCTTCTTCATCTCCCATAACTGCTGCAACCTACATCCTTCTGAATCTGCTTAGTGTATTCATCTCTTGGACTCCCTCTATGATTTTTACCTTCCATGCTGCCCTCCAATACTAAACTGGTGATCCCTTGATGCCTCAGAACATGTCCTACCAACCGATCCCTTCTTCTAGTCAAGTTGTGCCACAAATTTCTCTTCTCCCCAATCCTATTCAATACCTCCTCATTAGCTATGTGATCTACCCATCTAATCTTCATCATTCTTCTGTAGCACCACATTTCAAAATCTTCTATTCTCTTCTTGTCCAAATTATTTATCGTCCATGTTTCTCTTCCGTCCATGGTTACACTCCATACAAATACCTTCAGAAACGACTTCCTGACACTTAAATCTATACTCGATGTTAACAAATTTCTCTTCTTCAGAAACGCTTTCCTTGCCATTGCCAGTCTACATTTGATTTCCTCTCTACTTCGACCATCATCAGTTATTTTGCTCCCCAAATAGCAAAACCCCTTTACTACTTTAAGTGTCTCATTTCCTAATCTAATTCCCTCAGCATCACCCGATTTAGTTCGACTACATTCCATTATCCTCGTTTTGCTTTTGTTGATGTTCATCTTATATTCTCCTTTCAAGACACTATCCATTCCTTTCAACTGCTCTTCCAAGTCCTTTGCTGTCTCTGACAGAATTACAATGTTATCGGCAAACCTAAAAGTTTTTATTTCTTCTCCATGGATTTTAATACCGACTCCAAATTTTTCTTTTGTTTCCTTCACTGCTTGCTCAATATACAGATTGAATAACATCGGGGAGAGGCTGCAACCCTGTCTCACTCCCTTCCCAACCACTGCTTCCCTGTCGTGTCCCTCGACTCTTATAACTGCCATCTGGTTTCTGTACAAATTGTAAATAGCCTTTGGCTCCCTGTATTTTACCCCTGCCACCTTCAGAATTTGAAAGAGAGTATTCCAGTCTACATTGTCAAAAGCTTTCTCCAAGTCTACAAATGCTAGAAACGTAGGTTTGCTTTTCCTTAATCTAGCTTCTGAGATAAGTCGTATTGTCAGTATTACCTCGCGTGTTCCAATATATCTAAGGAATCCAAACGGATCTTCCCCTAGGTGGGCTTCTACTAGTTTTTCCATTCGTCTGTAAAGAATTCGCGTTAGTATTTTGCAGCCGTGACTTATTAAACTGATAGTTCGGTAATTTACACATCTGTGAACACCTGCTTTCTTTGGGATTGGAATTATTATATTCTTGTTGAAGTCTGAGGGTATTTCGCCTGTTTCATACATCTTGCTCACCAGATGGTAGAGTTTTGTCAGGACTGGCTCTCCCAAGGCTGTCAGTAGTTCTAATGGAATGTAGTCTACTCCCGAGGCCTTGTTTCGACTGAGGTCTTTCAGTGCTTTGTCATACTCTTCACGCAGTATCACATCTCCCATTTCATCTACATCCTCTTCCATTTCCATAATATTGTCCTCAAGTACATCGCCCTTCTATAGACCCACTATATACTCCTTCCACCTTTCTACTTTCCCTTCTTTGCTTAGAACTTGGATTCCATCTGAGCTCTTGATATTAATACAAGTGGTTCTCTTTTCTCCAAAGGTCTCTCTAATTTTCCTGTAGGCAGTATCTATCTTACCCCTGGTGAGACAAGCCTCTACATCCTTACATTTGTCCTCTAGCCATCCCTGCTTAGCCATTTTTCGCTTCCTGTCGATCGCATTTTTGAGACGTTTGTATTCCTTTTTCCCATCTTCATTTACTGCATTTTTATATTTTCTCCTTTCATCAATTAAGTTCAATATTTCTTCTGTTACCCAAGGATTTCTAGCAGCCCTCGCCTTTTTACCTACTTTATCCTCTGCTGCCCTCACTACTTCATCCCTCAAAGCTACCCATTCTTCTTCCACTGTATTTCTTTCCCCCATTCCTGTCAATTGCTCCCATATGCTCTCCTTGAAACCCTGTACAACCTCTGGTTCTTTCAGTTTGTCCAGATCCCATTTCCATAAATTCCCACCTTTTTGCAGTTTCTTCAGTTTTAATCTACAGTTCATAACCAATAGATTGTGGTCAGAGTCCACATCTGCCCCTGGAAATGTCTTACAATTTAAAACCTGGTTACTAAATCTCTGTCTTACCATTATATAATCTATCTGATACCTTTTAGTATCTACAGGGTTCTTCCATGTATACAACCTCCTTTTATGATTCTTGAACCAAGTGTTAGCTATGATTAAGTTGTGCTCTGTGCAAAATTCTACCAGGCGGCTTCCTCTTTCATTTCTTCCCCCCAATCCATATTCACCTACTACGTTTCCTTCTCTCCCTTTTCCTACTACCGAATTCCAGTCACCCATGACTATTAAATTTTCGTCTCCCTTCACTATCTGAATAACTTCTTTTATTTCATCATACATTTCTTCAATTTCTTCGTCATCTGCAGAGCTAGTTGGCATATAAACTTGTACTACTGTGGTACGCGTGGGCTTCGTATCTATCTTGGCCACAATAATGCGTTCACTATGCTGTTTGTAGTAGCTTACCCGCACTCCTATTTTTTTTATTCATTATTAAACCTACTCCTGCATTACCCCTATTTGATTTTGTATTTATAACCCTGTATTCGCCTAACCGAAAGTCATGTTCCTCCTGCCACCGAACGTCACTAATTCCCACTATATCTAACTTTAACCAATCCATTTCCCTTTTTAAATTTTCTAACCTACCTGCCCAATTAAGGGATCTGACATTCCACGCTCCGTTCCGTAGAATGCCAGTTCTCTTTCTCCGGATAACGACGTCCTCCTGAGTAGTCCCCGCCCGGAGATCCGAATGGGGGACTATTTTACCTCTGGAATATTTTACCCAAGAGGACGCCATCATCATTTAACCATACAGTAAAGCTTCATGCCCTCGGGAAAAATTACGGCCGTAGTTTCCCATTGCTTTCAGCCATTCGCAGTACCAGCACAGCAAGGCCGTTTTGGTTATGTTACAAGGCCAGATCAGTCAATCATCCAGACTGTTGCCCCTGCAACTACTGAAAAGGCTGCTGCCCAGGAACCACACGTTTGTTTGGCCTCTCAACAGATACCCCTCCATTGTGGTTCCACCTATGGTACGGCTATCTGTATCGCTGCAAGCCTCCGCACCAACGACAAGGTCCGTGGTTCATGGGGGGGGGGGGGGGGGGGGGCAAAACATATGTGTACGAAAAAGTGTGTGTTGTTGCCTTTCATTTACATCATATGGAAAATCTAGTTCTAATCTGTAACTGGCTTAAAACACAGTCACAATGCATTAGCTAGCTGACTACATTGATCAGGACTTCTAGAAAGTACTACTGTTAACATCACGTGATAAACCAATAGGTCGCGCGGCACAGTGGAATCATATTGTAAAGCATAAACATCATAGTGGTAACATTTTTGTCATTTTCCTTCTACATATAAGCTGTTACTTAGGCAACAGAAAGAGCCCATCTGTCTAGTGGCTGTCATTCGTTACATATATAGTACACTCTGCAACTCTTACCTCATCATCATCATCATTAACCATTCAACCAACACAGCGTCATAAAGGCGTCATATCCACATCTTAAGACCTTGTGCTATGCTCTTCAATGCTGCTCCCGAAACTTTCGTTACGTATCATAGCCACATAATATTGCGTCATCATCCGAATCCTTCTTCATCTCTTGGAATCAAGCAAAAAACTTCCTTCGTCCATTCAGAATCGAATCGACTCGTCACATGGCCCGCCCATCTTCTTTGCATTTTTATTAATTATTGTTATAAATTCCACTCTATCATTTTTTTTCCACTCTATCAGTTTCCTTCATAATTTGTTTCTTTTCATGTCTCTCCTATTAATTCCCAAGGCAAAGCTCTTGAATCACAGCTAAGTAAACATCAGTTCTTGAGTAGTTTTCGCGTTAAAAGCCTGTATTTCCATAGAATACATAAAAATTGGTAAAACACAGTGTGGTGTATTAGTGCTTCCGTTGCCTTTATTTCAGCGAAACCTCTAGTTATCATACAACTTCAGTACAGGTTGTGAGTTCGGTGTAAAGCATAAACTTCTTGCTGGCTGCGGCTAGGGGGAGAATGAACGCTGTGAAATGCTGAAAGTCTGTGAATAAAACCACAGTTCGACGTGCTGCTACGAAAAATCCAGCCAGAAACAAGCACCAAGTACAGTCCAATGTCACAGCTTAGGTCGTCAACAACAGGGCACCTAGTGCGGATTATATAAGCATATAGACTGAATACGACACAGGTTTTTGGTCTCAGTGGTTCAAATGGCTCTGAGCACTATGGGACTTAACAGCTGAGTTCATGAGTCCCGTAGAACTTAGAACTACTTAAACCTAACCAACCTAAGGACATCACACACATCCATGCCCGAGGCAGGATTCGAACCTGCGACTGTAGCGGTCGCGCGGTACCAGACTGAAGCGCCTAGAACCCCTCGGCCACACGGGCCGCCTTGGTCCCTGTGCAGATAATTTTATGCAACTGGAGAGACCATGGTATCCGCCACGTCATGTGACTTGGTGAAAGTGGGAAGGTCTCCGCTTTAGATATAACATGGAATTTTGGGCTCACATTCCATAGATTCTGTAAAAAAATATAGAATTTCGGTTAAATTCCCTCGAAAATATAACGAAAAACACGTTTTGTCCTTGTGCATCAGACATATCAGTAAATCAGAACAAAAAATGACTAGGGAGCTAGTCAAATAGAAATTAACTTGTTTTCACTAGTTTTCATCAAATTTTCAGATTTTTTTCGAATAACTGTATCATTTCTCTCCAATATTTTCACTACTTTTCAAATTTTTTCACCTCTTTTTTCGAAACTGTCTTTTAATAACCAATCATTTCCTTATCATTTCAAAAAATTTGTTACCATTTCCCACGATATTTATTTACTTTTTCTTTAATTTTCTTGTAAACTGAGACGGAAGATACAAACTACATCTACTTGAAATAAATATTGAGAACAAAAACCTGGAAATACTTCAACCATAAATTAAAAAAGAATTAACAGTTTATAACGACTTCCTCATTTTCGCTTCTTTGGTCTTGAAAAACTGAATTAAAAAAATCATTAAATTGGTAACAAAAGCTGGACAATGCCAGGTCTTGTAGCCGATGACATCTCGGTCGGCGAATGATTCCAATCCGGGTAGTGAGGCATTCTCACATCGGACGATGGCTAGAGTTAACCATCCACTTCCAGTATTCCCAGTACCAGCATCCAGACTGAAATTCACTCGACATCCTCGGAAAAATATGGGACCATTCAATATAACACTTTGTGCTGTTCCACTAACAAGTGGGAAACAAAAAGTGGACAGCAAAAGAGACCATCGAACAGACAACGAAAATATTGATAGAAAAATATGACCACCGAATGGACAACAAAATCGATTATCAATTGGACCACAAAAGGATAACAAAAAATGGTAAACAAAAAAGGACCACAAAACGGACAGCAAGAAATGTACAGCAAAAAACTGGCTACCAAAAGAACAGCAGAAAGTGGAAAACAACAAAAAAGATAATTAAATTGAGGACAAAAAATGACCACCAAGCAAAATGACAATTAAACTGAAAACAATCATCAAAAAGTGGAAAACGGGAAGAAAGATAATAAAATTGAGCACAAAAAATTACGATCAAGTAAAATGACATCAGATATGGACAATATAATATGACCATCAAATGGACAACAGAAAACTGAAAATAATGCCCATCAAATGGACAACAAAAAACTGATTACAAAGAAATGACCATCAAATAGACCACAAAAAATGGGCAAAAAAAGGACTATGAAATAGATGTCACATAGTGCACAATGAAAAACATCAATCGAAAAACATAAAGAATAATCATCAAATAGACAACAAGGAATGGACATCAGAAACAGGGACTATCAAAAGGACAATAATTAGTGGACAACAAAACAATGACAATCAATTGCACTGTAAAAATTGGGCAACATAAAATATGACCAGTTGTAGAACAAGGATTGGGCGATACAATAATGAATATCAAATGGGCAATGAAAATGGCCATCAAGTAGACCATAAAAAATGAACAACATCCAAAATGTACATCAACTCTACAACAGAAAAGGGAGAAGAAAAAAATTACTATCAAATTGACAGAAAACATGGACAGCAAAAAACTGGTCCATCAAACAGAGAGCAAAAACTGGGAGCATAAAAAATTACCATCAAAAGGACAACGATCCATGAAATGGACATACGGCAATTTACAACCAGAAAATGACCATTGCAAATGGCTATGCTTTCAGACTGATACATATGTTGCTGCTGCTGTCACATTAGGACTGAAGTGTTTTTATAGTTGGAAATTGTTTACATCTGGAGTGCTTCAAAGACCGCTTGCTGCATATTGGCAAATAAAACTGGGAGGGCGGGGAGGTTAAGGGGGGTTATGTGTCCCTACCACCTTCACCTTGTATGTGGTTAATGACTATGTAGGTGATACAAGCACGCTCATCCAATATGACTACTACAGATTCTACAATTCAAGTTCTTACAAAATGCTCATTATACTCTGTACCAGTTACCTACATGAGGTGGCGTAAACTGTAATAAGTGTGTATGTCACTACAAACAACTCAGAAGTTGTTTTGTTAACTGCTGACACACAAGATCGTTGGTAAGTTGCAAATCTGGGTGAGAGTCAACATCAACAACGGTTTAAAATCACTGCTTTCTATTACACTATTCCGCAAACAGTCATCTTCTATAAGCCTCACATTCACCCCGTTTTACAATGAGTCCAACAGGTGCGAACACATATATTGGAATACCGTTTATAAACTCAACTTCATGATGGACTACACACTCACATTCTTTGATACAGGGGGAATACGGCTGTTGGTATGTTGCTCAACTTGATGCACAGCCAACTGTTGTTACGTAAATACTCAAGAAATTCGCAGTAGACCCCTCTTGCATGACACGGACGCTTGTTTGTTAGTCTGTCTACCACAAATGTTAACTCACTGAACAGATCGTAGCAGTTCAGAACATAATAATGTTTTAAGGTAAATGTGCGCGTCTCTTGAAGTTAATGCAAGCATTGCCACAGCTGCTGAAACTAAATCATCCTTTTCTACTTTACTTCGACAGTTTTTGTAAGGGCTTTTGTATGCTCGTACCAACGGCTAGTTTCATATGCTGGCACCAATGAAATGCTTTACGAAGACGAAACCAGACTGCTTTAGTGCTTTGCAAAATTTCGCTTAATATAAATTCACTCCAGCATATACTATACAGAAAGATTACCAAAAGAAATGTACAAATGTTGCCCGGTAAAAAACAACGCTATGGAGAGAGACGATTCTACAAGTTATGTAGCTATATTGTTGCAGTGATAGCGGTAAAATATTTTTGTGACCTGGTTTTAAAGGCGAAATGGTTTTCGGTAGCGTAATAAAAAACAATTTCACTTTTCAATAAAAGCAGTTAACTGAATATTGTTGAGCAAAAATGTTAATGTTCAGACCAGCTAGGATTTTCAAATGTATTCTCACGTATATTCAAATTCTAATCAGCCTGGCTTAGATGTAATAATGATTTTCAAATACTAAAGATATTTTCCTTTACTTGTCCTGTCGTGGAAAGCCCGTAAATAATCAATGTTTCCCACTTTAAAGTAATGTCTGCCTGCGCGTCATTACGACAAACGAAAGGCAAATGGCCAAAGGAATATCCACATCAGATTTCTTGTATTATTATCTTTTAAATTTTCTCACGTGGAAGAATATGAAATGCCGGAACATACAATTACATTTTAAACGTATATTATGAAATGACACTTACATGCACACACCTTTACAAGAAAATACGTCTTTTACCTCTGGCTTCCAAAACATAAGAAAAAGAATTGAGATCGTTCTTCCTTAGCATCAGAGACATAGTTAATTGTCACAGATTTTGTAGAATGTGGCTTCTCTGCGCTATTCCAGTACATAGACAACACATAATTACATTTATATATCCCTATACGATATTAACCAAATTTCAGAGTTATTTCAATGTCTGCAGTTTGAGATTTATTTATAACCATGAGTAATCGTCATTTTTAGATTAAAATGCTGTTTTTCTTTCTCTTGCCCTATTACACTTTGTTATTGGGACACACTTTTAATTAAAAGCATGACTTTGTAACTAGTCCCGCTTCTAACTTTTCATAGAATTAACGTTCTCCATTAGATTGTCTTTTTGCAGTAATGTTTCAGTTTATATCAATGTCTGTTATTCAGGTCAGTATAACTTATTGTTTTCAACTACAATTCTTTCACCTACCGGCACTACTAACTAGTAATTAACCTAGGGTGACCAATGCAATTAATCCAGAATAAGTTGCACACATGGCATAACAATTGGTACATCACTGCTGAGACGGTAATGTCCCTGCTGCCGCGTGTCGTCGGTTAAGCAAAGCGTGTACGTGCAGTTTGCAAGACCTGCCCTCACCTGGTCTGTATGGAAGTCTCTCGCTGCCAATGCCGGACATCTGTTGCATTGCAGAATGGCAGCAATCCTAGTCTGGAAATACGTTTACGAAGTGACGTAGCAAGGAACTACAATGCTTTATTGGCTTTAAAATATTAAACATTTGATGCCATTTGTATGAAATAATAAATCAGAAAGGAAATTACATTAACAGTGATACGTTCAAAACTTAACAACAATTCATTTATGGTATACAATAAACATTCTATATAGCACATCTGCTGCCTGTGTCCACATATTACGCCGTTACCTACTTGTAGCACTTGAAAACAGGCAAAGTAACACGAAAAATTGAGTCCTTCAGCGTCAGTTTTCATCCTTTAGCACTGCTTGTTTGTAATGCCCAAACAGTGACATGGTCCGTAATTAAAAAATGATCTTTGAGTAGTTTCAAAAAATGAGAATCAGTAGGAGAATCCTATTGATTTTTTGTGGTATTCAACCACTTACCACTTTTCGAGAACAGCAGCATTTTTTTTGCCGGTTTAATTTAATATTTTGATTATACATATCTTTAAAATAAGAGAGTGAAGTTTTAACAATCTTTGTTCAATTTCTACGTTTAGTACAGAAAGAAATAGGGAAACATCGAAATCGGTTATGTCAGAAACCGATTATTTTGAGCAGTTTTAACCGTTAGGTTAAACTGAAGTTGAAAAAACGATATAACCGAAAACCGGTTGTTTCAGTGGTAACTGCCATCCCTATGTTGATGACAACCGCTACGATCCACCCCCACCGTTGGTCGTTTACGTGCGTGTAGGGTGCGCGCGCGATTGGTAGCGGGCGATGCAGACTGTCGTGTCCTCGCCCCTCCAGACTGTCGCCAGCGTCGAACTCGGACAGGTAACAGAAATCCAACACAGCAGTTCGATGCGTCCCTCCGGCAGCTCGTCCGGAATTCAAATTCCAGAGCAACATCAATATTCTTTAATGGTATTACTTCAGCCGCGCTGGAATGAGCTGACGCGAGTTAGTACAAGTACTCGCTCTATACTGATATTTTTGTCATTTGTTTTTGTTAGCGTCTTAACGTTATCTGTGGAAGTTCTTTGAACATCGTGCCAATTCATCCAGTCACATGGGTGTTGTCTTCGGCACAAAATTTAAGGTGTTACACAGAAAAAAATGAAAGTACTATAGCGTGCGTAAAATACACTTAGTATGTAGCTGCTGTCGGTACATACTCGTACATATCGTACTATAACACGGCTTAAATATCATTGTCTATATCTCGAAAGTAAAGCAATTTTACATTACATTACGGATTCCTTCGCAACACAGGTCCAAAGAATGCGTGTTGCCGTTGCACTGCCACTGGCCCAGTCCGCCCGTAAGTATTGACACATCAGTTGCCCACAATTTTTAATGCGTACATTCACTATGGACTGACAAAGTAATTTCTCAGTTTTCATTTACCACGATCACCTACCATCACGTGCTATGTGAATGTACCAGTACTGGTACCGTCATACCCAAACACACTTTATATTAACGTTCGAGTTTGCACGACAGACATATTTACATGCATATACACCACTTATCTGTACAAACTTTACTTACAAGCTTTCGGTTCATACAGAGTTTGACATTGATTTTGTTGGATACATACTTTGTTTACTTAAGCTGATTTCTGTATCTCATCACTCCTTGTGTTTTATGATCAACTGAGCACCTGTGTTTTGCCGGTTCAAGCCTCTGGCCTGACCTTACAGAGTAGTGTTCATTGTATTTTGTGTCAGTTTTCCTGTAGTGGTTTTTGTGTATGTGTATTCCCATTCGCTATTCATGCCATGGGTCTGGTTCCCAACCCAAGAATGAAATAATGACCTCAACGTTCATGACATTTACAAGGCAAATCTGTTATTAAGTCCGGAGCGTGAGAAATTTCTTTATGTATACTATGCCCTGGTAATCCATGGCGCATTTGTTTATATATATTTAGGCCAAACATGTTGACTATATTTACAAAAATAAGTTTTAGGCTAAAGTTTACTTAGTCTCTTATATATAGGATTAAAAAAGTGGGTTCTGTTTCATTGATATTACCACAAGGTGATCTCCGTCAATATGAGTTTTGTCCCAACAAAAAATACTACTCTAAACGTACTGACGTGAACTGGCAGCGTCAAATCAAAGAAACAAATCACTATTTTACATATAAACAATCACACAAGAAAAGTGTCTGCTGTTAACTCAGGAAGAGGATACACTCAAATTCTCATTCATACCGTTTTTCATTGGGGCTTGCCCCTTGTGCATTCTGTGCAAAATTTACTTGAAACGAGGTAGGTCGTTGAAACCTTCCATCCAGAAAATCACTTGATGGTAGGACTTAAAAGATACTTCTTAAATAGAAAAACATAGGTAAACAAACATCGAAATTCAAGTAAAAATAGTATTTACAGCGTAGAGATACATAAAGCCATGTCCCATGAAATTATTCTACGAGTACATACATTTTTAAGTCTTTGTATGGGTGAAGTCCTTAAATGTTCATGATTCCTGGGTGTGCTAACTTGTAGCTACTCTTGTGTGGAATGTCTACGATTTTATAGGGCTCTTCATACTGCAGATGACATTTTTTATTTTGTTTTCTCACACTAGATGCCTTGAGATGGGCCCAGGTTGGGCGACATTAAGTTTTGTGTAGGTTCACTTCCATGTCATAAACATACCCCTCAATTACACCTAGTTTCTCAGAAAGCACGGTTGCATGTTTTGTTAATAAATTCGGAAGTTTCATCTGCTGACGCACGTCCAAACGTGCAGATTCGGCAACATTCTGTCCAGTAAATTCCACAACAGGACTAATTTCAATTTATTGACTCTGTCTTTAGTTACAGTTCTCCTTCATAGGTAAAGTATTACCCATATACAATAACAGTGGTCAGGTATACAACACAGATATGCTGACAATATTTAGTATGTACTTCCTCAGTACCAATCAATTCCAGAACAACTATTGCATCTTAAATATCCAGTGTACAAGCACCACATGAGAGACCGATTATCCCGTTCCTCTCTCTGATGTAAACTCAACCCATAACACAGGTCACTGATAAATCCTTTGTCACTAGGATAGTACACTTAAGGGCACCATTTCCCATTAATAGATCAAACTGTACCTGAGTCTAAGCTAAATGCGATTAAGCACCAACAGCACCAACTACCCTATATCCTTAGACTGGGAAAGGCGGTATTTTGTGTATCTGATATAATTCTGTATAAAATGCATAATTCAGCACACTTGTGGTAGCTCCAGTATCGAGTTCCAAGGTAAGTGGTACATCTCCTATCCTTGCATGGACTGCTGCTTTTAGTATAAATGTGTCAGTTTTCTGACACGCACTCTGCTCAGCGCTTAGTTCCTTGCATGTATCATTACCGTCGTTGTACGTTAACACATTATGTCATACAATGAGGTGCCTTTGCTCCTATCCTGGACCACTAGTGGAAGGCAAGGTGTCGATTTTATTTTAACTGCATAGATCTGGCCCGTTAGCTCGCACATACGACCTTCGCTATTCTTAGTCGCTGATTCCCATTAAGCCACATTGGCCCTCATGCTCTTGCAAGTTACCTTTTTCTTGATTAGTTACAAACTGATTTTGTGCAGTAGGTGGCCTCTAATTCGAACACGACTGCCCTGCCTGTCGAGTTTTCCAACTGTCAGAAGTAACCCTATTTGCTTTTGACCATTGGATGCCTTGATTAAGACCACTAGTGGCGCCACCAAGGCGGTTCCTGTTTCCATTCCACGGATTGTTGTCGTATTGATTTTGATTTGGAATTGTAGGCATTATTGCCCTGGGATTGCTGAAAACTACGATTTCCATCATTATTCTGTTACTCATCTCTCTTACAACTGCCCTTGCCGTTTCTGTTGTGATTATTTTTGTTATCTCTCCCGTACTGCGGAGGTTAACTGTCACCGTTTCCATTATTTCGCTTCATATACTCGTATATGAGATCAATGATATCTAATATTGCCATAAATTACTCTAAATCAGTATCTGATGTCGTTATTAACTTTTCCGTTACTGAGACAGACAGTTCAGGTTTTAAGTATTCACAATATTTCTCGTGTTGAAATTAGCTCGTCCCAGTAACGGGTTTTACTAATGTAACTTTCAATATAACGGCGCATACCACCCTGATTTCGGTTGTACTTGTACATCTCTGTATTTTAAGCTTGCTCACGTAACCTTTCCTGGATGCATACACACCAGCACTTGGTCAGACACATTTCATTAAATTTCTCTAGCGTACGACAGCTGTCTCCTGGTTCCATAGCGTACAGAGCAGCGTCACCAACGATATGATGTGACGAACAGTATTTTTTACTGCTCCGTCCAAACGTTAGGCAGAACATGTTGAATACTTCCTATAAACATCACTGGGTGAGCTAATTTCTTCTGTGCAGAGAAAGTCTGAAAATGTCTATGTTTAATTACACTTTCCAGTAGGTTGATACTTGACCATTTCGGTATAGCCTCAACAGCTATTGCTGTACTGTCGCGAATAGGATGATATGTTCGGGTAGAGGCTGGCTCATACCAGAACTCGTCACCGTATGCTGGCCTGCTCGACACCACATTTCGCTCACCATCAGGCACAATAGCTCGATTTTGCTCTGTTCGTGCAATCCTTGATTTGATCTCCAACTACATTGCCCAAGGTCTACTCTGAAGTCTGAGGAATATGACTTACTAGTGATCTGAATTTAGTAGTATATTCCATGCTTCCGAACACTGTTTCCATGCCCCCCCTCTGAACAACCGTTTGAATTTCAGCGTTTAGATGTTCCTTTGTTTCATTGTTCTTCTTTTCTAGCCATTTAGGTACCTCGCCTTCTATTTTCTCTGTCTTAGCTTCATATGCTCCTCCACATGCTCTGTCTGTCTCAGACTAAGCTGATCTAACTTAGTGTTTACCTCATGTACCTCAGTATTCAGATCATCCTGTGATGCCTGACACTACTGCACATCAGTCGTTAATTTCCTCACAGATTCAGAAAGTTCTCGGTAAGCATCCTTCATCTGAGTTATTTCTTTCTCATCGATTTTCTCGACTGTAAGTTCGTCTCGTCTTACCAAGACATTGTTTGTTTGACGGATGAGATTTTCGTTTTTGCCTCTGTTCTAATCTCTCTTCAGGTTCCTTAAGAGCTAACTGATCCTCAAGTTCATTATCACGAAACTCCTGTTTCTTACTTAATTTCAACCACAATGCTTCGTCACGTTCCTTTTCCTTAGATTCCAGTCTGGGAAAGAATTCCGCAAAAATGTCGTTACTGGGCACTGATGCCGGTGTCGTATTAATTAAACATGCAGCCAATGTCGTCTCTGTGGAAGTGGAACCTATGTTTTGCGGACAACTCACTTCTAGGATAACGTTCTCTGAGTGACTTTCCCTGAACCGAACTGATTACGTTTCTGAATGAATGTTTTGGAAAGAAGTGTACGCTAACTCACTGCCTTCACCTTCCACATAGTGACATCTTATGTCAAACAAACTGTTTGCTGCGCTTCTCAGTTGTTGACTAGTGGTAATCCATTTTTTCAAACCGGCTATTCTTCCAGAAAATGTAGTCAGTTAATTAACGAACGCCCGGTCAAACTTCATTCCTGTGTTACACATCACTAACAAGTCATGAAATACCACAGTCTTAGCGTACGTCAGATTTTAAGTTCTCTAACGCAGCAACTGTACCATAGATTAGCCTAGAACAATTTCCTAACCTTTCGACATAGACAGTAATAACACGGCCATCACACCTAATTTACCTCCAAAATAATTTTATCTTCCAAGTGCAGACTCATTCTGAAAGCACATATACGTATTTGGTTTCAATCAATAGTGCTGCTAAGACTGTACGAAATAATGTTGCAACCAGATACAACCAATCGCACACAAAATCAGATGAAGGCAGTGTAGGAACATGATTAAATTTCCACAGATACCCTGCCCATATATGCTATGTAGCATTAGTACATGTTCGTATTCTGTAAGTAAAAGGTCGGCCACTTTCTGGAGGGACTTAAAAACAATTTGCACTGGCCCTTATGAAGGACGCCACTGCAATCCATGCTCTTCAGGAACAGCAACTAAAAGACTTTCTGGCTCCAGAACAACAGCGGAAGTCTTGTACTTCTGGCCATCGGGACTTGACGCACATATTGTCAGCCGCCAACCGCCACTCGATTCCTCAAGCGCCTCTCCTGGTCCCTGCTGTTCCGCCACTCCCACACACACTCTCAGACACAAAGCAGCCACCCCTCCACTATATACGGGGCCGCTGTCACAGGTTACCAGCTGACAGCAGCTTTTCGTGCGCCCAGTGAATAATCTACATTTCACAGGACTTCGTGCTCACATGACTTCATTTTGACGGCACACGAAGTTATCGAAGACCGCTAGAACTGCTGTCGAATTTCGTTAGAGTTCGATGCGGGCTGCTTGGGAGATACCATATTAGATTCCATAGTTCATAGTTTTCGTGTCATACTGAGTTTTACTAAAGTATGCCGTTTCAAGGCAACGGAATATTGAAAATTTATAAAAATAGGTCGTTCTTGTTACGATTTGTTCTAATTAAACGAAACACAATGCCATATCGACGATTAACGCCTTGATGAGATCTAAGTTACAGCACTAAAGCTGAAAATCCGCAAGTTCATGGCGTTGCAGTCGTTACAAGAATGCTGTTACGAAGTGTAAAGTAGCTTGTTCACGTCCTGCCACGTCAGAATTATTTTTCCGCCTCCGCGTTTCTAAACAGAAATACAAGTAGACGTATGTTCTGTAGTAGTCGATGCTATGCACATATAAGAGTGATCTCTCGGTTTCTCTCTCCCTCCCCCTCTCTGTCCAAGGAGTGTTTTCACAACACATTGATTACCTGGTGAAACAAACTACCACTCAGAACAAACTGCATAGAAAACACTGACACATTTTCTTAAGAATTAAAAGATAACTTAGTCTCAGTCCTCTGTAAAGTAGAAAAGAAAATTTACAAGTTATGATGTCGAACTGGTTGGATGGTTGGTTGATTTTGTGGAGGGAACCAAACAGCAAGGTTATCGGTCCCATCGGATTAGGGAAGGGTGAGGAAGGCATTCGGCAGTAGCCTTTCAAAGGAACCATCCCGGCATTTGCCAGAAGCGACTTAGGGAAAACACGCAAAACCTAAATCAGGAAGGCCGGTCGCTGGTTTGAACAGTCGTCCTCCCGAATGCCAGTTCAGTATGCTAACCACTGCGCCACCGTCAATAGGAGCCAGTGTAATTCAGACAAGGAATCACGCAACACTCGGGGGGAAAAAATGGGCATTACAAGTGAGCTGCTGCGTTGATTCGTCTGCTGGAATGGCTGCCCAGCATTCCTAATTGGAGACCAACTCCTGAAATTAGTTTTCAGATTTTCTAAAAATAAACTTATGTTGTTGTGTCACGTTAATGAACACCTCATTACATGCTTTATTGGATTCAATTGTGGTTGAATTCAGCTTATTTTTTGCTTGCAGATCAGCAAGGCGTCTCACTTTTGGGGTTGATGTACGCGTATCAGGAAAAAATGTTACCGTAGTACAGCCTGTTCAGTAAGTTCAGAAACTATCTCTCTTACTTTTATCTCTCTCTTATCCAATGCCCAGCCCATATAAAGGCACAGCTTTGCACATTTACAAACAATGAAACTTTGAGGTTAACGTATTCTGCAATAAAGAATCTCTTATCTCCAGTTCTGTCTACTTGAGGTGAAAGTTTTGAACGTCATGTTCTCATTATGTGTTATGAATCGAACGATCACGACAATGGAGAGAAAGCTCTTTTCGTCTTCGATACACGGTATGACGTCAAAATAACGTCTCATGTGCACAAAGTCTTGTAAACCGTAAGAAATCGTCGCCCAGGGGCGCGCCACCAAGACTCAGCGGCCCTGCTGCCGCCCGACCAACTGCAGGACTGGACCATAGGACAATACCGGGCTGCTCCAGCTCCTGTACAAGGAGCTGCTCGCCTTTATTGTCAGCTTGCTGACCGCGACTCACCTCCGTAGGCGTACGCCCGAAGACCAGGCTGTCCTGTTCGCCAGCTGTCCTAGGATCTAGGCACTCTGGGACGAACACAACACCAGAGGGGACGCCCACCACGTGCCCGCCTCACGGGGCCACGATGTGTAGTCCATCAGAAGACACCCACGGCCTGCAACTTTGGCTGTACACTGTCACACTCCCGACACTGCACTGTTGTCGTTCTGCACCACTCGTATAGTAGCAGTGGTAGTTTGCTTCCTTTGTGCAGCATGGGCTTTATTTTTACTTATTGGAACTACTTTCAGGTTTCTAATGTGGCTTCACTAGTGTTCGATTTAACTTCCGTTGTTCAGTGTCGTAGTTAGCTATTGATTTTTGTTGTACAGTACGTATACGAAGTTGGAGACACACCATCAGACTTTCTGATAAATTACATTAACAATCAGCTTAAAACCTCCTGTATCCAAATTGCTGCTGTTCGAATGCGAAATCTGGGGATCGCGAAGGGGTTGCCTACCACGCTGGCACCCAGGAAATAATGGACGAGTATGTCTGCTCCGGGACATTTCTAAAGTATGTGGAAGACTCATATTGTGTTACTGAACTGAGAGAGTGGGAGAAACTTCGCCTTAACGTTCTCATGCGTGTCACTGCGAAACCCCTTTGTGCGTATGCCGCAGGAGAGCGCGAATAAAGGGGGATGAAAAAGCAAACGCGCACTTTTCTGCTTAGAATCACATTCAGACCCTAGAATATTCCGCCGGCCGCGGTGGTCTAGCGGTTCTAGGCGCGCAGTCCGGAACCGCGCGACTGCTACGGTCGCAGGTTCGAATCCTGCCTCGGGCATGGATGTGTGTGCTGTCCTTAGGTTAGTTAGGTTTAAGTAGTTCTAAGTTGTAGGGGACTGATGACCACAGTAGTTAAGTCCCATAGTGCTCAGAGCCATTTGAACCATTTTTGAACCTAGAATATTCCGTGGTGAATCCACCCTGTACACCACGCTACACTGCAAACGGATAATATCACGTTCGATTGGGTTGCAGCCACGTAATTCGCGTTTGGGCGTCAACAGTGTCAAAGGTTTCCAAGAACGTCGTCCTTTTGCACTTAGCACGGCAAACTGTCATATTCGGTCGCGAAATAAGTGAAACTGAACGCTCCAAGGGAAAGTGTGGTTCCTTTCACGACCTTTATGACACTTTTCAACGTTCGGCGTCGTGGTTCCGACAGCTTTCACAGAGGCGTCAGGAGAAGAGATGATATGTTCGTTAGAGGAAGCTCAACAGCCTGCCAATGGTGCGACACGTCCACCGTGGCGTTGGGCAGAATTGACCTGAAATATTGAGCCAAATGACAGCATTAACCCCCCTTACACCTCACACGAACATCCGAGCTCCGTATTTCATTTAATTTTTCTTTCTTTTCTACTTTCGATCCAAATATCGAACTCCTTCATCCAAATGGGAGAAAACTGAGGTATTTAAAAAATGACCATTTAATTTTGTTTGCGCAGCAAAAAAGCTGGTTCATATCGTAATATGGTGCAAGATGTTCGAAATTCCTATGAAAATATGTTTAAGCTGTGGGCAATGAAGGTAATATATAATATTCACAATAACCATACGGAAAAAGTAAGAAGTAGGAACTGCTCGGATTAGAAACTATATAAGACTGGAAAGTACTCTTTAGTCACTACTGTTCAATTTGTGCATTGAAGTACTAATGACGAAAGTAAAAAAAAAAGTTCAGGAGCGGAATCAAAATTCAGGGTAAAAAGATAAAGCCACATGGCATTGTAGGTTGGGAGACCACGAACAGCAGGTTTGGCCACCTAACTGCAAAGGTTTTTCCAGCCTTCATGCACTAGGGCAACTTTTCTTTTTGAAGAGAGGGAATTGTGTGTTTAAGGTGACTGTAATGACCGTGTACAGCGCGGTGCCACGCTTGTGTAGGGTGATGATGAGAGAAGGGAGAGGGTGAAACCCGGCGCAAGCACAGAGCCTACTCCTCTCGAATAGAACCAAGGGGGCCGCCCAGATAATGTGCCCATCTGACTTACGAGTAACCATCAACAGTGTCACATACAATCACTTCATTGGTATGGCATAACGTCTTACAATTACTAATTTCATCATCCGTCGAACGCGGAAACAGAGACACAAATTTCAAGATCCAAATGAACAAAATTATAACGACAGTAACCTCCCATGAAACACTGACACGCTTCCACATTGCACCACCGTGCGCGGGCGTAGCTCAGCTGAAATATTTGACAAAATTTACTGCGCTCAATGCAGTGCGCCCAGTCCGCCGTAAGAGCACACTGGGGTAAACTGAGGCCCTCACTGACCAGAAGGGTGCGCCAAGTGTGTCATGTAGCAATTGGACAAGGCGATCTCGTGCGACAATGCAGTTTCCTCCAGTCACGTCAGCTGAATAATGATGAGAAGCCCTCTACACGACATCGCAACCAAGTAGCCGCCCGTGACAACGTCTTCAGCTGCCGGCTATTTCTCTCGGCCATTCAAGGCCCTAACTGCCACTACCCAGACGTACACACAGAACCAGCCGAAACCCCTCGCCATCGCTTCCGAAGATCGCAAGTTTCCCCTTCCCCCGCGTCATAAGTCAACCATTCTGAGACCACCCCAGACATCGGACTATGGAGTACCTATGGAGGTGTACATGTTGCTCCCAGTCGTAGAAGTCCCGTCCTGGCAGGACATAAAGCACCGAAGGCCCCGAGCTCACCAGTTATCATAAAGCCACTGAATCCCAGTCCCATCTTCGTCACCTTTCCCAGTTCTACCTTGGGCCCTACTGCCCATGTTGTTGTTGTTGTGGTCTTCAGTCCTGAGACTGGTTTGATGCAGTTCTCCATGCTACTCTATCCTGTGCAAGCTCCTTCATCTCCCAGTACCTACTGCAACCTACATCCTTCTGAATCTGCTCGGTGTATTCATCTCTTGGTCTCCCTCTACGATTTTTACCCTCTACGCTGCCCTCCAATACTAAATTGGTGATCCCTTGATGCCTCAGAACATGTCCTACCAACCGATCCCTTCTTCTAGTCAAGTTGTGCCACAAACTTCTCTTCTCCCCAATCCTATTCAACACCTCCTCATTAATTATGTGATCTAACCATCAAATCTTCAGCATTCTTCTGTAGCACCACATTTCGAAAGCTTCTATTCTCTTTTTGTCTAAACTATTTATCGTCCATGTTTCACTTCCGTACATGGCTACACTCCATACTAATACTTTCTGAAACGACTTCCTGACATTTAAATCTATAATCGATGTTAACAAATTTCTCTTCTTCAGAAACGCTTTCCTTCCCATTGCCAGTCTACATTTTATATCCTCTCTACTTCGACCATCATCAGTTATTTTTCTCCCTAAATAGCAAAACTCCTTTACTACTTTAAGTGTCTCATTTCCTAATCTAATTCCCTCAGCATCACCCGACTTAATTCGACTACATTCCATTATCCTCGTTTTGCTTTCGTTGATGTTCATCTTATATCCTCCTTTCAAGACACTATCCATTCCTTTCAACTGCTCTTCCAAGTCCTTTGCTGTCTCTGACAGAATTACAATGTCATCGGCGAACCTCAAAGTTTTTATTTCTTCTCCATGGATTTTAATACCTACTCCAAATTTTTCTTTTGTTTCCTTCACTGCTTGCTCAATATACAGATTGAATAACATCGGGGAGAGGCTACAACCCTGTCTCACTACCTTCCCAACCACTGCTTCTCTTTCATGCCCCTCAACTCTTATAACTGCCATTTGGTTTCTATACAAATTGTAAATAGCCTTCCCTCCCTGTATTTTACCCCTGCCACCTTCAGAATTTGAAAGAGAGTATTCCAGTCTACATTGTCAAAAGCTTTCTCTAAGTCTACAAATGCTAGAAACGTAGGTTTGCTTTTCCTTAATCTAGCTTCTAAGATAAGTCGTAGGGTCAGTATTGCCTCGCGTGTTCCAATATTTCTACGGAATCCAAACTGATCTTCCCCTAGGTCGGCTTCTACTAGTTTTACCATTCGTCTGTAAAGAATTCGCGCTAGTATTTTGCAGCCGTGACTTATTAAACTGATAGTTCGGTAATTTCACATCTGTGAACACCTGCTTTCTTTGGGATTGGAATTATTATATTCTTGTTGAAGTCTGAGGGTATTTCGCCTGTCTCATACATCTTGCTCACCAAATGGTATAGTTTTGTCAGGACTGACTCTCCCAAGGCCGTCAGTCTACTGCCCATATGACCTAGTTAAGGGGGGGGGGGCAGGATGTGGTAGTGGTATCTCACCCTGCATCCATATGTGGTAACGAACGTGTTACTGAATTTACTTGTACGGATAACGTGTCCGCCATTGGCAGACACAAGCCTAGAGGTTGCGTGGATGTCAAATGGAGTTGGTTTTCGAATTCTACCGGAGATAAAGATCCGGAACGCAGGGAGGATCGATCAGTTCGTATTTAGTTATTGAAAACACCATTACGCATACTTTCGATTACAGCTTGCACCTCACTTTATGGATTTGGACTTTGAATGGGAAGTCTGCTGGGCTGTGTGTTGGTTGCGTATGTCGACTCCGACTTTCGTTCATTGGTACTCATACCGTCACACTTCATTGTTTTTCCCCAACATTCTATCTCTATTACGTTTTCAGCTGTTAATGTAATTTCCACCCACTACCTGGTACCTGGCAGTGGCCTGTCTGGTTTAGAGTCAGGTTACAACAGCTGGAAACATTCTGCATCTCGAACGTCCTGGATACGCACTTTAACTTCTGGTGTGACTGCAGCAAGGTCTGGGAAGAGGGGCAGCTTCAGCACACTCTGGAACTACAGTTGGACGATAGCAGATCAGTCTTGAAATGCAAAAGCTACGGAAAGGTACGGAATTATAGGGTGGATGGGGGGAGGGGGAGGAATGGGATACATGCACATAGATTTCATTCCCACATTTTTCTTCTAAATGACAAATGTAAAATTGTTTTGGAAACGTATCTACACATTTCACTGTAAAAATATTTGTTAAATTCAATAGAAAAAACAAATATCTATGAATTTAACAACAGGTACACTCTACATTTCGCCGAACTGATTATTATTGTTATCGGTGACATTATTAAATAATAAAAATTTTAACTTGCTGTACAGTCAGTCTCGTTTTCAAACAATAAATGAGAGATACTTCTGGTTTATTGGCGTTGGCGTAACAAGTCGACTGGTGCCTTCGAATGGTAATAACTATTGGACAGGGTAACAAATAATCGGTTACTGTAACAGACAGTGAGGGACAGCATTTAGACTGTTAAAACACCAAGTTAAAACACAAATCAAATCTGAAAAATAAAATCACGGCAGACGTACAAACATGTTTGGCTACGATTTAAAAAAAATAGCTATTGCTAAGAGTTGTAACTGATATTCTACTTTGGCACTCCCTAAATCAACATAATTTAAATACAGCAAACAATAACTATATAAAAATAGGATTCCACAGCTGGGGTGATAGTAAAAAGAAAAGACAATATTCATCCATTATAATGTGACTCAGAGGGCTTTCAGTACGTGATATCACTCAGAACAAATGTTCAAATGTTCAAATGTGTGTGAAATCTTATGGGACTTAACTGCTAAGGTCATCAGTCCCTAAGCTTACACACTACTTAACATAAATTATCCTAAGGACAAACACACACACCCATGCCCGAGGGAGGACTCGAACCTCCGCCGGGACCAGCCGCACAGTCCATGACTGCAGCGCCTTAGACTGAGAACAAATGACTGCCCTCAAAACAAACACGAAAGACCACCACGGAAAACAACAGATAAAGTATGATGTGAGTCTCCGGTGAGATCCGAAAGAAGAATGTTTAACGTAAGGTTCTCACCAAAACAATGTTCCCGTGTAACCGTTCTGAAACAACGAATTCATAACCATCGGCGTAGTGTGGCAGTATTGATGTACTCGGGGTAACTTCCGTCTTAAGGCGCTTTTCGAAGTTAAAAGCGCGACCATGACGTCAGGAGACATGCCAGAAACAAACGCCCGAATACGAGAAGCGCGTAATAAGTAAAGTAACACATTTTTTTCTGAAACTAGATTGGTTTTATACAGGACTCCAAACCGTCATATTATTTACCACTCTTTTGGCTACAAAATCCTATTTTTCACCGTAATCTCCATTCAGTTCGATGGTCTTACACCTCCTTACTGGGAGGGTCAGTATGCCCACATGGTACCACTCCTGGGCTCGACGTCGGTGGCCAACATCTTTCTGCATCAGTAACATCCCTATCACCCAAGTACTACTTCCCACGGAGTGCTGCGCTAAACAGATGAAATTCGGAAGGTGCGAGATCCCGTCTGTAAGATGGATGAGGAAGAGCAGTCCAATGAAGTTTTGTGAGCTCCTCTCGGCTGCGCAGACGTGTGTGAGGTCTTGCTTTGTCATGTAGCAGGAAAAGTTCGTTTGCATTTTGTCTGGCGACCAACACTCTGCAGCCATTTCTTCAGTTTCATGAGGGCAGCACAATACACTTCTGAATTGATTGTTGCACTGTGATAGACGACATCAAACAGAATAACCCTCAAAAGCTCCAGAAGACCATCGCCATGATTTTACCGGCTGAGGTGGACTCTGGACTTTTTCTTATGAGAACAGGTGGCGACACTCCATGGATTTCTGGTTTGTTTCCGGTTCGAAGTAATGAACTAATGTTTCATCGCCTGTAACGATGTTCGTCAAATTGTCACTGTCAGCCCCGTAACGAACAAACAATTCCACAAAGGTGGTCCTTTGTTGCTCGTCAGAGTCTTCTGTAAGGCGGCGAGGAACCCAATGGGCACACACCTTTGAGTACCCCAAATGGTGCACAGTTGCATCAACTCTGCTAACTGAGACATCCAGTTGAGCAGCGTCAATCACCTCCAATGATAGCGTCCGCACATTCCAATATTACAGGAGTCACAGCTGTGTTGGGCCGGCCGGCACGCAGAAGATCGGACAGGTTCAAATGGCTCTGACCACTATGGGACTCAACTGCTGTGGTCATAAGTCCCCTAGAACTTAGAACTACTTAAACCTAACTAACCTAAGGACAGCACACAACACCCAGCCATCACGAGGCAGAGAAAATCCCTGACCCCGCCGGGAATCGAACCCGGGAACCCGGGCGTGGGAAGCGAGAACGCTACCGCACGACCACGAGATGCGGGCAGTTCGGACAGGTTTGCATGACCTTGTTGCGATGATGACAGACGCATTGCCCAGCGACTCACCCTGCTTTTGTTCAGTTCCAGGTCTCCGAGGACATTCTGCATGCGCCTGTGAATATCTGCGATGCTCTGGTTTGCCACCAAAGAAGCTCAGTGACAGTTCCCTGCTTGGAACGCAACTCAGTTACAGACGGCATTTTGATGGATATGTACAGCCCCACCACCGATCGTAACTTCATGAATCAATAGGGACTGAAGCGAGAATATTCCACGATGTCCCATAACAAATTCGGCATTCCTTCAATCGAAATTAGACCAGAAAAAAATGTGTTGCTTTATTTACTGAACGCCTTTCGTAGAAGCCTTCCGCTCAGGCACAACAGGGAGCGATATCGATATGTGGAATCTGTGAGTGGAGACGCTGTTCGCACTTCCTCCAGCACAAGACAGTTCCAAGAACCACGACAGCTCCGCTGAAGTCAGCAGACGCCGTTTGCCCCCTTTGGGCAAGGTAGACACGTATTCGCGAGTGTAGCAAAGATACAGTCACACATAGAACATCGATTCCGGACTCTCGCACGGGTCAGAAAATATGTTTACCATATCATCTTGGTAACAGAAAACCGAACTTTGGTACCCGTTATGAGAAGTTCTTGAAAAAGGTGGAATAGCACGTAGCTGAACACGATGAACATTTAGGTATTTTTCCAAATCCCAGAAATCAAATTTGACAAGGAAGCAGAGTAGCAATGAAATGACATGAATAATGAGATTCCTGACACCCAGTAAAAGCGGGTGCCATTGTTTACTAAAGACAGAATGCCAGTCAACAACGTACAAAAGCAGTTCTCTGAACAACTGCCGCAGTTTACATGCATTTGAACCTGCTAATTGTATTCATCCCTTAGTTCCTCACTACCATTTTTACCGCCCACGTTTCCCTCGACTATCAAATTGACGATTCAGTGGTGCCTCAGGATGTGTCCTAATCAAGTGTTGCCTTCTTTTAGTCGCGTTGTACCATAAATTTATTTTTTCTCTCATTTCGGTTCAGTACCTCTTTATTAATTACTAAATCAATCCATCTAGTCCCTAGCGTTCTACTTTAGCGCCAAACTTCAAAATCTTCCAGTCTCTTCTAGCGTGAATTAGTTACTTCCATGTTTCACTTCCATATCAGGTGACACTCCAGACAAATACCTTCAGAAAAGGCCTCGCAATATTTAAATTTATATTAGATGTCCCCTCTTTCAGAAATGCTTTTCTTATTTCAGCTAGTCTGTATTTTATATATTTTCTGCTTCGGTCATAATCACTTACTTTTCTATCCAACTAGCAAAATTTTTCTATTACTATTGGTGTCTTATTACTCTAGTTTCACCTTTGTTCCCGTTCATTATATAACCACTTTTCAACACATTATCCATTCTATTCATCTGTTCTTCCATGCTCTTTACTCTCTCTGACGGAATTAAAATGTCATCGGCAAACTGGGATGTTCTTATTTCTTCTCCCTTTAACTCAATTCCAGATTACTACTGTTTGCTCCAGTGCTTTCTCATGGGGAGCAGGCTAAAACCCTGTCTCACTCCCTTCTCAGACACAATTTCTATTCATGTCTTTCGACTCGCATAACTCTATTCTGGATTCTCTACAAGTTGTAAATAATCTTACTCTCATTGTATTTCGTCCCTGCTATCTAAAGAATTTCAGAGAGTTTATTACAGTCAGTATGATGAAAAACTTTCTTTAAATATACAAAAGCAATAAACCTAGGTTTATCTTTCTCTAATATACCTTCTAATGAGCGATATAGACCGAGCAGTGCCTTGCGCGTATCTTCATTTCTCTGGAACGCAAACAGATCTGCCCTGAGGTCCGCTTCTACCATTCTTGTCTATTTTCATGTAAACAATGCGTGTCAGTTTTTGCCACTACGACTTATTAAACTGATAGTCAGGTCATATTAACACATACCAAAGTGTATTCCGAGTACCGATGCTGAGACTGCTGCTACTGAAATTTCGTTAACACGATAATTTCCGCAAATGTAGAACCTGTAAACGCAACTAAATACTTAGGGATTACAATTACGAATAATTTAGATTGGAATCATCACATAGATAATACTGCAGGGAAAGCAAACAAAAGAATGCGATTTATTGGGGGACCATTTAGAAAATGTAACAGCTCTACTAAAGACTATGCTTACACTACTCGTTTCCGCCCTCTTCCTGAGTACTGCTGCGCGATGTGGGAACCGCGTCAGACAGAATCGAGGAAGGAAATAGAAGAGGTTAAAAGAAATGTAGCTCGTTTTTTACTACTGCGAACTAAGGGAGAGGATGCTAAGGATGTGGCCCACGAATTGGGGTTGCAGTCATTAAAACAAAAAGGGCTTTTTCGCTACGGAAGGTCCTTATCATGATACTTCAGTCAGCAATTTCCTCCCCACTGTGTGAAAAATATTTCGTTGGCGCCCACCTACATAGGGAGGAATTATCGTCATAATAAAACAACGGAAACAGAGTCCGCACGGAAAGATGTAGATACAGATGAATCGCAAAAAACGTTTTTCTGGTTGGCTTAGCAGAAGTATATTTGTTGCGGTTTCTTTATAGATAACGTTTATTCTTTCATATTACTGTTTACCACCTGGTCGTAGTAAAATCGACGAACGCGCACAAATCTTCCATCGAGTCTCGTGATGTCGCGTTTGGAGTGGAAAATAAAGACAAGAGAAACTCGAGACATTAAATTCTACACTTGTGAATACATTCACTCTTGGGCAATGCTATCAGATTGCAGCACGCACTCTGAGGCCGTCAGTCGACCGGCAGCTGCGACTGTGCAACGTGTACTGGGTTAACCGTTCAGTAATATATGGAGATCTCGGTCCTTCCATGTCTGTACTAACTTCTAAAGTGCATACTGCGAAGTTTACAGAACCTGGAAGCCCACGTTGAGGATGAGTTCTTCAAATCCGCTAATTTCTGCAGTTCTTCAAAAATTTCCCCTCACATGTGCACCATTTCTGCCGCTATTAGCACCGGGCGTCCTCCGGCTCTGAAGTTTCCCGTGGCTTCAGTAGGGACGCACTCTGCAGCAAGGGTGAGTCTACTGCTTCCTGGTTACTGTGGTCGCTGTACAGCAACATGTCGCGGACGACTGACCTGGGGCCGCAGAGGTAACTCCTGACAATGCCAACGGTTATCACACAACAATGTACAACTCAACACATGACAACTTCTTGATCTTCACTCAAATTTATTTCGTTGTGGAAAATGAGTGATATTCTTCTGTTGTCTTGCAATTTAAATCTCTTGCTGTTTAATGGTTATCTTCTCGGCTATGTTCTTGTTCCATTCCGTTTTGTCCCCTATTATGTGTACTGTTGCATTCCCTGTCTTAGCTCTGTGCTGCATATATGCTCAGTCATTCCAATCTGTTGCAGTCACCGTTAAGCCGAGGTCCTATTCTGTTCAGAAATGGGAGGGCAGGGAGAAGATCCATTTCCTTTAAGGAAATATATCATACCCCTCGAGGGTAGAATGTACTTCATTTGAAGCCTTTCCTTCACAGATAGACGCTTCGCCCTTTCGTTCCTGTATCCCAGTTCTCGTACCATTCTCGTATTATGCATGAATTGATTCACAACAATGTGTTTTCGGTTTGCCTAAGAATATCGGCTTGGTAGTAAAAATGAGAGAGGAAGAAGATTAATTGCGTTCTGCAATATATTCCAGATGGTGATAGCGAATATTCTGTTCAAGAATCACAAGAGCAGGAGGTGTACTTACAAAAGGTCGAAAGATACAGAACAACTGGCTCTGAGCACTATGGGACTTAGCATCTGAGGTCATCAGTCCCCTAGAACTTAGAACTACTTAAATCTAATAAAACTAAGGACATCACACACATCCATGCCCGAGGCAGGATTCGAACCTGCGACAGTAGCGGTCACGCGGCTCCTAACTAAAGCGCTTAGAACCGCTCGGCCACAGCGGCCGGCTCAGAAAGACTGCAGTTAGATTATGGTCAGGTAGAGATTCCGAAATCAGATATTGTATTGTAAGGCGTAACCAAGGGCAGATAGAGACTCAGATCGGAAGTTGGTAATGGTGAACAGTAGGCTGAAGAGAGTAGTCAATCCGAAGAGAATAGTCAACGCACAGAGAGGTGGGGTACGGAAGTACTAAGTATTGAAAGGATACGCTTGAAGTTCTCTAAGGCTATAGCTACTGCGGTAATGAATAGTTCAGTAATGAAGAGAAGAGGCCATCTCTAAAAAGGACAATGATGAAAGTTGGAGAGAAAAACGTGGGTACAAGGAAAGTAACTGCGAAGAAACCATGGGTAATAGAAGAAATACTGCAGCTGATTGACGAAAGAAGGAAGTACAAAAATTTTCAGGGATTTTCGTGAATAAAGAACTACAAGCTGCTTAGGAATTAAATAAATATGTACTGCTGGGAAGATAAATAGCGAAATAGCTGTACGAAAAAGTGAAGGTATCAAAAAAGAAATGATTGTCGGAAGAACTGACTCAGCATACAGAGAAGTAAAAGCAAGGGCGATAACATTAAGAGTGCAATTGGAATTCCACTGTTAAATTCGAAGGCGAGAGTGGATAGGTGGAAAGAGTACATTGAATGAGGGAGAGGACTTACCTGATGACATGGTAGAAGAAGAAGCAGAAGTCGATAGGGAAAAGATAGGGGATCCAGCGTTCTAATCAGAATTTAGAAAAGCTTTGGAACACTTAAAATCAGAAAAGACAGAAGGGGTGGGTAACATTCCATTGGAATTTCTAAAATCATTGGGGCAATTGGCAACAAAACGATTGTTCACCATGGTGTCTAGAATGTATCGGACTGGCGATATACCACCAGACGTTCACAAAAACATCATCCACAGAATTCCTATACTGCCAGACCCGACAAGCGCGTGAATTATCGTGCAGTCAGATCAACAGCTCAGGCATCCAAAGCCGGCCGTGGTGGCCATGCGGTTTTAGGCGCTTCAGTCTGGAAGCGCGCGACCGCTGCGGTCGCAGGTTCGAATCCTGTCTCGGGCATGGAGGTGTGTGATGTCCTTAGGTTAGTTAGCTTTAAGTAGCTCTACGTTCTAGGGACTGATGACCTCAGAAGTTAAGTCCCGTAGTGCTCAGAGCCATTTCAGGCATCCAAGTTTCTTATAAGAATGGTAGACAGAAGAATACAAACGAAAATTGAGGATCTGTTACATGGCGATCAGTTGGCTTTAGGAATGTCAGAGGCGCCATAGAGGCAGTTCGACGTTGCGGCTGATAATGGAAGCGAGACTGAAGAAATATCGAGAAAAGTCCATACGATTTGTCAATATGGAAAAACCGTTCGACAATGTAAAATGATGCAAGATGTTCGAAATCGTGAGAAAAATTGGGATAACCTGTAGGGAAAAACGGTAATGCACATTATGTACAAGAACCAAGAGGGAACAATAGGAGTGGAAGATCAAGAGCGAAATGCACGGGTTAAAAATGGTGTAAGACAGAGGGTTGTCTTTCGCCCCCTCTGTTCAAAACGTACGTGGAAGAAGAAACGACGATTATAAAAGAAAGATTCAAGAGTGGAATAAAAATTCAAGGTGAAAGAATATCATTGTTAAAATTCGCTGATTACATCTGTGGTGTCACCGCCAGACACCACACTTGCTAGGTGGTAACTTAAATCGGCCGCGGTCCTGTAGTACATGTCGGACCCGCGTGTCGCCACTGTGTAATCGCAAACCTAGCGCCACCACATGGCAGGTCACAAGACACGGACCAGACCTCGCCCGAGTTGTACGGAAGACATAGCTTGCGACCAGACGTACGAAGCTTTCCTCTCATTTGCCGAGAGACAGATAGAATAGCCTTCAGCTCAGTCCATAGCTACTACCTAGCAAGGCGCCATTTGTATCAGTGCTCATAGCTTACTACTATTCAAGAGATGTATTCCAACAAGAGAATAAAAGTTAAGTAACATCTACGTACTTTTCTTCTTATTCATTAATAAGTCTCATTTTCCAGAACTTCAAGCCCGTCTGCGTTAGTTTAGCGTGCACCTAGCTACCTCATTGTGTCTATGCTGTATGAGCAAGACACAACATTATTTGGCGACGAGTAAAAGAGTTTGTATTGATTCGTTTGTGTCATGGCTTCGCCACAATCTCCAGATGTACTGTCCGAATTTTTTCGCTTGCAGAATCAGCAGACGCAGGCGTTATTGGAAGCCCTTGGACAGCTCGTCCAGGGTCAACGTGCGCTGCAAAACGATGCGGCAGCTGCCGCTTCTTCGCTACCGCTGCCACAAAACGCTGTTGCACCTGCCTTTCGGCCATACGTGGCGGCCGACGAGACCTGGCAAGAGTGGTCTCGCCAGTTCAACTTTCACCTAGCAGCATCCAGAATTCAAGGTAATGAGCGGCAGCCGTTTTTGCTTTCTTGTGTCGGTGTGTCTACCTACCGTGTGATTGTGAAATTGTTTCCCCGACGCGACGTAGCAACTCTGTCCTACGAAGAAATTTTGTCTGCTTTAGATGCCTATTTCAAAGAAACAGTAAATGTAGTTGCAAAACGGTATACGTTCTTTCGTACAAAACGTACGGCCGGTCAGACTAATAGGGAGTGGGTAGCAACTTTGCAAGGACTTACTAGGGAGTGTGCATTTGAATGTGACTGTGGACTTCCTTATTCAGACACTATGGTGCGTGATGCAATAGCACAGAACGTTTCTGATGTTCGAATACGGGAACAGATTTTGAAACTAGTAAATCCCTCCCTTCAACAAGTGATAGACATATTGGATAGGCAAGACACACTTGACTTTGCTCAGGACTCATTTGAAACTTCGCCTGCAGTGTGTCACATTCACCGGCCCGCCGGGCCCGCTGCAAGGGACGCTACACGGCCCTCGCGCCCGTCCGCACAGCAGCGGCAGCCTAGCTCGCAAACACGTGCGCCGCGTAAGCAAGCAACTGCAGTGAAATCATGCCCGAGGTGTGCAACTAGACATTCGCGTGAAAATTGCCCGTCACGCCAAGCTATTTGCTTTTACTGTCAAAAGAAAGGACGTGGTCGAATCGTTTCCGATTGATTTTCGTCGTGTAGCTACAGCCACAGCTGCTGACCCTGTCCTTGCTACTGTCTTGCGTTTTGTTGCTACGCAATGGCCCTTGTCAAAGTCACGGATCGAAGATCCTTTGGTTCGCCGTTTTTTTGCTCACAAGGAGAGACTTTTTGTACGACGTGGTGTTTTGTTGTTGCGTTCCGATAATGATCAATCCCGAGTCGTAGTCCCACGTTCGTTACAGTCCTCTGTCTTAAAGCTTCTTCACCAAGGACATTGGGGTATAGTGCGTACGAAACAACTTGCTCGTCAGCACTGTACTTGGTTCGGAATCGATGCTGCGATTACAAATATGTGCTCCTCTTGCGTGGCGTGTGCCGAACAACAATCCGCACCGCCGCGGAAATTCTTTGCATGGCCGAAAGCCACTTCCCCTTGGCAACGCTTGCACATCGATTTTGCTGGTCCATTCTGGAATGCTCGATGGTTGGTTGTGGTCGATGCTTTCAGTAATTTTCCTTTTGTTGTCCGGATGTCTTCCACGACGTCTTCTGCCACAATCCAAGCCTTGTCTGCTATCTTTTGCATTGAGGGTCTTCCGCAGACTATTGTTTCCGACAATGGCCCACAATTCATGTCCGCAGAATTTCAGTCATTCTGCACGGCCAATGGTATTCAACATCTGACATCCGCGCCGTTTTCGCCTCAGTCAAACGGTGCCGCTGAACGATTGGTCCGGACTTTCAAGTCACAGATGTTGAAATTGAAAGAGTCGCATTCTCGGGAGGACGCTTTGTTACTCTTTTTGTCATCGTATCGCTCTCAGCCCCGCGATGGTCGCTCGCCGGCTGAATTGCTTCATGGTCGTTCTCATCGCACCCTGATGTCTTTGCTGCATCCGCCGCATCAGGTTCCTGTGCAGCGGCAGACTCCTGCTTTTGCTCCTGGCGACGTTGTCTATTATCGCAACTATCGCGGTTCACAGCGTTGGCTCGCAGGGCGCATTCTTCGCTGCCTCGGCCGCGCGATGTATTTGGTTTTGGGGGCCTCTGGTGCGGTGCGACGGCATCTCAATCAGCTGCGCCTCTGTCGTCGCCTGGGTTCTGCCGCTCCCCGTCTGCTTTCAGCGACGGAGCCGTCAGGTCAGCGCCCTGGGGACCCATCTACTGGCTCGCCTCATCCCCAGGTGTTACCGATGCTGCCTTCCATTTTGCCTCATGGCGTCGCGCCGCCGCCGCCGCAGCCGCCGCCGGCGCCGCCCGCAGCGGACGCTTCGCTGCAGCCGCCTGGCGCCTCCCTGGGTCACGCGCCGCCGCTCGCTTCCCGTGACCAGCCGTCCTCCGCCATGGACCTCTTGCCCGCTCCGGACCAGATGTCGTCTTCGCCCGTCGGGTGCTCCGACCACATGGAGGTCGACCCTTCGGCCCCTCTTGTCTCATTACGTGCGCATACACCTCATGTTGACGTGCACCCTGGACTAGGTTTGCAGGCGTTTCCTAGCTCCCCTCGGACCGAATGGCCGGGTGCGGGTGGCACAGCCTCGCCTGTTGTTCGGCTCCCCACCTCATCGCATACGTCAACATGGGGTCCTCCCCACGGCGGGCGGAAGCCTTATCTCACGACCGTTCGCCGATTTGCGGGGGAGGAATGTGGTGTCACCGCCAGACACCACACTTGCTAGGTGGTAACTTAAATCGGCCGCGGTCCTGTAGTACATGTCGGACCCGCGTGTCGCCACTGTGTAATCGCAAACCTAGCGCCACCACATGGCAGGTCACAAGACACGGACCAGACCTCGCCCGAGTTGTACGGAAGACATAGCTTGCGACCAGACGTACGAAGCTTTCCTCTCATTTGCCGAGAGACAGATAGAATAGCCTTCAGCTCAGTCCATAGCTACTACCTAGCAAGGCGCCATTTGTATCAGTGCTCATAGCTTACTACTATTCAAGAGATGTATTCCAACAAGAGAATAAAAGTTAAGTAACATCTACGTACTTTTCTTCTTATTCATTAATAAGTCTCATGTTCCAGAACTTCAAGCCCGTCTGCGTTAGTTTAGCGTGCACCTAGCTACCTCATTGTGTCTATGCTGTATGAGCAAGACACAACAACATCGCTATCCTCAGTGAAAGTGAAGAAGAATTACATCATCTGCTGAGTGGGAAGAACAGTCTGATTACTACAGAATATGGATTGAAAGTAACTCAAAGAAGGACGAAAGTGATGAGAAGTAGCAGAAATGAGTGCAACGAGAAACTTAACATCATAATTAGTGATCATGAAATAAAGGGAGTTAAGGAATTCTGCTACCTAGTGAGCATAATAACCCATGACGAACGGAGTAAGGAGGGCGTAAGAAGCAGACTTAGCACTGGCAAAAAGGCAATTCCTGATCAAGAGAAGTCTATTATTATCAAACGTAGTTCTTAATTTGAGGAAGAAATTTTTGACACTGTGCGTTTGAAGCACAGCATTGGGTAGCAATGACACTTGGACCGTAGGAAAACCGGAACAGAAAAGAAAATGTTTGTGAAATCTTATGGGACTTGACTGCTAAGGTCACCAGTCCCTAAGCCTATACACTACTTAACCTAAATTATCCTAAGGACAAACACACACACCCATGCCCGAGGGAGGACTCGAACCTCCGCCGGGACCAGCCGCACAGTCCATGACTGCAGCGCCAAAGGCCGCTCGGATAATCCCGTGCGGCAACAGAAAAGAATAGAAGCATTTGTGATATGTTACTACAGAAGAATGTTGAAAATTAGATGGACTGATAAGGTAAGGAATGAGGGGTTTTTCGCAGAATCGGAGAAAAATAGAATGTATGGAAAACACTGACAAGAAGAAGGGCCAAGATGATAGGACATCTGTTAAGACAACAGAGAATACCTTCCATGGTACTACAAAAGGTCTGTAGACAGAATTGGAATACATCCAGCAAATAACTGAGGACGGAGGTTGCAAATGCTACTCTGAGATGAAAAAGTTGGTACATGACAGGAATTCGTGATAGGCCGAAACAAACCAGTCAGAAGACTGATGACTAGAAAAAAAAGTGTGGATTCATTATGAACCGTTGTACTAGTGTACTAAAAATATTTCACAGTCCGCATGTCACAAAGTAGTCTTCCTAAAGAGGCAATATGTTTAAGGCACAGAATTCTTAAGTCGGCTGCTATATAACAGAGAGTGTAACCAAGTATTTGTTTGATTATTTAGATATTAGATTCCTAATGAACGTAGAGGACTGCGGCTAACATCAGCCACGGGATGCGGGATATCAGTTGCATTAGATTGTAGCCATATCATAGATGCTAACAGCTATAGAAAACTGATTCCACTTTCACGGGTCTGCATCCCTGCACTTTGGACTGGGGTTTCGGTACGTACAAGACTAGAAATACTAGAAACCGAAAGCTCCTAAATATCAGTCCTGAATAGGGTCGGAACAGTTAAAGGAAGACCAGATTTGTTTCTCACCCTCTGTCTATTTAGTTGACGTCACCACGTCTGGATTGTACGCGCCGGCCGCTGTGTTCGAGCGGTTCTAGGCTCTTCATTCCGGAAGCGCGCGGCTGCTACGGTCGCAGGTTCGAATCCTGCCTCGGGCATGGATGTGTGTGAAGTCCTTAGGTTAGTTAGGTTTAAGTAGTTCTACGTTCAGGGGACTGATGGCCTCAGATGTTAAGTCCCATAGTGCTTAGAGTCATTTGAACTATTTTGATTGTACGCTTTGTAGTGGTATTCGCCAAGCTTGAATGCAATCAGAATAGTCAGTAAAATCGAAAGACTAACCTGTGATTGTAGTAAATAGTTCTTAACAACCAATATCACTTATTTATACAAGTATTTGTTTTATTAGAGCTTAAATCTAAATGCGGCATCATCCATTGCTTCGTATGTTAAGATGCCAGTCCACGATCATCCCTTAATTTGTTTGGTGATTATAGACTCTCGTAATATCCCAATATACTTAAAATTACCAATAAATCTTATTTTTGGTTGCTGACTTTGTGCTTACAAAACAGTTACAGTACAGGAAAACTAGAAAACTGGTTTGGCAACGGAACCTACATCGTGGACAATAATCGATATGAAACATGGGCAAAAGGGTATTCGTTTATGAAATACTTCTCGACTTCTATTTTCAAGAAACTACCTTTTGTCACAATACTATATTTCCGTTTTCCATTGCTACCAACTGGTGACTTAACTTACGAAGCCGCCTAGATAATTTAGATAATTTGCTTCCACTTCATTCGTCTGGCACTATACAGCGAATGTCACAGTATTTCATTAGTGCCACAGAATAATTGCGGTCACAGATCATGCATGAGTTTTGACGATAAGGTAACGATGCCGCCGAATTCATCTACCGAGCCATATTTGCCCTGGAGATCAGTAAGAGTAACTGCGAACTGCAGCACTGAGAAAATCCTAATATCAGATCCCGTCGTGGTCTCAAAGCATTCACCTTGATATATCAGGTGCTCGTTTTTTTCCTATGGGAATTTCCCAGCCTAAATCTTAATTATTATGTAATTCCATATATTACGAAACCTGCTACTAGCGGATTAAACGGCACGTTTCTGATTCACAACCGCTCTGCACGATACATGTACCGAAGAAGCATTACGCAAATGCTTTAGATCACTTTCGACGGTATTATTGACGATCAACAGGGCGGAATTCGGATACGCGTATAACGTTCTTTTTAACTGCTAATCAAGCACCCAATAACAGCCCATCATGTGGAGTAAACACATTTTTTTTCCTTTGGAAACGACTCTAGGATATATATCGTATTACGTACCATGACACTACATTACGAAGCTGATACTTCCAATAAGGCCTTTGTTTACTGGGCTAACGTACTATTTGTAGGTGCCAGTATGAATAACACAGATGTCTCGTAAGTCTTGTATCAGGCGATACAGAGAGCACTTCGGTAAACACAGGGTATTTTCAAGAGAATGAAATGATGGTCTGAGAATGCTGAAGCATCCTTCTCTTGTCTTCAAATTGATCCCAGCACGTGACCCGAGACTAATGCTTTAACCGCATCAGGCAAGCACACACTCTCCTTCATTGCCACGTGAGGTCCGGAGACAGCAACTGGTAGAACAACAACACGGAATAACTCAAGGTCTGCACAAATCGAACGCTCATATTTCTTATCTGTATCACGGCAATTCTTTTTATCAATGTTGTAAATAAAAGTAAAGTATTGTAGCTAATGAGATGGTCAAAAACAATTTGACAAATCTTTACATTTCTCTTTCTGTATTCGAGACAATCATTTCACTTACTGCTAGAATTTCAAAAGTATGACAAGAATCTGAGATGTTTTCAAGATAATTTCTTACGGCGATATTTTTTGCAGTTTTCCTTTTCCCCGCATCAAACGACATTATATCCGTAACAAACCACCGTTGCCTCATCTTCTTCACATATTCATACACCTTCGTGCTTACTTCTGCCGCAATGTAGATATATGAGCACATATTCTGACACACTGCGTGTCATTCTCTTCACGTCTATCTCTTTGTTCTTGATAGGAAGTAATTAATATCTCAGGCCTGTAGACTACAAGCGCCTTAGTAAATGTGTGACGTATGTTCGTATAGCGTTCCTTTAATAATAAGTAATATTCGTTTACTACAGAAAAGGTGCTAAAAACTGAATTGAACAAAACTCTCTCTCCGTCCGAGCAGGCTTCGGAAATTCCAACGGTACCGACCGACCGCTATGTCATCCTCAGCAGATAAACAAAACTGGAGGGGCATGTGGTCAGCCGACAGTTCTGCCAGACGTTGTCAGTTTTCGTTCTTCTCAATTAAGTTGCTCGTCAGTCAGCCTCACAACAGCTGAGTGCACCTCGCATGGCAACAGCACTCATCAGACGCGGACGGTGACCTCTCCAAGTGCTAGTGAAGCCGGACAGGGCTTAACTTTGCTGATCTGACAGGAACCAGTGCTGAATTTAACAAGCGAAACGATAATAATCATACGACTAAAGGCGACCACTTACTCATCAAATCCGTAAATAAAAAGCTCCTGAAACGAACATTATCAGTACGGGAATGTAGTCATAATATTCAAAAAGGAGCAGTACATTGCTCGAAAGGTAGCACTTTTTTACTGAAAATGATGTTTACAAAATCCCCAAGGATTGACAACAGACTTCCATTCTATACTAAAACATGCTTTCGGATGTACGTATTTCCTCCTAGCAAACGTTGTGAAGAAACGATGCTGAATTATCAACCCAACTGCGTCTGAATTAAGATCACAGCTAAAAACACGTGAAGACCACCATCCAGTTCGTCCAATAATGAACTGCGGAAACAGCCCAGGCTGCTCGGCCAAAGACTTAAAAAAAAGGCACGTGTTTTTTTAGAACAATTATTCTGTGCTTAATAGTATGTCTCTGACCCACGAAATTAAGTAGAAACTCGTCACTGACTCTTCCCGATTTCCCTGGATATTAAGAATATATACTCCATTGTTCTGTTTTGAAGAAACGGTAGAGTTAGTCAGAAGAAATTTCTTTAAATACACTAAAATTTCAAGGCAAGAGACAATCTAATTCATTGAACTTTTACAGCTAATTACAAGATTTAAATTTTCACTTTTAATCATAGGTCTTATATTCATAACAACGGTTTAGCCATGGGGTCGAGCATTTCAGGACCTATGGCTGACATTTTTATCAACATGCCAGAAGATGAAATCTGACCACGCCATTACATGTAAAACAGCTTGTTACAAGCGTTACGTAGACTATAGTTTGTTGCTTGTTGACGGTTCTGAGGACGAGATAGAAGTAATAATAAAAATGCAAAACAACGACGCCCGTAGAAAAACTGAGTTTTCCGTGGAGCGCAAAACTGACAGCAGTTTTCGATTCCTCGATTTGAACATTAAAAGTCAGGGCCACGAACACGTATTTACCATTTACAGGAAACCGACTACAACTGATGCCGTTGTTCCTAAGTAATCATTTTATCTACCGGCTTATACAGAAGTGGTCTACCGTAGTTTAGTGGTTCAAATGGTTCAAATGGCTCTGAGCACTATGGGACTCAACTGCTGAGGTCATAAGTCCCCTAGAACTTAGAACTACTTAAACCTAACTAACCTAAGGACAACACACACATCCATGCCCGAGGCAGGATTCGAAACTGCGACCGTAGCGGTCGCGCGGTTCCAGACTGTAGCGCCAGAACCTCTCGGCCACCAGCGGCCGGCCGTAGTTTAGTGCACAGGGCAGTCAATATGCCAATTAGCAGGAAGGATAGGGAGACGGATCGAAACGTCTTTAAGAAGATAGCGGTTAACGACTGTTATAGACTAGGTTTGGTTAATAAATTGCTATGCGTATGTAATAAGAACAGAATTGATAAACTTAATGAAGAAAATACGAAAAGGGTCATTACGTTGTGTTATGGAAGTCTGGCGAAAGATCGCGAACATTTTTAAACAACAAGTATTGAAATAGGTTTCTAGACGAATAATCTAGCGAGGAATGAGGTGAAGCATGACATCGGTAAAAAGAGAAACAAATCGTACAGGTCAGGAATTTATAAAATTCAATGCACATCCCGTGATGCATAGTATATTCAACACACAGGAAGAACATTTTAGATCAGATACAGGAAACATGAAGACACATTCAGATTAACCGACTATGATCAATTAAGTGTTGCGAATAATGTATACGAAACAGACCACCCCCTTAACGGAACAGAAGAAGCCTTGTAAATCTTGGGCGTAAAAGAGAAAGGGAGGAAACTCGACCCGCTGGAAGAATTTGTGATCGTCATTCTCGAAAAGAAAGATTGCAATATTCTGAACGCGTAAGTGAAAGCCAACACGAGATTTCTTAATGGCTTTGTATAATCATTTTAAGCTCAGATACACAATTATAAATTTGCAATACCTCTTTGACGAAATAGCTAGGGGTTGACGATACCACACTTAGGAAATGGAGAGAAAAAGCTACCAATAGAACATCATCATGGTTGAGCCGGACTTGTCAGTTCACAACCCCGGACTTCCGTAGAAGGGTCAACTTGACACTCTTGTACCCCACAACACATCACCAGGACACATCCTGGTGCAATGTGCAGTGTCGACAATTTTAGTGTAAGAAGACGACCCATTTTATTGTAGAAGCGTCGCAGTGGTGTTGGCAGACTTTTTAGTGTTTTAACCTCATGAATTAACTTGTTACAGTCAGAAGACGAGAGCATTGTATCTTGAAACGTGTTGTTAAGCTGTATGCAGGGCAGAAATGGTTGAATGCTACCAATTATTGCTGTAAAAACATAACAATTGTTACCTCACATCCCTAATGGCTGCTTTAAACACACTATTTGAATTTTCATTTCATATCACTGAGCATGAAGTGTTGCGTCGGTCGAACATTCTCGTCATTTACTGAAGATTAAGTTCTAAGTATTTATATCCACAGTTCGTCGTGGTTTCCTGTTCCACATTTAGTTATGTCCTTGAACTTCTTCTCGAAACCTACTTTCAAACGCCTATTCCTAAGCATCCTTCACGGCGTTTTTCCAACTTCACTGCCAGTTACTCTTCCTCAGTAAAGCGTTAAATATAAAAGCAGAAATCATCAATTTAAAGGCATTGGTCCGAAATGTAAATCAGAACAGTATAGAGACTGTCATATAATGAATGCAGTGAGTTCGAAATTAACGTCTTTGTGCTGTCCTGGAGTTGTAATTAAACGGTTTGCGTACTCCAAGGCGGCATATATACTTTAATAAGTTTACAGTTCGTAAGTAGAAACAAATAGTAATTTCTCGTACCGAACCTTGTGCTATGAAACGTGGTTTCTCACCTTACAACAAAAGAATAACAGTAAACTGCAAAGTAGTAACAAATCTGTAATGATTATGTAATGCATATACTATGTACAAAAACGAACTGTATTACAGGCCACTGAAAATGCTTCAAAGAAGAAAAGAAGCGAAACGCTTATGATAAAATAAAAAGAACTATTCATTTAGTTGCATCAGACGAACCACATTCTAAGCATCGTGCTTTTGAGTATATGTGTCTTCGATACAGATGATGTCGCTAAATTTTTCGTCATAATCGTCAGGTTAAGTAATGTGTCATGAAAGAAATGAGATACAACTTTTTGTGTTCTCGAGAGGTATGGTAACGACCCCTAACTTGTAACGTCATCACAAAATAAAGTACATGTGCGACGAAACTGTTTTGTTCAGTTCAGTATAGCCTTTTGCACTCTCTCAATTAACTCATGGAAAGAGAGATATGGCATAGTTGTTTCATCTGAAGCGTTCCCAAGTGCAGAAGATTATCCTACGTATGACCTGTCTAAGTAAAACTGATTCGTAAACTTTTAGGCAGACAAACATGAACAGGCAACATCATATGTAAGCGAAATTTATGTAGACAAAAAGCGATTACTATTTGCAACAATTGTAATTTTAGATATCTACTCAATGCTTTATGAAAACGGCAATATCTTTGCTTAGTAAATCACACAAGGGAATACGTTAGTCTTGAGTCGTAATATTAACTTTCATTAATGTTGTTATTCTATAGTTTTAAAGAAAGGAGGGTGAAGAGTTACAGGGAATTTATTGACAGTGAGGGAGACAGTGACTTCACTGAATAACTTTTTTTGTGGGTAAAGATATTCAAAATCAGGCTTTTCTTCCTCTGAGAATTACTGGCAGTATTGATGTCATGTTTGTTCTATGATGTGGTATTAACAATAAGGATCTTGATGATCACCGTCGTGTTTTAAATAATTTGTCGGTTAATAATGTGATTGTCCACTTTGTGAATCTTCAGTAAACCGATATGGTTGATAGCATTTAGTCGGTCATTGCCAAGCACTAGGAAAAAATAGGCTAGATGTTTGTTCAGATATTACATTTTTACGTGTTCTAACAAGGAATTCCCTGTCTCAATGGTAGGGGATAATTAAAATTAGACGTACTTGTTATTACTGCAAAGAGCTTGGCTTCACAATAGATCCCATTAAACTTCCAAATAATGTAGATTTTCTGCATATCTGTCGGTATGCAAAACAACACATCTTTACAGGAAACAAGGGTTGACACAATCTGAAGATTACATACGAGTCTGAAGAACGAGAAACAAGACCAATATTAGTGCAAAAAAGCAAAACGTAGTTTAGTCTCGTTGACTAGCTATTCATTGCTGCTAATTTATAATTTTTTATTTCTCATATCTAGTATTAAGTCTTGTAGCCGGCTCGGAAGACAAATATGACCACTCATTACCTAAGGCATGCTATATAAACCAAAGATTATAGACGGAAAGTACGTTATTTATTTCTTCTTGGTTGATATTTACAGAAAGTGCCACGATCTCAATTTTTCTCTTACAAGGAATTGCCATCTTTGGCCACAGAACTGTGTACTCACAAAGTAATCTACATGAATTCTTAACAAAACGTTTGCAGAATCAGTCAACGATTTCAAAGATGGCCCTTAGATAAGGTTTAAGCCGATTATTCCCTCTATCTTCTCTTCGAAAAAAAGTGCGCAGAATGCAAACATCGTTGCGTCAGAACAGTAACTGGAAAAACCAGTGTGGCGACAATTGGGCTCTTTGGCTACCACAGTTGATTAGGAGGATCGTAACTGAGTAAAGAAGGACGGAGTAAAATTTCACTACCTTTTTATTACTAAATGAGACAGAGATACGGCTGAGTTATTTGTAACAAGTATGCAGCTTAGCAATGCAATGTAATTCAATGCAGCGAATAATAAACAACATCAAAAATGGCACATTCTCTTAACATGGGAACCATCCCGCAATTGTAGCTGAGCTATTTAGGAAAATTAGAAAAATTCTAAACGTGGATGACGACACAGAAGTTTTTATCTATCTCCAAACAAATGACAGTTCACTGTCTTAAACAGTGTGCCATATTGGTAAGCTATCTCGTTGCATAGAACGGAATTGCTGATGCTCTTGCGGAACATATAGCCTTGATATATCTAGGTCCTAGGCACAGAGGTGTTTGTGGTCAAACGAACTTCAGCCAGAAAGCCTGCTGGAGACGTTCTTGCACCAGCCTTGTCCGTTTACTCACGAGGAACCCCTTCAATGCGAGGTCGCAAGTTAAGTCTTTAGTAAGGCTTATTTGAAAGTCACGTGTTAACAGTTATGACAGAAGAAATATTAGCTGCCAATGGCTCACTATGTGATCACAGACTAACGAGGTGAACCAAGTAGTACTCCAGAAAGTCGATCAGCGATTTTTTCTGTGGAGTTGCGTTAGTTTCCAGAGGACATAATGACTCATTGGAGGACTTGGCAAATAGGATTATGAAATTGATCTATGAATTATCGAAGAATGACGAGATGAACCAGTTGGTACTGCAGAATGTCGATCAGCGAGCACTCGAAACTTTTCTGAGGGGTTTGGCAACACCGATGTCTAGGAGGGTGTGTATGAGGGAGCCTATAAAGCTCCATGCTGGGCTTAGGTTAGCGCTGCAATACCAGAACAGTGATAGAGAGACAGGAGTGAGGGACCGAAAGCATGTTTTTGCATCGAATATAAAGCTTTTTAACTGTAGACAAACACGCCATTTCCAGAGACAGAGCTTTCGGGCATAAAGGAATGATGGAATTAATAACGGTGGCCTGAATTTATTGTTAATGGTAGCAGGAGTGTTGCAGGTCACCGACCATGATATAAGGGTGGTAATAGAGGTGATCCAGGAGCAAGGAAGAGTCCATTAAACTTAGGAGGGAACCCCTTCTCCGCTGAAGAAACTCCCAGCAAAAATAAATGCAGTAAGAACGAATGGAGATGTGGAATGTGTGACTGATGGCAGAGGATATAAAGTTGGACACAGGGGCATATGTTTCAGTGGCCTTAAGAAAGTTAGTGGAAAGGAGACGTTGGAACCCACCACGTTATAAATTTTCTTGTGGTAGGAGGCACCAGGTTTGAACAATGTGTAGAGGTTGTGCCTAATGTAAGTGAGGGGCGCTAGGGTTGGACTTCCTGCATCAACATAACTGACCGTCAGTTAAGTGTAGTAGAACTTAGTGAGAAGACATTCGGGCTAGGGAAAACTGTTATCAGTATTGATTAGCCGCAAGGAATGTATGATGTACAAAACAATTCAGTTACACTGTGAGCAATTACATTAAGGTTTGATTCGCATGTTTGTGTGTCGAGAGGCACCAAAAAATCGCTATGAGTGAATGTGGGACCTGAATTACCAGTTCGTATGATGTGTAATAAAACCGCCGGAGGTTAGTGAAATATTCGATGCGGCATGTTATTTAATGAAACCCAGCATTGTACGTGCACAAGAGAGGGACAGAGGGAAATGTGGATAATTTTGACGACACAAAGAAGCTAAATTGTTTAAGATAATGTTATTGGTTGAACTGGAGAGTCTGGATGAGTAAAATTTCCACACAAGGGGCGTTGGCTATATCAAGGCAAAGGATGCAGCTGGAACTGAATTTCGTGTGATATTGCAGCTTTTAAAGGGCACGGATAGGACACAAAAAGAGGATCTGTTGCTAGAATTTCAGGATCTGTTTTTTTCTGCAAGAGCCGTTGCCTGCTATGCCAGTAACACAACACATAATTCCGATAGAAATTGTGGTTTATAGCACAATGTCTAAATTCTGATGAAGTAACTCTTAGAAATGTTGAAACCTGGTCAATAAGACTAAAAAAAGTGTGACCGAGGGCTCATTTGTTTCATTTTTAATATTTCCTTAATCAGGCTTTCGACCATTCTTTTGTAAGTTTAAAAAGAAATTTCTTGGTTGAAAACATTCTTTATTAATATGTTTTAATTATAGTTGTCCTTCAGACGCGTAGTGTAGGCCTTCAGCCGCTAATTGTTTTCAATTGCATGGTTTTTTTTAAGGACAAAAATTTTTACCTTCTATTTTTAATTGCTTTTGATTTCTAAGCCAGGCCTACAGCTGTTCTAGTTTTTGGCGTGGTTTTGGGCCTTCGACCCAGAAAGCATCTCAAGTTCTTTAATTAAGCCTTCAGCCGTATTGTTTGGTTGTGATCTTCTAAAGCAATGTGTAAATGAGTGGTTCTTCGAAAAATAAAGTTGTGTGTTTGATTGTGCAACTCGCAGTAACTGTTTACGGCCCCATCCACAATCATAACCTTATCCTGTGCGCTCTCTGAGTAGCTACCAACCTGGTTTCATTATGTGTCCCACGTATCACTTATCAGCTACTGTGACGGGAGTTACTCTACTAAATGTGACATAGCCACAGCTGTGCTGGCCAGACGAACCTCTAGTGATTTCATCCAAACAAAACCTTACCTTCCTTAACAAACGTTGCCTGGACTATTCCGTCAGCCGAATAATAGCAGCCTGAGAGGGGTGGATTAATCCCTAGTGCCCTCGCGCCTCTAATGTCATGTATTTGAAACGGCAAAACATGTGGAAGGCCGACCCAGCGCTCTTCAAAGTTCCTTTAGACTGGATACACCAAGCGGGAGATTGTTGTTGTTGTGGTCTTCAGTCCTGAGACTGGTTTGATGCAGCTCTCCATGCTACTCTATCCTGTGCAAGCTTCTTCATCTCCCAGTACCTACTGCAACCTACATCCTTGTGAATCTGCTTAGTGTATTCATCTCTTGGTCTCCCTCTACGATTTTTACCCTCCACGCTGCCCTCCAATGCTAAATTTGTGATCCCTTGATGCCTCAAAACATGTCCTACCAACCGATCCCTTCTTCTAGTCAAGTTGTGCCACAAACTTCTCCCCAATCCTACTCAATACCTCCTCATTAGTTACGTGATCTACCCACCTTATCTTCAGCATTCTTCTGTAGCACCACATTTCGAAAGCTTCTATTCTCTTCTTGTCCAAACTGGTTATCGTCCATGTTTCACTTCCATACATGGCTACACTCCATACAAATACTTTCAGAAACGACTTCCTGACACTTAAATCTATACTCGATGTTAACAAATTTCTCTTCTTCAGAAACGATTTCCTTGCCATTGCCAGTCTACATTTTATATCCTCTCTACTTCGACCATCATCAGTTATTTTACTCCCTAAATAGCAAAACTCCTTTACTACTTTAAGTGTCTCATTTCCTAATCTAAACCCCTCAGCATCACCCGATTAAATTTGACTACATTCCATTATCCTCGTTTTGCTTTTGTTGTTGTTCATCTTATATCCTCCTTTCAAGACACTGTCCATTCCGTTCAACTGCTCTTCCAAGTCCTTTGCTGTCTCTGACAGAATTACAATGTCATCGGCGAACCTCAAAGTTTTTACTTCTTCTCCATGAATTTTAATACCTACCCCGAATTTTTCTTTTGTTTCCTTTACTGCTTGCTCAATATACAGATTGAATAACATCGGGGAGAGGCTACAACCCTGTCTCACTCCTTTCCCAACCACTGCTTCCCTTTCATGCCCCTCGACTCTTATAACTGCCATCTGGTTTCTGTACAAATTGTAAATAGCCTTTCGCTCCCTGTATTTTACCCCTGCCACCTTCAGAATTTGAAAGAGAGTATTCCAGTTAACGTTGTCAAAAGCTTTCTCTAAGTCTACAAATGCTAGAAACGTAGGTTTGCCTTTTCTTAATCTTTCTCCTAAGATAAGTCGTAAGGTTAGTATTGCCTCACGTGATCCAACATTTCTACGGAATCCAAACTGATCTTCCCCGAGATCCGCTTCTACCAGTTTTTCCATTCGTCTGTAAAGAATTCGCGTTAGTATTTTGCAGCTGTGACTTATTAAACTGATAGTTCGGTAATTTTCACATCTGTCAACACCTGCTTTCTTTGGTATTGGAATTATTATATTCTTCTTGAAGTCTGTGGGTATTTCGCCTGTCTCATACATCTTGCTCACCACATGGTAGAGTTTTGTCATGACTGGCTCTCCCACGGCCATCAGTAGTTCTAATGGAATGTTGTCTACTCCCAGGGCCTTGTTTCGACTCAGGTCTTTCAGTGCTCTGTCAAACTCTTCACGCAGTATCTTATCTCCCATTTCATCTTCATCTACATCCTCTTCCATTTCCATAATATTGTCGTCAAGTACATCGCCCTTGTATAAACCCTCTATATACTCCTTCCACCTTTCTGCCTTCCCTTCTTTGCTTAGAACTGGGTTGCCATCTGAGCTCTTGATATTCATACAAGTGATTCTCTTCTCTCCAAAGGTCTCTTTAATTTTCCTGTAGGCAGTATCTATCTTGCCCCTAGTGAGACAAGCCTCTACATCCTTACATTTGTCCTCTAGCCATCCCTGCTTAGCCATTTTGCACTTTCTGTCGATCTCATTTTTGAGACGTTTGTATTCCCTTTTGCCTGCTTCATTTACTGCATTTTTATATTTTCTCCTTTCATCAATTAAATTCAATATTTCTTCTGTTACCCAAGGATTTCTATTAGCCCTCGTCTTTTTACCTACTTGATCCTCTGCTGCCTTCACTACTTCATCCCTCAGAGCTACCCATTCTTCTTCTACGGTATTTCTTTCCTCCATTCCTGTCAATTGTTCCCTTATGCTCTCCCTGAAACTCTCTACAACCTCTGGTTCTTTCAGTTTATCCAGGTCCCATCTCCTTAAATTCCCACCTTTTTGTAGCTTCTTCAGTTTCAATCTGCAGTTCATAACCAATAGATTGTGGTCAGAATCCATATCTGCCCCTGGAAATGTCTTACAATTTAAAACCTGGTTCCTAAATCTCTGTCTTACCATTATATAATCTATCTGATACCTATTAGTATCTCCAGGATTCTTCCAGGTATACAACCTTCTTTTATGATTCTTGAACCAAGTGTTAGCTATGATTAAGTTATGCTCTGTGCAAAATTCTACAATGCGGCTTCCTCTTTCATTTCTTCCCCCCAATCCATATTCACCTACTATGTTTCCTTCTCTCCCTTTTCCTACTGACGAATTCCAGTCACCCATGACTATTAAATTTTCGTCTCCCTTCACTACCTGAATAATTTCTTTTATCTCATCATACATTTCATCAATTTCATCATCATCCGCAGAGCTAGTTGGCATATAAACTTGTACTACTGTAGTAGACATGGGCTTTGTGTCTATCTTGGCCACAATAATGCGTTCACTATGCTGTTTGTAGTAGCTAACCCGCACTCCTATTCTTTTATTCATTATTAAACCTACTCCTGCATTACCCCTATTTGATTTTGTATTTATAATCCTGTAATCACCTGACCAAAAGTCTTGTTCCTCCTGCCACCGAACTTCACTAATTCCCACTATATCTAACTTTAACCTATCCATTTCCCTTTTTAAATTTTCTAACCTACCTGCCCGATTAAGGGATCTGACATTCCACGCTCCGATCCGTAGAATGCCAGTTTTCTTTCTCCTGATAACGACGTCCTCTTGAGTAGTCCCCGCCAGGAGATCCGAATGGGGGACTATTTTACCTCCGGAATATTTTACCCAAGAGGACGCCATCATCATTTAATCATACAGTAAAGCTGCATGTCCTCGGGAAAAATTACGGCTGTAGTTTCCCCTTGCTTTCAGCCGTTCGCAGTACCAGCACAGCAAGGCCGTTTTGGTTAATGTTACAAGGCCAGATCAGTCAATCATCCAGACTGTTGCCCCTGCAACTACTGAAAAGGCTGCTGCCCCTCTTCAGGAACCACATGTTTGTCTGGCGTCTCAACAGATACCCCTCCGTTGTGGTTGCACCTACGGTACGGCCATCTGTATCGCTGAGGCACGCAAGCCTCCCCACCAACGGCAAGGTCCATGGTTCATGGGGGAAGAAGCGGGAGATAAGAGATAGATTTATAGTTTTTTAACATAGTAATTAGCGGAGTAGTTAAGAATAGCTGATTTAATGTTGGGTACTAGTTTTACAGATGAAGTGAAGAATTAATTAGAACAAAGAACTTGGCAGGCAGTCCCAAGAGACCAGGTCTTCTGTGTAAGGAAAGGGAGTGTAAAGTAGCCACCCAGATTTTGATCAAAATATTATTATTCTTTAACAGAAGTAAGGATAAGCAGCATAAAGACACCATAGAGCGTTGCATTAAGAGCCGTGGATTGGCAGCCGCCACTGTGGTGGAAGTTGGTTCACAGTAACACACCTGTCAATGAACTGCACACTGCTGGTAGCTGAGCTCAGCAGTAAACAGTACAGTAGCGCCGATGCAAGGAAAGCCAGTTTTATCACACCACGGCAAGTCTCTTGTTATGGCAACGTGATTAAGTGCCGGGTATTACTGAAACAAATGGGCACTGGAGGCATAGAAATAAGTCTGGATTTTAAGGCAGGAATCACTCATCGTCGCCTAAAGCCAGCAGTACCAACACGACGCCAGAACAGTTCTTAGTAGGAGGGTTGAATGGGCTCTGCCAGTCGCGGCCATGTGTTCGAGACCATGCTGCACCTGCCAGCAGCACTAAGTCCTTCATAGGGCTTGAAGTCTCAGCCCTGCCAATATTCCGACCGCTATGACGACTCCGAAGCAAAGTTTCTCGGCTCCACAACACCATCCCCTGCCAACCTCTCTCTGAGGGTAGCAAGTTGTATCCCATGAGGAGCAGTCTCCTCACGCCAACACTGCAACTACGTGTGGAGCTGAGAGGCCGCTTACCAAGTTTGAGGACATCGCAGCATAACACAATTGTCTCTGATGTCAATAGCCGTAGCCTACAGAGGCTGCCAGCCTCAGATGCGCGAGGCACCGGCTCGGCAACAGTACCAGATGGAAGTCGCTGCCTGTACAACAGATCCAGCCAGGGTCAACGAAAATAGGCGTGCCTACCACACTACGCCATGTATCAAGATCAATTAAGCTCTTTTTACCTGTTAATAATGTATGCCCTGTGCCCCATGGCCTGTCATTACCACTCACTCACCCCCACAGTACGCCTGACACACTACATCTTGCAGCTTCTGCCAGTGGAACAGGATGTGTATCTCCATAAAGCGTTTATGCTTACTAAATCGAACTGTAATGAAATGAGTTACCCTCCTTTCGATCTGCTTTCATTTCCTCTATGAGTTCTGTCTAACACCTTTCCCAGAATGATGATCAGTGTTCAAGTGCTGGTAGAACGAGAGATTTGCATGCTACCTCATTTGCAAATGGACTAGTAGACTGCTCTTCTTGAGGATTTTTCCAATAAATCTGTCTGGTACCTTCCTTACTTGCAATTAATTTTATGAGCGTATTCCAATCTATATAGCTGTGTACCCATATCCTTGAGTATGTGAATGATGTGACAGCTGCTTATGAGTGATTGGAAATATTGTCTACAATATTGTGTATTCGTACAATACACAATGTGATTGCACCAATAGCTGAGCCACTGCAGGTCTTCCTGCATTTCCCTACAATTTTCTAGCTTTGTAACGTTTCTTTGTGACTTATATAACAGCAATGTCCACTAAAAGTTTCGTGCAATTTCCGACGTTACAGCCTAGGTCAATTATGTCTGTTGGGAAAAGTACTGATCCCGTAACATTCTCTTGGGGTATGTCCTAGATTTTTTTTACTCTAGAAGATTTCTCTCAGTTGACAATGAATTGCTGAATTCTGCTCGTTTGTAACTCTTCAGTCCAAGTATACAGCAAATCTATGATATTCCGTACACTCGCATTTAGTTTATAAGCAGACAGTGTGTAACTCTATTGAATTCCTTCTGGAAATCAAGAAACATGACATCAACCCAAGTGCCGGTATTTACAGCTTTCTGGGCCTCGTGGACGAACAGAGCGAGATAGGTGTCACACGATAATTGTTTGAGGTATGCGTGTTGCTTCATGCAGAAAAGATTTAGTGATTTGCAGAAATACCATAATACACGAACAAAAACAGGTTCCAAAATTCTACCATATACTAACGTTAGCGATATAGTCTGAGGTGCTAATATTTATGGGATACCTGCTAATATCATGTCGGACCTCTTTTGTTTGGTGTAGTGCAGTAACTCGACGTGACATGGACTCAACAAGTCATTGGAAGTCCCCTACAGAAGTACTGAGCAATGTGGTCTCTATGGCTGTCCACAATTGCGAAATTATGACCGGCATTGGATTTCCTGCACGTACTGGCCTCTTGAATATGTCCCATGTATGTTCGATGGGATTCATGTCAAGTGATCTGGATGGTCAAATCATTCACTCCAATTGCCCAGAATGAGTGGGACAGTGCACAAATGGTTTAATTCATGTTTCATTGGAAGAATCCAGGAGGTTGAAGTTAACAGTACAGATAGCCTGCAAAATTGAGCAGAGTCGTCTAACTGGGGAGGTATCAAGAATGGTGTCGCACAGGGTGCAGTCTTAGATCCCTTATTGTTCTTAATACATATTAGAGACTTACCACGTGAAATTCATGAAGACTGAAAGCTACTTATTTTTTCTGATGAAGTATAGAAATCATACCCGTTGTTGTTGTTGTTGTGGTCTTCAGTCCTGAGACTGGTTTGATGCAGCTCTCCATGCTACTCTATCCTGTGCAAGCTTCTTCATCTCCCAGTACCTACTGCAACCTACATCCTTGTGAATCTGCTTAGTGTATTCATCTCTTGGTCTCCCTCTACGATTTTTACCCTCCACGCTGCCCTCCAATGCTAAATTTGTGATCCCTTGATGCCTCAAAACATGTCCCACCAACCGATCCCTTCACCTAGTCAAGTTGTGCCACAAACTTCTCTTCTCCCCAATCCTATTCAATACCTCCTCATTAGTTACGTGATCTACCCACCTTATCTTCAGCATTCTTCTGTAGCACCACATTTCGAAAGCTTGTATTCTCTTCTTGTTCAAACTGTTTATCGTCCATGTTTCACTTCCATACATGGCTACACTCCATACAAATACTTTCAGAAACGACTTCCTGACACCCAGCAAACAAGAATTAGCTGAGGAAATTGTAAACCACGTATTTCAGAAAATTATTAAGTCGTTCTCTGCAAATGGACTCTCACAAAATTTTGAGAAAACACAGTATATACAGTTCTGTACAGTAAATGGAATAACAACATTGCGAAATATAGACTCTGAACAGAAGTCTGTTGTTAAGGCAGAATATTCAAAATGTCTGGGTGTGTGCTTTGATGAAATTGAATTGAAAGAAACACATTGATGGCGTGCTGAAATGTTTAGGATCAGCGACTTAACCTATTAGGGTTATTGCAAATTTTGGTGTCAAACATATAAGTAAATTAGTCTACTATGCCTATTTTCATTCACTGCTTTCGTATGGCATATTTTGGCGTAATTCATCAGTAAGGAAAAAAGTATTCATTGCACAAAAGCGTTTAATCAGAACAAAAGGCGGAGCCTATCCAAGACCACCTGTCAGACATTTACAGAAGGAACTCGGGATATTCGCAGTACCTTCGGAATACATGTATTCACTTATGAAATTTGTTATTAATAAACAATCCCAATTCAAAAATAATAGCAAAATGCATAGCTACAGCACTAGAAGGAACGATGATCTTCACTTTTCTGTGTTACGTCTGACTTTGGTGCAGAAAGGAGTAAATTATGCAGCCACAAAAATTTTTGGTCATTTACTAAATAGTATTGAAAGTCTGACAGATTGCCAACCACAATTTAAAAGAATTTCTGAATTACAACTCCTTCTACTCAATAGAAGAATTTTTAGATATGAAGTAGTGACGGTAAAAAAAAGGATAGGGTTGTATCGTATAAAGAAAACTTATGCTACACTGACACGTTCCACATCATTACGAAATGTATTTATGATCTGTGCAACAAGTATTAATGTGCTGCAATGTAGTGTAATCTTCTTCAAATCAATCACGATCAACTGTGCCCGGTGACACGGAGCACTGTCATCCATAAACATTGCATCGTTGTTTGGGAACATGAATTCCATTAATGGATGCACATGGTTTCCAGACAGCCGAACATAACCATTTTCCGTCAACGACCGGTTCATTTGGACCAGAGAACCCAGTCCGTTCCATGTGGACACAATCCATACCATTATGGAGCCACCACCATTTTGCACACTCCCCTGTTGGCAACTGGGGTCCATTGCTCTGTGGGGTCTGCACCACAGTCGAATCCTACCATCAGCTGCTACCAACTGAAATCGGGACTCATCTGACGAGGTCACGGTTTTCCACTCGTTTAGGGTACAACCGATATGGTCAGGAGCGCAGGAGAGGCGTTGCAGGTGATGTCGTGCTTTAGCAAAGTCACGCGCGTCAGTCGCGTGCTGCCACAGCCCATTAACGCCAAATTTCGCTGCACTATCCTAACTATTACGTTCCTCGTACGTCTCACACTGATTTCTGCGGGTATTTCGCGTACGGTTGCCTACCTGTTAGCACTGAGAACTCTCCGCAAACGCCGCTGCTCTCGGTCGTCACGTGACGGCTGTCGGCCACTGCCTGGTGATCTCGGTGCACACGTCACACAGTGGATCTCGGAATACAGAATTCCCTAACTATTTTTCCAAATGGAATGTCCCGTGTTTCTAGCTCCAGTTAGTATTCTGCGTTCAAAGTCTGTTAATTCCGATAGTGCGGCCATAATCACGACGGAACCCTTTCACATGATTTACCTGAATACAAATGACAGTTCCACCAATGCGTTGCCATTTTATACCTTGCGTACGCAATACTACCACTAACATAAGCGCATATTGCTATCCCATGACTTCCGTTACCACAGTGTAGTCCTATAGTTTTGTAAGTCTGTTCGATGACCTTCCTAGTAAACGGGAATGTCCTGCCTCTTCTTCCTGTCACTAGGAACGCTTTCTTCCTCCAGTGACCTACGCTACACTGCTGCTACAAGAACAAGATTTTTTTCACGAGACATATTTCTGCGTTTCGTCGTCGATAACAGATAATCATACAGTCTGTCGGACATTGTTTTGACTGGGTTGCTTCGGGATCAGATTATTGTACTTATATACTGTTTAGCTCGTTTTGTCCTTCTCTGCCGGCCGCGGTGGTCTAGCGGTTCTAGGCGCTCAGTCCGGAGCCGCGCGACTGCTACGGTCGCAGGTTCGAATCCTGCCTCGGGCATGGATGTGTGTGATGTTCTTAGGTTAGTTAGGTTTAAGTAGTTCTAAGTTCTAGGGGACTGATGACCATAGATGTTAAGTCCCATAGTGCTCAGAGCCATTTGAACCATTTTGTCCTTCTCTGTCATTTCTGAAAGTTTGCTTTTGTATCACGAAACAATTTTTATTCGACGATAACATTCAACTACGAGGGTCACTCCAAAAGAAATGCACACTATTTTTGTAAAAATACAGTTTTCATTCTGCATTTGTGAAAGTTTTACGGTGTGTAGATACATCCTTCCCGCTTGTTTTCAAACTGAGTTCGCCCTGTTCCCGTGAGTGGCGCCGTCACAGCATGTCTTCAAGATGGCTGCTACACTTGACGTTCGTCAGAAGAACGTGCTCTCATAGAATTCCTGTGCTATGGAAACGAGACAGTGAGAAATATCCACAAGAGGTTGAAAAAGGTGTATGGACATGCTGCTGTCGATCGCAGTACAGTTAGTCGGTGGGCAAGCAGGTTACGTGATGAAAGCGGGCACAGCAATATTGAGGATTGTCCTCGCAGCGGCAGGCCTCGTACTGCACACGCTCCAGATAATGTGCAGATAGTTAACGAATTGGTGACTGCTGCAGAATACTGAAAGTGTTTGTGCTAGGTGGGTTCCCAGGATGTTAACAGTAGCTCACAAAGAAAAAAGAACGGTATGCAGCGAACTTTTGGAACAGTACGAGAATGGTAGAGATGAATTTCTTGGAAGAATTGTGACAGGTGATGAAACATGGCTCCATCATTTTTCACCAGAGATGAAGAGGCAATCAGTGGAGTGGCATCTTGCAAATTCACCCAAGAAAAAAAAAATTCAAAACCACACCTTCTGCTGGAAAAGTTATGGCTATGGTGTTTTTCGATTCCGAAGCACTCTTGCTTGTGGACATCATGCCAAGTGGAACCACCATAAGTTCTGATGTATATGTGACGACACTGAAGAAACTTCAAGCTCGACTGAGTCGTGTTCGACCACATCGGCAAAAGCAGGATGTTTTGCTGTTGCACGACAATGCACGGCCACATGTCAGTCAAAAAACCATGGAAGCGCTAACAAAACTCTGATGGACAACACTGAAACACCCGCCTTACAGGCCTGACCTAGCGCCATGTGACTATCATCTCTTAGGGAAACTAAAAGATTCCCTACGTGGAACAAGGTTTGAAGATGATAACTCCCTTGTGCACGTTGACAAACAGTGGCTCCAACGGGTTGGTCCAGGATTTTACCGTGCGGGTATACAGGCGCTGGTTCCAAGGTGGCGTAAGACAGTTGAGAGGGATGGAAGTTATGTGGAGGATGTATCTGCACACTGTAAAACTTTCAAACATGTAGAATAAAAGATGGATTTAAAAAAAATAGTGTGCATTTATTTTGGAGTGACTTTTCCATCTTCTTTTATACCATGCATAGAATGTATCATAACCAAACGCAATGTTTCAGATCTTCTCACTGGTGCAGCCATCAGCGGTGGCTGCCATGGCGCTGGCGCTCAGTGACCTGCGGACGCTGCAGGGCTCCGGAGCGTCCATCCTGCGGCTGTTGGGCGTCTGGTGGTCGCAGGGCCGGCTGGGCCGCCTCCGCTCCGCTGCCTCCGCCATCGTCACGCTCTCTGCTTATGTCTGGCTGACCATTTTCGCTGGCCTCAAGCTAATAATAGACCCCCCGGAACAGCTGGAGGACATCTCGCTCTGCTGCTTCGTTATTGTAATCTGTTTCGGCTACTTTATCAAGGCAAGTATTAAAAGTTCTTCACAGTGGACGTTGACAATACAGTTTCACCTCAGTACTTCAGAAAAACTATTTGCTAAAAGTAACACCTATGTTCCCCATGACACTATAACAGTTCTCAATATCTACATCTACATCTACATCTACATGGATACTCTGCAAATCACATTTAAGTACCTGGCAGAGGGTTCATTGAACCACCTTCACAATTCTCTACTATTCCAATATTCCACGCGGAAAGATTGAACACCTGTATCTTTCCGTGCGAGTTCTGATTTCCCTTATTTTATCTTGGTGATCGTTCCTCCCGATGTATGTCGGTGTCCACAAAATATTTTCGCATTCGCAGGAGAAAGTTTATGACTGGAATTTCGTGAGAAGATTCATTCGCAACGAAAAACACCTTTCTTTTAATAATGTACAGCCCAAATCCTGTATCATTTCTGCGGCACTCTCTCCCATATTTCGCGATAATACAAAACGTGCTGCTTTTCTTTGGTCTTTTTCGATGTACTCCGTCAGTCCTATCTGGTAAAGATCCCACACCGCGCAGCAGTATTCTAAAAGAGGACGGACAAGCGTAGTGTAGGTAGTCTCGTTAGTAGATCTGTTACATTTTTTAAGTGGCCTCCCAATAAAACGCAGTCTTTGGTTAGCCTTCCCCACAACATTTTCTGTTTGTTCCTACCAATTTAAGTTATTCGTTATTGTAATACCTAGGTATTTAGTTGAATTTACAGCTTTTAGATTTGACTGATTTATCGTGTAACCGAAGTTTAACGAGTTCCTTTTAGCACTCATGTGGATGACCTCACACTTTTCGCACCATTCAGATATATTTTCTAAATAGCTTTGCGGCTTGTTTTGGTATTCTGATGACTTTATTAGTCGATAAACGACAGTGTCATCTTCAAACAACCGAAGACGGCTGCTCAGATTGTCTCCAAAATCGTTTATATAGATAAGGAACAGAAAATGGCCTATAACACTACCTTGGGGAACGCCAGAAATCACTTCGGTTTTACTCGATGACTTTCCGTCAATTACTACGAACTGTGACCTCTCTGACAGGAAATCACTAATCCAGTCACATAACTGAGACAATATTCCATAAGCACCCAACATCACTAGGAGCCACTTGTGCGGTACAGGGTCAAAAGCCTTCCGGAAATCCATAAATACGGAATCGATCTGGACTCCCTTGTCAACAGGTCAACAGCACTCAGCTCTGTGCACTCCGTGTGCATACCGGGGGGAGTCATTCCAGATGTTGAAAGGGTCCTTCCGGATGCCATGAAGGGTACAGGGTGCACCCATCTGCAGGTGGTCGCTCATGTCGTCACCAATGATGTGTGTCGCTATGGATCGGAGAAAATCCTCTCTGGCTTCCGGCGGCTATCTGATTTGGTGAAGACTGCCAGTCTCGCTAGCGGGATGAAAGCAGAGCTCACCATCTGCAGCATCGTCGACAGGACTGACTGCGGACCTTTGGTACAGAGCCGACTGGAGGGTCTGAATCAGAGGCTCCGACGGTTCTGCGACCGTGTGGGCTGCAGATTCCTCGACTTGCGCCATAGGGTGGTGGGGTTTCGGGTTCCGCTGGATAGGTCAGTAGTCCACTACACGCAGCAAGCGGCTACACTGGTAGCAGGGGTTGTGTGGCGTGGGCTGGGCGGTTTTTTAGGTTAGATGGCCTCGGGCAAGTACAGAAAGGGCAACAGCCTCAAAGGGTGCGGGGCAAAAGTCAGGACATGCGGGGACCAAGCAGCAATCGGTATTGTAATTGTTAACTGTAGAAGCTGCATTGGTAAAGTACTGGAACTTCAAGCGCTGATAGAAAGCACCGAAGCTGAAATCGTTATAGGTACAGAAAGCTGGCTGAAGCCAGAGATAAATTCTGCCGAAATTTTTACAAAGGCACAGACGGTGTTTAGAAAGGATAGATTGCATGCAACCGGTGGTGGTGTGTTTGTCGCTGTTAGTAGTAGTTTATCTTGTAGTGAAGTAGAAGTGGATAGTTCCTGTGAATTATTATGGGTGGAGGTTACACTCATCAACCGAGCTAGGTTAATAATTGGCTCCTTTTACCGACCTCCCGACTCAGCAGCATTAGTGGCAGAACAACTGAGAGAAAATTTGGATTACATTTCACATAAATTTTCTCAGCATGTTATAGTCTTAGGTGGAGATTTCAATTTACCAGATATAGACTGGGACACTCAGATGTTTAGGACGGGTGGTAGGGACAGAGCATCGAGTGACATTATACTGAGTACACTATCCGAAAATTACCTCGAGCAATTAAACAGAGGACCGACTCGTGGAGATAACATCTTGGACTTACTGATAACAAACAGACCCGAACTTTTCGACTCTGTAAGTGCAGAACAGGGAATCAGTGATCATAAGGCCGTTGCAGCATCCCTGAATATGGAAGTTAATAGGTTCAAAAATGGCTCTGAGCGCTATGGGACTCAACTGCTGAGGTCATAAGTCCCCTAGAACTTAGAACTACTTAAACCTAACTAACCTAAGGACATCACACACATCCATGCCCGAGGCAGGATTCGAACCTGCGACCGTAGCAGTCGCGCGGCTCCGGACTGAGCGCCTAGAACCGCTAGACCGCCGCGGCCGGCGAAGTTAATTGGAATATAAAAAAAGGGAGGAAGGTTTATCTGTTTAGCAAGAGTAATAGAAGGCAGATTTCAGACTACCTAACGGATCAAAACGAAAATTTCTGTTCCGACACTGACAATGTTGAGTGTTTATGGAAAAAGTTCAAGGCAATCGTAAAATGCATTTTAGACTGCTACGAGCCGAGTAAAACTTTGAGGGACGGGAAAAACCTACCGTGGTTCAACAACCAAGTTAGGAAACAACTGCGAAAGCAAAGAGAGCTTCACTCCAAGTTTAAACGCAGCCAAAACCTCTCATACAAACAGAAGCTAAACGATGTCAAAGTTAGCGTAAGGAGGGCTATGCGTGAAGCGTTCAGTTAATTCGAAAGTAAAATTCTATTTACCGACTTGACAGAAAATCCTAGGAAGTTCTGGTCTTACGTTAAATCAGTAAGTGGCTCGAAACAGCATATCCAGACACTCGGGGATGATGATGGCATTGGAACAGAGGATGACACGCGTAAAGCTGAAATACTAAACACCTTTTTCCAAAGCTGTTTCACAGAGGAAGATCGCACTGCAGTTCCTCCTCTAAATCCTCGCACATACGAAAAAATGGCTGACATCGAAATAAGTGTCCAAGGAATAGGAGAGCAACTGGAATCACTCAACAGAGGAAAGTCCACTGGACCTGACGGGATACTAATTCCACTCTACACAGAGTACGCGAAAGAACTTGCCCCCTTCTAACAGCCGTGTACCGCAAGTCTCTAGAGGAACGGAAGGTTCCAAATGATTGGAAAAGTGCACAGGTAGTCCCAGTCTTCAAGAAGGGTCGTCGAGCAGATGCGCAAAACTATAGACCTATATCTCTGACGTCGATCTGTTGTAGAATTTTAGAACATGTTTTTTGCTCACGTATCATGTCGTTTTTGGAAACCCAGAATCTACTCTGTAGCAACCAACACGGATTCCGGAAACAGCGATCGTGTGAGACCCAAATCGCTTTATTTGTTCATGAGACCCAGAAAATATTAGATTCAGGCTCCCAGGTAGATTCTATTTTCATTGACTTCCGGAAGCCGTTCGATACAGTTCCGCACTGTCGCCTGATAAACAAAGTAAGAGCCTACGGAATATCAGACCAGCTGTGTGGCTGGATTGAAGAGTTTTTAGCAAACAGCATGTTGTTATCAATGGAGAGACGTCTACAGACGTTAAAGTAACCTCTGGCGTGCCACAGGGGAGTGTTATGGGACCATTGCATTTCACAATATATATAAATGACCTAGTAGATAGCGTCGGAAGTTCCATGCGGCTTTTCGCGGATTATGCTGTAGTAGACAGAGAAGTTGCAGCGTTAGAAAATTGTAGCGAAATGCAGGAAGATCTACAGCGGACAGGCACTTGGTGCAGGGAGTGCCAACTGACCCTTAACATAGACAAATGTAATGTATTGCGAATACATAGAAAGAAGGACCCTTTATTGTATGATTATATGATAGCGGAACAAACACTGGTAGCAGTTACTTCTGTAAAATGTCTGGGAGTATGCGTACGAAACGATATGTAGTGGAATGATCATATAAAATTAATTGTTGGTAAGGCGGGTACCAGGTTGAGATTCATTGGGAGAGTGCTTAGAAAATGTTGTCCATCAACAAAGGAGGTGACTTACAAAACACTCGTTCGACCTATACTTGAGTATTGCTCATCAGTGTGGGATCCGTACCAGATCGGGTTGACGGAGCGTTTCGTCACAGGGTTATTTGGTAACCGTGATAGCGTTACGGAGATGTTTAGCAAACTCAAGTGGCAGACTCTGCAAGAGAGGCGCTCTGCATCGCGGTGTAGCTTGCTCGCCAGGTTTCGAGAGGGTGCGTTTCTGGATGACGTATCGAATATATTGCTTCCCCCTACTTATACCTCCCGAGGAGATCGCGAATGTAAAATTAGAGAGATTCGAGCGCACACGGAGGCTTTCCGACAGTCGTTCTTCCCGCGAACCATACGCGACTGGAACAGAAAAGGGAGGTAATGACAGTGGCACGTCAAGTGCCCTCCGCCACACACCGTTGGGCGGCTTGCGGAGTATGAATGTAGATGTAGATGTAAATGTAGTTGTGTTTCACAGTTGACTGTGTGTCAATAGACCGTTTTCTTCGAGGTAATTCGTAATGTTCGAACACAATATCTGTTCTAAAATCCTGCTGCATATCGACGTTAACGATGTGGGCCTGTAATTTAATGGATTACTCCTACTACCTCTCTTGAATATTGGTGTGACCTGCGAAACTTTCGAGTCTTTGGATACGGATGTTTCGTCGAGCGAACGGTTGTATATGATTGTTAAGTATGGAGCTGATGCATCAGCATACTCCGAAAGGAACCTAATTGGTATACAGTCTGGACCAGAAGACTTGCTTTTATTAAATGATTTAAGTTGCTTCACTACTCCTAGGATATTTACTTCTACGTTACTCATGTTGGCAGCTGTTCTCGATTCGAATTCTGGAATATTTACTTCGTCTTCTTTTATGAAGGCATTTCAGAAGGCTGTGTTTAATAACTTCGCTTTGGCAGCACTCTCTTTGATAGTATCTCCATTGCTATCGTGCAGAGAAGGCATTGATTGTTTCTTGCCGCTAACATACTTCACATACGACCAGAATCTCTTTAAATTTTTGGCCTGGTTTCGAGACGAAGTTTTGATGTGAAGTCCGCGCTAAATTTTGAGCTTCTGTAGAAGACCGCCAATCTTGGGGATTTTGCGTCTGTTTAAATTTGGCATGTTTGTTTCGTTGTTTCTGCAACAATGTTCTAACCCGTTTTCTTTACCAAGGAGGATCAGCTCCGTCGTTTGTTAATTTATTTGGTATAAATCTCTCAATTGCTGCCGATACTATTTCTTTGAATTTAAGCCACATCTGGTCTAAACTTATGTTATTAACTTGGATTGAGTGGAGATTGTCTCTCAGGAAGGCGTCAAGTGAATTTTTATCTGCATTTTTGAATAGGTATATTTTTCGCTTATTTTTCAAGGCTTTGTGGATTACAACATTCAATCTCGCTACGACAAACCTGTGTTCACTAATCCCTGAATCGGTTCTGATGCTCGTTATTAACTCATGATTACTTGCTGCTAAGAGGTCAAGTTTACTATTCACGTCGGCTCGTGAGCTAACTGCTCGAAATAATTTTCAGAGAATGAGTTTAGCACAATTTCGGATGATATTTTATGCGTACCTCCGGAATTAAAAATGTACTTTCGCCAACATATCGAGGGTAAATTAAAGTCACCCCCAACTATTATCGTATGAGTCGGGTACGTGTTTGGAATCAAACACAAGTTTTCTTTGAAACTTTCAGCAACTGTATCATCTGAATTGGGAGGTCGGTAAAAGGATTCAATTATCGTTTTATTCCGGTTGCCAACAATGACCTCTGCCCATACTAACTCAGAGGAAGTATCTACTTCAATTTTGCGACAAGTTAAACTACTTCTGACAGCAACAAACACGCCACCGCCATCGTGTTTAGCCTATCCTTCCGGAACACTGCTAGGTTCTTCGCAAAAATTTCGGCTGAGCTTATATCCGGCTTTAGCCAGTGTTCAGTGCCTATAACGATTTGAGCATCAGTGGTACTTTCCCAACACAACTACGACAATTTACAACTGTTATATGCTCCCTTTGAAGCCCTTCTTGTGTTTTCCCGAGACCCTCTAACCTAAACAAAACCGCCCAGTCCATGCCACACAGCCCCTGCTACCCGTGTAGCAGCCTCCTGCGTGTAGTGGACTCATAACCTATTCTGCGGAACCCGAAACCCAACCACCCTTTGGCGCAAGTCGAGGAATCTGCAGCCTACACGGTCGCAGAACCGTCGGAGCCTCTGATTCAGACCCTCCACTCGGCTCTGTACCAGAGGTCCGCAATCGGTCCTGTCGACTATGCTGCAAATGGTCAGCTCTGCTTTCATCTTGCAAGCAAGACTGGCAGCCTTTACCACTTATGTTAGCCGCTCGAAACCAGAGAGAATCTCTTCTGATCCAAAGTGACACACATCACTGGTACCGACGTGAGCCATCACCTGCAGTTGGCAGCACCTTGTGTTCTTCATGGCATCCGGGAGGATCTATTCCACATCTAGAATGACTCCATCCGGTATGCACACGGAGTGCACATTGGATTTCTTACCCTCCTTGTCAAGTCCCTAAGGGGCCCCATATCGCGCCTAACGTTGGAGCTCCCAACTACCAATAATCCCTTCCTCTGCGATTGCCCGGATCTTGCAGGCTGAGTTGTTTCGTCTGAAACAGGACAGGCGACAGCATGTGGCCCAGCGACAGTGTCAGCCACAGACAGCACCTGGAACCTGATTGTCAGACAAACCGGGGAGGCCTTACGTGCGGCTGCCTGGGAAGTCTTTCGCTGCCTGCTTCGCCCCGGGGCGACCTCCCACTCGACCACAGGTGAGGCGTCAGCCTCAGTGCCAGCAGTAACTGGGTTGGCCACCGGTGAGGACCGATCGGAGGACTCTGGCGTGGTGGACGTCCGTTGGATCCCCACGGTTGGCCCACAACAGTGGTGCCCATCCACTGCAGCCTCAAGCTGTGTAACCGAAGCCATTATAGCCTGAAGCTGAGATCGAAGTGTCACCAACTCGGCTCGCATCCGCACATAACAATCGCAGTCTCTGTCCATACTAAAGGCCGCGGAAAACTAAACTATAGAGATAAACGGACTATCGACACGTGCTGCGCAACTCTACTGTAGACCCTGACGAAAACGGACGAACTGTGTATAGTAATAAGCAGGTATTCAAAAACCTATCTACCGTAGCACTCAGGTGAAACTAAATAATTTGCCCCTGATTAGGAACTTTTAATATGTCACAAAATCGGTTTACTTTTCGAAGCAAACGAAAACGCGACAACTGTGACTGTCAGATATTAAACTTACACGCAGAAACACAAGAAACTGAACTATTAAAGCACACAGACGTATAATAAAATTCGCTTATGGTTAAGAACTCGTAAATGACAAATGCGGTTACTTCCTTGTTGCTGCGTCTGTCTCGGTCGGCTACTACTGCCTAACTAGCGTAATGATAATCGATGGAATTACTAGTGGTCACATGTCAAGAACTACGTATGGATTCGGAAGTCCTACGTTCTATCCTAGGTGTTGTCTGCTGACGTGATAGAACATGTTGTTTCGAAAACATAAGGGATTTAAGATCAACATAAAAAGTAAAACAAGAATAATCGCTTGTAGACGAATTACATCAGATGGAGGAGAGGGAATTAGATTAGGAAATGAGACACTTAAACGGAGTGGCCGAGTTTTGCTATGTGGCCAGCAAAATAACTGAGAATGTCTGAAGTAGAGAGAATATAAAATGCAGACTGGCAATGGCAAGAAAATCATTTCTGAAAAAGAAGAATTCATTCACGCCAATATAAATTTAAGTATCAGGTATTCTGGAAGTAGTCGTCTGAAGTCTAGTCTTGTGCAGAAGTGAAACATGAACGACATGTGGTACTACACCAGAATATTCAATAACTGACGAAGATGAACTGAATCTAACTGTAAAAAATAGGAATTTATGGGACAGCCTGAATAAAAGACAGGACTGGTTGATCAGGCACATGGTGACGCGTCAATAAATCCCCAGTCTGGTAAGGAAGGGAAGTGTCAGGAGTAAAAATTGCAGAGGTAGACCAAACCATGAAAAAAGTAAGCAGCTTCAGATGGACGTAGATTGCCAGTGGCTATACAAAGATGAACCAATCCACTATTCAAGGTTGTGTGTAGACTATATGACAAAGCAGATGTATCATCAGACTTTCGGGATGGTCATTCACACAATACCACACAAAGGCACAAAAATGCGAGAACAATCGTTCATCAGCCTGAGAGTTCATCCGCCAGTGTTGCTGATCTGCACTATAAAACTGAGCGTCTCTTACACGACTGTGATTGGCTTTATAAAAAGTTACCGCAGAGGCCTTTCTGGCATTGCGATTGGTAATGCACAAGACTTTCATAGGATTTGTCGAACTAGAATAACTGTGGATCTAAACTGATTCAAGATGTTTGAAATTATCAGGAAATTTCGTATAAGCCGCAGTGAAAACGGGAAATGTACAGTCAGTACAAGAATCAAGACGTAAAAATAAGAACTGAAGGCCAAGAAGAAGTGTTCGAATTAGGAAGAGAGTTACACAAGCATGCAGTTTTTCTCCTGTAATGTCCTGTAATGGTCTGTCTGTACATCAGAGGAGTAATGACGTAAATAAGGGAATTTAGGGTGGAAGGATTTCAATGTCAATATTCGGTCGTGACATTGCTATCCTTAGCGAAAATGTGCCAGAACTACGGAAACTCTTTGATGTAATGGAGAGTCTAATGAGCACAGAATATACGCTGAGAGTAAATCAATGAAGTACAGAACTAATGAGTAGAAGATGAAATCAGATTGGTGAGAAATATCAAAAGGAGCGACAATATAGTAGGGGATGTAAAGGTTCTGCTACCTTGGAAACAAAATAACAAATGACAGTCTGAGCAAGGATGAAACAAGAAGCATACTAGCACAATGAGCACATTACTCTGAAGAAAATATTCTGAGACCGAACGTTTGGAGCACAGCAGTGTATGGAAGAAAACCAGAAAACAAGATAATCAAAGCGTTTGAGATGCAGTGTCGCTGAACGATGGTAAAAATTAATTGAACTATAGGACAAGAAATGCAGCTGGTCTCCGTTGAATCCGTAAGAAAAGAAATACGAGGAAAACGATGTCTAGAAGAAGGGATATGATTAAGGTTCATGAGCTGAGACCAGGAGAAAACTATCGTGGATCTGGAGGGAGCCATAGAGGGCCGAACTGTAGAAGTTGGGGATTGGAATATATATGCAACAGGTAATGGACCACGTGTGGTGTAAGTCCTACTCTGAGATGGAGAAGCTGGACATACGAGTGCAAGTAGTCAGGTGGCTAATGAGCAAACTAAAAAGAAAAAAAGGGAAATAATAATTGCAAAAGTTCATCTTAGGTGATGTTTAGGGCTTTCAAAAAAATGGTTCAAATGGCTCTGAGCACTATGGGACTCAACTGCTGGGGTCATCAGTCCCCTAGAACTTAGAACTACTTAAACCTAACTAACCTAAGGACATCACACACATCCATGCCCGAGGCAGGATTCGAACATGCGACCGTAGCAGTCACACGGTTCCGGACTGCGCGCCTAGAACCGCGAGACCACCGCGGCCGGCATATAGGGCTTTCGCAGCACTATAAATACATGTACTGTTGAGGCTCCAACGGGGTCCATCGTATGGTTCTGCAAAAACTGTGCAACATTTGTCTCCGTACTTGTTTGTCACTGTCATGGGATGTTGCAGACACTTGTGAAAAAACGGCCTTCAGCTTCAGATTGCTGGTAGTGAAGCAATCAATGAAAAAACGGTACAAACAGTTTCAGCGTGACAAGTTGCTGTCGTCCTAGTTCTATTGCTGTCCCATTCTCTGTGTTCTTTGCGTCAGCGCTAGATTTTGCGCCTTGCTGGCATTGTATCCCTCGTCAGTTAATTACGTTACTAACTCATCTCAGGAGCAACTGACCACATCCGCAGAAAAAAGTTTTCGTTAACAATGAAGACATGAGGTTTCCCAGGCATCTGATAAGGGTATGTGAAGCTTTATATAAAAACACCAAAATAAGAAAAGATACAGGCAAAGAACTGACTCCAGAAACGGAGACAAACCAGGGAGAAAGGCAAGGCTATTATATGTTCTACATCGATGACCTGGACACTGAATGGATAAAGGACAGATTACCTCAGGTTATAAGAACTAATACAAAATTTCTAAATACGATGCTTCTTGGCGACGACCAGGCATTCGAAAAGGATAGTGAAGTACAATTACAAATAGCGGTACACAGATTAATCAATAAAAGCCTAAATTATAGTCCGAAGGTGTCAATAAGCAAAAAAAAAAAAAAAAAAAAAAGATGGCCTTTCTAAGAAAATACACAAATGTGGGATGTGACGTTATTTTGGAAGAAGAGAAAGACATGAACAAGAAAATTAATAGCTACCAACATATACACTGAAGAGCCAGATAAATTGGTACACCAGTCTAATATCGTGTAGGGCCCCCGCGAGCACACACAAGTGCCGCAACACGACGTAGCATGGACTCGACTAATGTCTGAAGTAGTGAGTAGTGCTGGAGGGAACTGACACTGTGAATCCTGCAGAGCTGTCCTTAAGCCTTCTAATACCGAGTGTTTTTTGTTACACTGAGTACCATTGGGGTCTTTAGTGACCCCAACAGAACTTATTTTTTATTAAGGATAGTTTTAATAATGGTAGAATAAAATCACATTCCTTATTTTTTCCACAATCTAAAACATGATGTGAGTGACATTACATTAAATTAAAATGCATATTTTTTAAAATTGTTTATTTCCGTAAAATTTACAAACGATTCTCATGAAACTACAAACATTTCTTATTGAATTCCGAATTGACATTTATGACGCATTACACTTACAGCAATAAATTGCAGAGTGGTTTTTACACATAGGACATCCACATTTTGAACATTTATCGGTGAATTTTCTATCCTCAGACCTTTCACAAAATGGACACCTTCCTCTTTTTTTTTTTTTTTTTTTTTTTTGTCTGTTCTGTTGATGGAAGTAATGGAGAAATAATTTTGTCTGGCTTTCTTCCGACGATCCGCTTTCCTAATTCTATGAAAAATCCCTGTCTCTTGTAGTTGGTCCTTTCTGCCCAGTCTGGTGTAAGATGTAGCCATATGATAATTGCATTCAGTGAGCTGATATCAATCATGTTGTAAAATAATACCATTGGCCACCTTCTACTCATCCTCTTTGTAGTGTACGTTCTAACCAGCTTGTCCATGGTATCTACTCCTGATTTTGTTTTATTATAATCCAGAATCATTACTGGCTTGCATTCTTCACAATCTTCCACTTCCTTTCTTGAATGCATTTTACTGAGCAAAGTTACAACTTTTCCCTTTTTCGAACAATATGAAACAATTAAAGCATGCTCTTGAAATCCAAAAATAGATGAATATTTGACTCGACCTTTGGTCTGAGTGAAAGCATGTGGTAGTTCTCCTAAGAGTGTGAGATTGATATTCAGAAGTTCTCTCGCCAACTAAGGCTAGTGAAAAAATTGTCAGCTGTTACATTTCTGCCACTATTTTCTAAGCCTTTCACCATATCTAAAGCAACTCTGTTGCCTTGACCAACTTCACAGGATTCATTTTCTTGTCGACCAGTGTAAACTTGGAGATTGAGAACTTAAGGCATTGCACTATCACATACAGCCCATAATTTCAACCCACATTTTCCTGGTTTTGAAGGAATATATTGCCAAAATGGACATCTACCACGAAATTCCATAAGCTGTTCATCAATTGTTACGTTGTTGTGAGGAACATATGCGTCTTGTAATGTGTGTACCCATATTTCAAATATTTCTCTAATGGGAGCCAGCTTGTCAGGAGCACGGTTGTGACGTGTCACATCTGCGTCATCAAATCGGATGCACCTTGAAATTTGCGTAAAGCGATTTCTAGCCATTGCTTCACTAAAAATGGGTCTACCATCCTCTTTGTTCCACAGATGTGTAACTGCTTCATTATGTGCCTTGTAAGCACCTGCTAGGATCAAGACACCGATAAAGCACTTCAGTTCAATGGCATCTACTGGTTTCCATTTACTGCCGTAAGCAAGACTACTCTCTTTGTTAGTCCACTTCAGAATTACATCAACAATGCTTCTCCTAAGAAACAACTGAAAAGCTGATTCTATGGAGTCTACATTTTTCACTTCGAATTTTGTTGGACCTAGCTTTACTCGCATTATGCTCCATCTCTCTTCTCTTCCACAAGCTCTTCTCAACTCGTGTTTGTGCCACAATTCTTCTTTGTTTTTAGACCTACACAAAATAAAAATAATAAAAAATAGAAAGGGTATATCTTGGCGCTAGACCCTAACGCGCATTTACAAAAATACACTGTGTACTTACATATAACAGTCAGAAATATGTGTTACTTTCTGTTCAGGCTGGACATCTGTGCTGTCCAAATCTTGCTCTGAACTTCCGTCTGATTGAAGAATATTCTCTTCTAAGACGTCAATTTCTCCATCGCTGCATGAGACATCAGAAACTATATCGCTGATATCACTATTTGATTCTCCAGATAGTGGATTATCCTGCAGTAATATTTCAAGCACTAGTGGAAAATGTCTCGTCACCTTTCCGTTATGCAACACACACAATAGTAGTCTCCACTTGTATAGGACAAATAACTGTCGGCTTATAAAGTATTGGCAACAATCATACATTACAACAATATTTACAAGAATAAAACAAAGGAAATACAGCAACAGTTACGGATTCAATGCAGCATTATTGGGTAATAAGACTGCAAGAGATGGGGTCGCATTTAACCCCAATGGTATTCAGTGGTTCTCTCTTGATTTTCTGCAAAACTAAATATTTTAAAAAAGTTATATTAATATATTACGATACCATTACTTAATTCAGGAAAAGTCCGAATTTTTCATAATTTTTAGGAATAGGAAGTAAGGTATATTTTACAGAAAATTACAGCCTGGGGTCATTATAGACCCCACGGTATTAGGAGGGTTAAATCCATAAGAGTACGAGAGGGTGGAGATCCCTTCTACAGCACGTTGCAAAGCATCCCAGATATGCTCAATAATGTTCATGTCTGGGGTGTTTGGTGGGCAGCGGAAGTGTTTAAACTCAGAAGAGTGTTCCTGGAGCCACTCTGCAGCAATGCTGGTCGTGTTGGGGGTCGCATTTTCCTGTTGGAACTGCCCAAGTCCGTCGGACTGCACAATGGACATTAATGGATGCAGGTGATCAGACAGGATGCTTATGTAAGTGTCAGAGTCGTATGTAGACGCATCAAGGGTCCCATATCATTCCAGCTGCTCATGCACTACACCATTATAGAACCTCCACCACCTTGAACAGCCCCTACTGACATGCAGGTTCCATGGATTCATGAGGTTGCCTCCATAACCGTACACGTCCATTCGCTCGCTACAATTTGAAACGAGACTCGCTCGAGCAGGCAACATGTTTCCAGTCATCAACAGTCCAATGTCGGTGTTAACGGGCCCAGGTGAGGAATATATATTTTTGTGTCGTGCAGTCATCGAGGACACGAGTGGGCCTTCGACTCCGAAAGCCCATATCGATAATGTTTCGCAGGCTGACACTAGTTGATGGCCCAGCATTGAAATCTGCAGCAATTTGCGGAAGGGTTGCACTTCTGTCAAGTTGAACGACTCTCTTCAGCCGTCGCTGGTCCCGCTCTTCCTGGATTTTTTTTTTTCCAACCGCAGCGATTTCACACTCGTGAAATGGTCGTACGGGAAAATCCCCACTTCATCGCTACCTAGGAGATACTGTATCCCACCGCTCGTGCGCTGACTATAACACCAAGTTCAAACTCACTTACATCTTGGTAAACTGATATCGAAGCAGCAGTAACCGATCTAATAACTACGCCAGACACTTGTTGTGTTATATAGGCGATGACGGCCGCAGCGCCGTATTCTACCTGTTTACATATCTCTCTGTTTAAATACATATGCCTATACCAGTTTCTTTGGCAATTCAGTGTATGTGGCACGATAAGAACACTATTAACGGATAAGATTTGTAGAAATTCGAAATGAAATTTTATAGAATCATGGCACTACTCGCAGTATTAGAAGGTGCAGAAAGTCGCATATTAAGATAAAAAGGCCTGAGACGAAACATCAAAAATGAATTTCCTTAGATCAGTGAAAGCCTGCACAAGAGATGATAGAACAAGATAAGAAGAAAGAAGGAAGTACAGCCTTTATCTGAAAAAGTAATCGAAAGAAATCGGGGTTAAAAAGAGAATATGTTGCGTATGTTGCTTTAGAGGATCCCTCGAGAACAGATTGAATGCAAACCTGTAGGAAGAAGGTGTGTGGAAGGGCCGAGGAAGAGATGTTGATGCCTGAAGAGGCAGTAAGATCTACCCCCTGATTGGCAGAAGAATAATAATAAGAAGAAGCTATCTCAAGAGACAAATGTTAGATGAACAATGTCCTCTCAGCCGAAAATCAACTCAGCCATCTCTTACATCTTTGTCAATACATACGAAATTGCATTGTAATTCAAATTTAGAGCGAAATCAAATGGTCGTCCTTTCTGACTAAGTTTATTCACAAGGTGGAAAAAAGTGAAGACGCAGAAAGACACAACAGCGTCAGTATAGTTCTTCCCTCCTCACGCCAGCCTGCGTGAGCTAAAATGCGTGCATTTCGGCCTCCACTCGTAACACGGTGTTGGCTCCTCTGCCAACACAAAAGAGGACATGATGATAGACATCACTGGGGTTGTGAAGCAGCTGAATGGGTTGAAAATAAATAAATCACCAGGTCCTGATGGGATTCCAATTCGGTTTTACAGAGAGTACTCTACTGCATTGGCTCCTTACTTAGCTTGCATTTATCGCGAATCTCTTGCCCAACGAAAAGTCCCGAGCGACTGGAAAAAAGCGCACGTGACGCCTGTATATAAGAAGGGTAGAAGGACGGATCCTCAAAATTACAGACCAATATCCTTCGGTTTGTTGCAGGATTCTCGAACATATTCTCAGTTCGAATATAATGAATTCCCTTGAGACAGAGAAGCTGCTGTCCAAGCATCAGCACGGCTTTAGAAAGCATCGCTCCTGTGAAACACAACTCGCCCTTTTTTAACATGATATCTTGCAAACCATGGATGAAGGGTATCAGACGGTTGCCATATTCCTTGACTTCCGGAAAGCGTTTCACTCGGTGCGCCACTGCAGACACCTAACTAAGGTACGAGCATATGGGATTGGTTCCCAAGTATGTGAGTGGCTCGAAGACTTCTTAAGCAATAGAACCCAGTACGTTGTCCTCGATGGTGAGTGTTCATCGGAGGTGAGGGTATAATCTGGAGTGCCCCAGGGAAGTGTGGTAGGTCCGCTGTTGTTTTCTATCTACATAAACGATCTTTTGGATAGGATTGATAGCAATGTCCGGCTGTTTGCTGATGATGCTTTGGTGTACGGGAAGGTGTCGTCGTTGAGTGACTGTAGGAGGATACACGATGACTTGGACAGGATTTGTGATTGGTGTAAAGAATGGCAGCTAACTCTAAATATAGATAAATGTAAATTAATGCAGATGAATAGGAAAAAGAATCCCGTAATGTTTGAATACTCCATTAGTGGTGTAGCGCTTGACACAGTCACGTGTATTAAATATTTGGGCGTAACATAGCAGAGCGATATGAAACGGGACAAGCATGTAATGGCAGTTGTGGGGAAGGCGGATAGTCGTCTTCGATTCATTGGTAGAATTTTGGGAAGATGTGGTTCATCTGTAAAGGAGACCGCCTATAAAATACTAATACGACCTATTCTTGAGTGCTGCTTGAGCGCTTGGGATCCCTATCAGGTCGGATGGTGGGAGGACATAGAAGCAATTCAGAGGCGGGCTGCTAGATTTGTTACTGGTAGGTTTGATCATCACGCGAGTGTTACGGAAATGCTTCAGGAACTCGGGTGGGAGCCTCTAGAGGAAAAGAGGAAAGGAGGCGTTCTTTTCGTGAATCACTACTGAGGAAATTTAGAGAACCAGCATTTGAGGCTGACTGACGTACAATTTAACTGTCGCCAACTTACATTTCGCGGAAAGACCACAAAGATAAGATAAGAGTGATTAGGGCTCGTACAGAAGCATATAGGCAGTCATTTTTCCCTCGTTCTGTTTGGGAGTGGAACAGGGAGAGAAGATGCTCGTTGTGGCACGAGGTACCCTCCGCCACGCACTGTATGGTGGATTGCGGAATATGTATGTAGATGTAGATGAACTTACTATAAAATTTAATCACATGGTAGCACAAATGTATGCATGACGTGCACATTCATTCAAACATGCCATAAGAGCACAGCATAAATTTATGGTAACATTTTATCTTAAGCGAACACATGCATCAGATGTAGCTATAAAATGACAAACTGTTGAGTCTAGAGTTAATGGTTTGTGAAGAATTAACATAACAGAAATTGCAAATTATTCTGATTTACTAAGACGCACCCTGTATTGTCAAATTTAGACAGTAAGAGAAAATGTTAGCTTTGATTTCTAATAATCGAATACGAAGGTATGAAAGAGGTGCCATTAGTAACTCTCAAGATTCTTCTTAACATATCTGAATTTAACCACAATTTTGCCAAGGTTTAACAAAGTTTAGCCTGCGAAAAGGCTTTCTGTTCTAATTGTATGAGACTAAACGTTATGGGCACTTAAAGTTTCAATACCTTCCACTGTTAAATCTCACTTTAAGAGCATAGCCTATTATGTTTACATATTTCTTGTTGCAAATAAATTCCAAATTTCCAACAGTTTAATAGCAGCTCTTATTAACGTAACCAAAAACAATGATTTTGTCAGAATTGAGACAATTCGCTCTTCGTACGTGATGGATTTGCATAATTTTTCTTCTGTGACTGAAGATGTGCTTTTAATCATTTCCCACATTGTTCACGTCAATGGTATTGCGGTGGGATCTTGTGTGATCTCTGCTCCTTTCGTAGTCGTTCCTCGTTGTTAACCTGAATTAGCGGCCCTCGGGAATCATTTTAAACAAATTTAATTGGAAGCTGAAACTTCTTGGCAAATTAAAAGTGTGTACCGGACCGAGACTCGAGCTCGGGACCTTTGCCTTTCATGGGCAAGTGCTCTACCACCTGAGCTACCCAAGCACGACTCACGACCCGCCCTCACAACTTCCATTCTGCCAATACTTCGTCTCCTACCTTCAAAACTTCACAGAAGCTCTTCTCTGTGTCGGACAGCGACTCGAACTCAGGACCTTTGCCTTTCACGGGCAAGTGCTCTGCCATCTGAGCTACCCAAGCACGATTCATGGCCCGTCCTCACAACTTCAATTCTGCCAGTACCTCGTCTCCTACCTTCCAAACTTCCAAACTTCACAGAAGCTCTTCTGCGAACCTTGCAGAACTAGCACTCCTGGAAGTTGTTACTCTGAAAATCCGAGGCATGATTGTCATCAAATGCTAAATTAAAATTTCGTGAAACACAAAGGAAACTGCTGGAGGAGATACGGTTTGCTTCTTTAGCAAAACGTAGTATTTTATTGAGAACAGTACACGCAAAATGGAAATTATCTGTTTAGTTGCGCTCTCATTCATTAAAAATTTTCGCTTCACTGAACTTAACGCTTCTCCGAAACTGTAATGTCCACGTAATGCTTCTTATCTCTCCAAGCAGACAGTTCATTATATCGCCGAAGTTCACAGATATATCAATTCGTTCCTTAATGTGCTAATTAAGATACTATGTCCATAACTTACGAAACCTCTCGTAGCTTAACGCACTTGCTGTCCACCATTAACATTTGCACAATGTTAATATCAGATAGGAAAGCACTTCATAACGCTCTTCACGATTATATTTATTAGGTCGCAAACCGTCATTCGGCGTTTTGGGCCATCTCCAGGAGACAACTGACTTTCGCAAAGAAAGATAAAATTGTTTGTACGGAAGACACAATAATGACTTAGAATGTTTGCATAGAAAATGATTATTACTCTTTTCATGTATAAATGATTACATTAACCAGAAAAGGGAGACAAAGTATTTATGTGGAGGCAGATTTAACAACAGCTGAGAAATAAGATGAATTGGCAGTTCTAATCTAATATTTGTAACGAAAACCTCTTTTAACAAAGGTGAAAAAGAAACTTAAGTCAGGTCATTTAATACTAAGCTGGCATTCTATGTAATGTGCTTTTCCATTTCGAGTATTTTCAGAAGGGTCACTTTCTGCTTCTCCTAACAGAGTGTAATACTTTCTGACGCTGCTTCCAAGTGATTTTAAAGATACTACTTTGTGCGAAGGATTGTAGTTTGCTTTTATTATTGATTAAAAATTTTAATACGCTATTCATCATTAAGAGAAAACATATTCATTGCACAAAAGCGTGCAATCAGAATAATTGCTGGAGTTCACCCTAGAACACCTTGTAAACATTTATTTAACGAACTTGGGATATTCACAGTACCTTCGTAGTACATATATTCACTTACGAAATTTGTTATTAATAAACACTCCCAATTCAAAAATAACACCCAGTACATAGCTACAACACTAGAGGAAAGGATGATCCTCACTATTCTGGCTTAAATCTGACTTTGGCATAGAAAGGGGTGAATTATTCTGCCACAAAAATCTTTTGTCACTTACCAAATAGCATTAAAAGTGTGACACATAGCCAACTAGCATCTAAAAACATTAAAAACCTTTTTTAATGACACCTCATATCCAATAGATGAATTTTAGGATATGAAGTAGTAATTGTATAAGGAATTGGATTATATCCTATAAAGTTACGTTAAAGTGACACTTTCCACATCATTACGAAACATCTTATTCATGATCTGTGGAATTAATGTAATACAATGTTAGTATTATAAAAAGCCGGTCTGTAGTTGCGAGACATTAACTTTTTTGCAACGTTAACTCAAACGTTGTCAATATATAGAAGTTTACACCAGTTTTGTAGCTACAGTCATGTATTATCAATCAGGTCAGTGCGATAGCATTTGCTCGAAGTGACATGTTTGATGGTCTGTACCTCTGTTAGAAAGTCTGATTCAGACAATGTAACACAAATGAGGTGATGCACAATCGAATATGAAGCTTCTCGTTTGTTGCTCTGTGGATGCTGGTAGCTTTTACGGATTACCACATCTATAGCATGTTTTTTTTCTTTGTAAACGCTAAATATGTGTCTTCTTGCTCTAATGACTACGCTAAGATCCAAGACAGTTATAGTAGAGCCTCCCAGCTCCTTTGTAAACCGAACATATTAATGTTGCACCTTCAAATGTTGTAATTATGTGTATAGGTCTAGTGGTTCCGGTCCACAAACAAAGACTATCATTCAAATCTCTGAACCAGTACCTCATGTTGCAGTTCCGTGGCTCTTTCCCTAAGAAAATTTGATCGAAGTTGTCCGTGAAAATTGAAGGTAATATAGGACCAAGAGATGAACCCATAGCTAGGCCATTAGACCAACTATAATACTTGCCCCGAAACTGGAAGTAATTCTCTTTTACACACTTCTGAGTAACGACGATTACGTCATAATATATGTGCCGGTATGTGTATATTGATCAATAAGGCAATTAGGTTATCTGAACTTGGGATAAGCTGAACATTAAGGAAGGAAGATCCAACTTTTGCTGATCCTCTTTTAACAGGAAACCATTCATATGATGTAGATTGTGAAGTTATACAATCTATTAGCATAAAGATCACCCCACTTTAATTAAAGGCAGATAGATATAAACTTCATCATGTAAGACATAACCATTATGCTACGACACCACAGCTGTTTTCAACATGTTACAGTATCATTCGAATTAAATTTAACCATTTACTGTATTCTCAGGCACTTCGTTTAACATTTCCTTTTTCAAGACAAAGTCCAAGCTACTGTTCCTCCGTGTTTCCACGTTACCGAATGTCAAGAAAACGCGAAAACTAGTGTACTACTATTTGAACTCATTCTCAACTGTCAGCTGTCATCATCTTCCTCTTTCGCTTCCAACAGAGATTACATTTAAACATAACTGGCCATAGCACTTGTATCGATTTTCATTATTATATATCACAAATTTTTATAACAGGAACATTTTCACAAACAACGGTTGTAAATAACGAAATACGTTTGTGGTATCTGGTAGAATTGGACATTTATTTACACATAAAACACATCTATACAGAGTAGATTGCAAGTGTGGAAGGCTGTATCTAATGCGTCGAAAGATGTGGGCTAGAGTCGGTCTAGTGCGCGGTGGTAGGCATACCATTTACTCTCATATGGATTGTGTTGCCATCTCTGCTAATCTCCGGATATGGTCCGTCGTACGGTGGTTGCAACTGTTTGCGTACTGCATCATTGCGTAAGAAAACGTGTGTGCAGTTCTCAAGATGTGCGAACACAAACGAATGTTTCCCAGCCTGACTTCTTGGCGCCGTTGGTCTAAGTTGGCATATGTGCTCTCGTAATCCAGCAGCAAAGTCTGATGCATCGACTGTATCGTCTGCCAAGCTGTGCAAGAATTCTCCTGGCAAACGTAGCGTTTGCCCGTACACAAGCTCTGCTGCTGTAGCTTTTAGATCGCTTTTGAATTATGCCCGTAGTTCGAGTAGTGCAACAGGTAGTGCCTCTATCAAATTTTGCATCGTGTGACATCGTAGAGCTGTTTCAGTTGGCAGGCGTTCAACTATACCATTTGATGCAGGATGATAGGCTGTGGTGCGTATAAGCATCATGCCTAATAATGTAGCTAATGCTCTGAAAAGGTAGGCTTCGAACTGTCGTCCCTGGTCTGTGGTAAACCTTAGTGATATGCCGAATCGGAGGATCTAACCACGAAACAATGTCTGCGCCACGGTTTTGGCTTTGATATCCTTCATGAGGAATGCTTCAGGCCATCTCGTAAATCGTTTCACAATTGTAAGACTATAATTATAGCCTTCTGAGACTGTGAGCGGGCCTACAAAATAGACGTGCATCATGTTAGAAACGTTGATTCGGTGGCAGAAATGCGCCTAGTGGTGCTCTGACATGCTGTGTAATCTTGTTCCTCTGACACGCAATTCATTGCTTAACAAATGTTTTGCAGGAGGCGTGCAATGCAGGTACAAATGGCTCTGAGCACTATGGGACTTAACATCTGTGGTCATCAGTCCCCTAAAACTTAGAACTAATGAAACCTAACTAACCTAAGGACATCACACACACATCCATGCCCGAGACAGGATTCGAACCTGCGACCGTAGCGGCCTCGCGGTTCGAGACTGTAGCGCCTAGAACCGCTCGGCCACTTCGGCCGGCGTGCAATGCAGGCCAGACGAAACTTTGTTTGGCCAATCTAATAGTGGCTTGTACTCCTGGATGTGCCAGATTGTGTACCGATTCAATAGCTTGTGATCGAAAGTGTTGCGGCACAAATGGGCGTGCTCTCACTCCAGATACAATTCAACATTCGCTCCAGGCATCCTGACACGTTGTAACTTCAGTCGTCCCGGTTGTTTCAACAAATCTTGCAACTCATTATCACGCTGCAGGGCCTGTACGAGGGCGTCAAAATCAATGGTAGCCGTTACAGCTTCAACATGTGAGTATATGTCTGCTGTCGCGTTTACAGCCTCTACACGTGATAGAACATCTGCTGGTATGTTCAGCTTCCCTTCTGTATATACAATGTAGGTGGTGAATTGTCTAATGTAATCTAAACGGCGTAGTTCCATCGGCGATGATTTCTCTGTTTTACAGCAAAGGCGTACGTAAACGGCTTATGATCTGTATAAATAGTAAACTGTCGGCACTCTAGTAAATGTCTGAATTTCTTGACTGCGGCGTAAGCTGCATACAGTTCGCGATCATAGGTTGCCCAACGTTACTGTGAAGGTCACAACCGCTGACTGAAGAATGCTAACGCCTGCCAACAATGTTCAAACTGTTGTTGCAGAGCAGCGCCAACGGCTGTAGACGAGGCGTCAACTGTAATTGCAGGTGGAGCCTGTACCACGGGGTTTGCAGCCTCTGCAATTGCTGTTTTTACAGCTTGAAAAGCGTCACCTGCTTCGCTTGTCCAATGAAACTTGTCGTTTGGGTTTGGTGTGCCCTTAAGAAATTCATTCAGGGGCGCCGTTATCGTTGCGTAACTGTATACAAATCTTTAGTAAAAATTTATGACCCTAAAAACCGGCGTAGCTCTCTGATGTTAGTGGGCCGAAGATACTTGTTTATGGCTTTCATTTTATCTTAGTGCGGTCAAATACCATGGGCGTGTACCGTGTAACACAGAAATGGCACTTCCCTCGCTCCAAAAGTACAGTTTGAACGATTAATTACTAAGTTTTGTGTGGGTACACGATTAAATATCTGAGCCAGATGATGTAAATGTTCTTCTTCCGTCGCAGACATCACCGAAATACATGTGTGTAAACATAACAGAAATCTAAGCCCCTAGTGATCTCATCCATGATACGTTTTCCGTCTCTGCTGCGTTTCACAGACCAAAAGGCATCCTAGTGAACAAGAACAGACCGAAACGTGTTGTCACCGCTGTCTTGGGGATATCTTCTACGGCAACGGGGATCTGATAATACGCCCGGACTAGATCAATAGTGGAAAATATAGGCTTACCATGAACATTGGCAGAGAACTCTTCTATATGTGGCAAGGGGTACCGATCCGGGATGGTCCTCACATTGAGCTGTGGGTAATCGCCACATGGACGTCATCCGTCCTTCTTCTTTGGTACCCCGTGGATTGCGGCTGCCCAGTTGCTGCTCGAAACTCTGCAAATGCAACTTTTCTGATAAAGATAGTGTAAACAACAACGTCCTACTAGAAAAAATAATTACATGTTAATAAAATTTTCGTTTGTCCCTCCAGTCTGCATATACAGGGTGTTACAAAAAGGTACGGCCAAACTTTCAGGAAACATTCCTCACACACAAATAAAGAAAAGATGTTATGTGGACATGTGTCCGGAAACGCTTAATTTCCATGTTAGAGCTCATGTTAGTTTCGTCCACCTACGCTCAATGGACCACGTTATCATGATTTCATACGGGATAGTCTACCTGTGCTGCTAGAACATGTGCCTTTACAAGTACGACACAACATGTGGTTCATGCACGATGGAGCTCCTACACATTTCAGTCGAAGTGTTCGTACGCTTCTCAACAACAGATTCGGTGACCGATGGATTGGTAGAGGCGGACCAATTCCATGGCCTCCACGCTCTCCTGACCTCAACCCTCTTGACTTTCATTTATGGGGGCATTTGAAAGCTCTTGTCTACGCAACCACGGTACCAAAGGTAGAGACTCTTGGTGCTCGTATTGTGGACGGCTGTGATACAATACGCCATTCTCCAGGGCTGCATCAGCGCATCAGGGATTCCATGCGACGGAGGGTGGATGCATGTATCCTCGCTAACGGAGGACATTTTGAACATTTCCTGTAACAAAGTGTTTGAAGTCACGCTTGTACGTTCTGTTACTGTGTGTTTCCATTCCATGATTAATGTGATTTGAAGAGAAGTAATAAAATGAGCTCTAACATGGAAAGTAAGCGTTTCCGGACACATGTCCACATAACATATTTTCTTTCTTTCTGTGTGAGGAATGTTTCCTGAAAGTTTGGTCGTACCTTTTTGTAACACCCTGTATACGTCATAGATGTCTGAGACTTGAAAATGTCCGTGGAATCATATAGTTTCATTTTAATGAAATTTCCGTGTTACCTGCCCCCGACGTTTTCATAAAATTAAAAACACTTATCCAAAAAAAATGAAGTACTCAGAAGACATTTTTGGGTGTCAATGTTAGTTAGCTAGTTACGTTCATGTTGCATGGATCGTTTGCACTATAGACCATAATAATGCAGTACGACTTATTTTATATTCATATTGCTAGCAGGTTGGACGACAGGATTTACTGAGACTTCAGTAGTAATAATAAGAAGGCATCATTGACACCAAATCAATTTACTGTAAAAAGGGAAGCCATACATAGGGGGAGGCATGTAGGAAAACTTCAGTCTCTCGAAGAAGTGTCCGTCCCGCGTCGGAGCCTAGAACAGAGCGAGTCAGAAGCCTCCCAAGCCAGCCATTGTTAAAACACATCGCACCTGATTGGGGAAAGCGTATTGATCACCTGTGGTTCTAGGCCCTACAGTCTGGAACCGCGCGACCGCTACGGCCGCAAGTCCGAATCGTGCCTCGGGTATGGATGTGTGTGATGTCCTTGGGTTAGTTAGGTTTAAGTAGTTCTACGTTCTATGGGACTGATGACCTCATAAGTTAAGTCCCATAGTGCTCAGAGCCATTTGAACCATTCTTTTGATCACCTGCGAAGCGCGCTATGATAATCATTCAAGGTAAAGCACGTGGGCCCCTGTTTCCCCGCCACGGCCTTAGTGGAAGAATCGAAAATATTGAGGCTGCCTTAACAGTTAGTAACAATTACAAATCGTGCACTTCTCTCTCCTTACAATGCTCCACATGACTTGGCTATTTTGGTCTGATCTGGGGGCTTATAGCTAATTGAGGAATGATTTCAGAAAAAGAAACATTTGATAATGTTTCATGCAAATGTTGAAGATTATGAAAACAATAATAACAACTTCATTTATGTGACTGGCCTTGTGATGATTGGTGACACGATGGAGGCAGTAGAGACGACATACTAGCCTCTGGGCTGATACTGGTAGTTAAGTGAAGATGAGCTGAAACTTGAACAATTCTTACGAGTACTGTATCTGTGGAGTTGCTACTTTGTTCCCACAGTTATGGCTTAAAGCTTTTTACTTGTTAAAGATAACTTGCAAGTTAATTGCAACTACTATAATTCCAAATCTTTGCTTTCATTATGATATAACAAATACTAATGCGTTAAGAACAACAATGATAAAATCAAAATTAAACTCAGAAGAAAAACTTCAAAGAGCCAAGTTCGCTAGTAAAATATTTATTATTTATTCCGATAACTGCTTTCGACAAGATTACTTCATCGTATTCGGATCTGCAATGGATAGAGCTAAGTTGATAGGTATTAGACTTACAACTCAGGTATCACAATGGACAAAATTAATTGTCCACACACTTGAAAAAGTTATATACCTAAAAATTCACATAATCTCTTCCACCTGGCTATGTAACGCGACATATTTGTGGGAAGATCGCGAACATCACTGTCTATCGGCATGTCAAATTTAAAATAAATAACTTATATAAATATAAGGACAGAGTGCCAAATGCACGTGCTTGTGTTTGCATAACAGCTGACTACAGACTGATATGCAGAGTAAGAACAACAATTAGTCCACAAGCCGAACATGTGCCACTTTAGTAGTACAGTTTCGAATCGTTTTGTGTAAAGTAAAAGCATGAAAGCACAGTGCCCAGTAATTGCTAATATGCTAATTGAAAAACAAGCTTTCAAAAAGCCATTATACATACGAAAAGTATAATCGATATTAGAAGCTATAGAAATGTTATCAGAATATTTTTAATAAAAAGTTAAGGACACCCTTAAAACACCCCAGTCCATTATCATGTAAAACTAGTTTATATAATCAATTTTTCATGTAATCCAGTAAGTAATGAATCCAAATATTCTTTACACTCTATAAGATGCGTCAATAAAACCAGCTCCAAACTGTCAAATTTTGTGTTTGGAACAACAAACTAAGAAACTAAATCTATTAAGTATGCACACTTATTGTGGTGTTTTATATATTACACAACTAGTTATAGATTAAGAAGTCCAGATAAATCATACTGTGTCAATGTCTACGTGAATTTATATTGTAGTTTGACATTGAATGGTGGGTTAATCTTTTAAAGTTACATTATCCATACAGTAAATGTTCATAGTATGTGAATACGTCCACTTCAGTAGAAAATCTATACCATACAAATTAAGTGCATTACATGTAAAATTTGTTGCTCGAAATCTACATATAATTGGACAAAATGGAGCCTGTTTCATCGATGTATTTTATAGAGTATGAAGAATGTTTGGCTTGATTACTTGATGCATTACGTCATAAATTGATTACATAAACCAAACTTACATGTTAATAGAATGGAGTCCTTGAATTTGCCAAATCTCCTGTAAAACTTTGTTGTTTTAACATCAGTACAGATTGTGATTTGTATATAAATAATGTTTTTTTCGATAGCTACTCTTTCAGTTAGCATATTAATGCATATATGCCCTCACTTTACACAAAACAATTTCAAATTATATTAATGCCACCTAGTGGGAGCATGGAATAGCTGTTGTGTTTACTTTACAACTGAGTCTGTGTGAGCATGAGCATTTGCATTCGGCACACTATCTTTATGTTTGTACACATGTTTTTTTTTTTTAATTTGACATCCCGATATTCAGTGATTTTCATAATCTCCATATGCATATTCCTGCTGTGACATGATGCATAACACCGACAGAGGAGATTATGTAAATTTACATAGTTTTCCAAGTGTATGGAGAATTGATCTCGTAAATCGTTAGACTTGTAAACCTATTACCCCGTTAACTTTGTTCTATCCATTGCAGATGTGAAGATGGTAATATAGTATTAGTGAAACCAGTTATCAATATAAATGCTTTACTGGCGATCTTGGCTTTCGAAGATTTTTTTCTGAGTTTACCACATTGCAGATGGCCCCCATTCTGCACAATCAGGAATATATAACATCTAAATTATATACCTTTCTGGAATTGTGAAAAATGGCCTAAACTTAAATCACTTACTTCGTCATATGTAACACATTAAGTCACTTAACTAGCTACATATTGCCAGAGTCCTACTGTGTTCTCTATAAATTACTCTAACTAGACTAAGAAATTAAGTAGGAGCTAGATTGATCTCTTTTACATAACTAAATATAGATTAAGCAGAGCAAAAATAATCAATATTATCTTTGTCGCTGATTTCATAAAAATGGAGTGAGGTCTCTTCCACAGACACAGTATTGGTCATAATATCCTCCTCTAGTTACTTAATACTCACAAGAATCAACTATAGGACAAAATGAGAAATGAATGGGTATGGTCCCTTCTGCAGTGAGGTGTTGTACAGAAACACATGGATGCAGAAATAAAGTTTACAGTTGGAGCAATGTTAATGTGAATATGAAACTACTAGAATATTTCTTGGTACCTACATATAAGCATTGCAGTCATCAACATCCCAAAAGGCAAATATAAGACGCTAAGAACAAGATAAATTCTGATTAGTAAGGTAGAACAGGAAGAAGTAGATAAGATAATGGAAACATCGACTTCTTGGATAACATATACGTCGGCTTAAGTATACCAATCTCTAAAATAGGTATGCCAGCAAAGCGACAAAAGGTTTTTGTAGAGTAATGCAGCACAATATGTTCCTCAACATAGACGAAGAGACATTAGGGGATAAAATCCCTAAACAAAGTATTCAGTAAGAAAATACTTTCCGAGTACAGCAACTAACAACTGGGAACAAACTGAAATGTGGCTCTACTAATTAGAAATCTGTTGTTTACTTGTAATAGATACGTATGACATGTATAAGTATTTGGTAAATATATAAGCGTAAACAATACTGGATTACTCATTTACAGTTAAACAGCAGTATCTGCACATCTTCCTTCTGTATGTTAATTTGGCAGGTCAGTATTATTACATGGGGTGTTTCTTTCTGCTATAGCCCTTTGTATGCTGACAATATCTAAGTTTTCCTATTATTAATAAAATTCCAATTGTAAATGAAGTAACGGGTTTGAATAATTTATTGTGATATTGTAACTCCAGACTTCAGGCGGCTGCCATTTCCAACTAGATTGACTCTTTCTCTTCATATAATAAATGTTCCAAATAAGTAATTATTCATTTGTAAATTTCGTCATTTCTGGCAACAAGTCATCATATTTTAAACTGAACGTTAAAGTGCAGGTATATATCAAGTATGGTTGCTGAGAAATCCTTATCAGAAGACAAATAAAATATTCATCAGAACACTTTTCATTGGCATAACATTTTCTTCCACTAGAGATGAGTCTTAATGGATACCACTCAAAAGAGTGAAGTAACTGTCAGTTACAATCAACACAAAATACGTCAGATGATTTTTATTGAAATTGAGTCGACAGAAAGAGTGTTTCTGTACTCATAATTCTACGTGTGACGCAATTCGAAAATACAAGCAGTGAATAAACACTCTTAAAAATATATGTCATGTTTAATTGAATACAGTAATATCTCAAAATAACTAATTAGTTATAATAGGTTTGTTTATAAATAAATAAATCTTCTGCTACCAGTCACGATTTTCTTTATTTTACTATTCGCACGACGCATTTCGAGAAATAATTCCCATTTTCAAGTGCGTTTTTATGATGTGTGTTAAGCCATTTCTTTTGATGTTGTCAGTGTGTGTGAGTCTGCTTCACTTTGTTGACTTTTACTGTAATACATAAGAAACGCGATTTTTAGTTGGGTATCAATTCTTTCTGTGAGGTTAGTGGCTAAAGTTTGAGAACAATTTGTACTTACAATTTTCTAATGGTCCATTTGTGTAGAGAGTCACACACACTTAACATCACACACAACTTGTACATTTTACACATCGAAAATATCTTATATAAACAAAACAGTTACAAAGATCTTCTTATAGGTAGTTCACAGAGATAACATTATAGGTCTTCCACAGATTATGATATGCTTTTGTACAGAGGTTAATTTATCTTTACAATTTGGCTCATGAATTACTTATACTGATTTTACAATTGTGCTTATTTCTATGTTTTACTATTTTTATTTAAGTATATTATCGAGACATCTGAAGAAATTCACTGATTCACTTTCAAGTTTTTCATTTAATATTTTATCTTCATATTTTCTGTAATGTGAATATATCTCCAGTTCTTCAAGCAAATCCATTTTATGTCCTTTATCTAGTCGGTGGAGTACTTTGACATTTTGCTCAATTTTTCCAAATGGGTGTCCTGTATTATGTATGTGTGTTGCTATTGCTGATGTAGTGCGTTTGTTGTGTGTGTGTGCTCTAATGTGCTCTGTGTACCTGGTGTTGATATTTCGGCCTGTTTGTCATATTTAGAACTTGGAGCATTCCTGGCATGTTACCTTGTATATTCCAGAGTCTGAATATGGATCATGATTACACTTTATATTATGTATTAGTTTTTGGTGTAGTTTATTGGATGTAGAAAACCCAATTTTTACTCTGTGATTTTTGAAAATATTTGCAATCTTCTGTGATACATTGGCTATGTATGGAATGCTAGATATATATTTGTTTTTCTCTTTTTCTTCTGTGGTGCAGTTTGTACCTGGGTTTCTCTTCATTTTGTCTAAGATTGTGTCAACCATGGAAGCATTGTAACCATTGGCAACTGCAATCTTCTTCACTGTGTTTATTTCTTGTTGCATATTTTCTTGGTTCAATGGTATTTTTGTTGCCCTATGCAGCATTGACCTGTAAGCAGCCTGTTTATGAATATTTGGGTGACGTGAGGTTGCAGGGATTGTGGTGTCAGTCATTGTGTTTTTTCTATAAATTTTGAATGTGCATGTGTTGTTGTGTCTTGTAATATTTAGGTCCAGAAAGTTGATACTTTTATTGTGCTCATGTTCCACTGTAAATTTGATTTTCTCATTTAGATTATTGAAATGATTAAGAATGTCTGTGATGGCTTTGGTATCTCCTTTCACTAACAGTAGTGTGTCATCTACATATCTCCTATAAAATTCTATTTTCCTTAGGCAAGGTTCTTGGCTGTCAAATAATTTTTGTTCTAAGTGATTTATGTATATGTCAGCTATGGTACCGGATATATATGATCCCATTGCTAGGCCATCTGGTTGCTTATAAATGTTGTCATTAAAGGTAAAGTAGTTGTAACTTAGGGTTAGCTGAAGGAGTTCCATAAATTCGACAATCTCTGTGTATGAAAGTTTCTTGTGTTGCATAAGGTTCTTTTGTATTACTGTTAGAGCTTCTTGTATGGGTATGTTTGAATAAAGGTTGGTGATGTCAAGTGATATAAACTGTGCATCTTGGGGGAGCGTCTTGGGGGAGCTGTGTCAGTGTATGGTTGTTGAGGTTAGGTTCTACGTTGTATTTTAGTCCTTTTTGGAGTAGATCGTTTTCTCTTTGGTTGAACTTTATGTCAGTGTTGTTTACCACTCTACTGTAAAATGTGTGTTTGATTTTGTCAGTTATCTCAAGGTTCGATTTCTTGTCTTGTTTGGATGTCAAGGTCTGTAGTTTCTTGTTATGTGTGTTGCAAATCGTCAAGTACTCCTTGTCAACTGTTTCCTGGATATGCCTGCAAATGCTGTCATAAACTGTAGGTTCCATATTGTTTGGTGCTCCTATCTGCATGTTGAGTAGCTTTCTGTTTATAGCTGCAACTAAAAGTGCAGCAGATGCTGCAAAATTAAATTCAAATACAAAAGCAGCAATAGGTCACAAAGTAAGCAAGCTTCTTGAGAAATAAATGAATAAAGATAAGTTTAGATCTAAATATACAATAAATGATACAAAAACTTTAAAATCCATAAATAATAAACTGAAAAACAACCAATCCATAGTTGTAAAGTCAGACAAAAGTAATACATTAGTTGTGATGAAAGAAAAAGAATACATAGACAAAACAAATGAATTTTTTGCTGCTAATAACATTCAGCACATTGAAAAAGACACAACCAAACAATTCCAAAGTAAAATTAAGGAACAATTAAAGAACACACATTTCCTGTTGACAGAAACTGAAAAGAAATACCTTACATGTATGAATCCAAAAGCACCACGCCTAAGAGCACAGCCAAAAATACACAAAAATGGATACCCGATACATCCTGTGGTCAACTCTATAAACAGCCCAGCATACAAACTGTCTCAAAAACTGAATAACATACTGGTGAAAAATTATACATATGAAACAACATATTCCATAAAAAAACAGCATGATTCTAGCCAAAGAACTAAGAACCAGAAAGCTCCCCCAAGATGCACAGTTTATATCACTTGACTTCACCAACCTTTATTCAAACATACCCATACAAGAAGCTCTAACGGTAATACAAAAGAACCTTATGCAACACAAGAAACTTTCATACACAGAGATTGTCGAATTTATGGAACTCCTTCAGCTAACCCTAAGTTACAACTACTTTACCTTTAATGACAACATTTATAAGCAACCAGATGGCCTAGCAATGAGATCATGTATATCCGGTACCATAGCTGACATATACATAAATCACTTAGAACAAAAATTATTTGACAGCCAAGAACCTTGCCTAAGGAAAATAGAATTTTATAGGAGATATGTAGATGACACACTACTGTTAGTGAAATGAGATACCAAAGCCATCACAGACATTCTTAATCATTTCAATAATCTAAATGAGAAAATCAAATCTACAGTGGAACATGGGCAAAATAAAAGTATCAACTTTCTGGACCTAAATATTACAAGACACAACAACACATGCACATTCAAAATTTATAGAAAAAACACAATGACTGACACCACAATCCCTACAACATCACGTCACCCAAATATTCATAAACAGGCAGCTTACATGTCAATGCTGCATAGGGCAACAAAAATACCATTGAACCAAGAAAATATGCAACAAGAAATAAACACAGTGAAGAAGATGGCAGTTGCCAATGGTTACAATGCTTCCATGGTTGACACAATCTTAGACAAAATGAAGAGAAACCCAGGTACAAACTGCACCATAGAAGAAAAAGAGAAAAACAAATATATATCTAGCATTCCATACATAGGCAATGTATCACAGAAGATTGCAAATATTTTCAAAACTCACAGAGTAAAAATTGGGTTTTCTACATCCAATAAACTACACCAAAAACTAATACATAATATAAAGTGTAATCATGATCCATATTCAGACTCTGGAATATACAAGGTAACATGCCAGGAATGCTCCAAGTTCTACATATGACAAACAGGCCGAAATATCAACACCAGGTACACAGAGCACATTAGAGCACACAAACACAACAAACACACTACATCAGCAATAGCAACACACATACATAATACAGGACACCCATTTGGAAAAATTG